>NC_081407.1:714765934-715084150 GCF_030272615.1 Cryptomeria japonica
TCGAACAAGGTTGACTGTGTTTGTTTTTGCATTTGTATACACCAATTGAAATGGAGGTGCAAAACATTTCATAGATAAGTGGTCAATCGATCTCTAAGGCCCTTCAGAACATTCATCTCAACACACTTAGTGACTAGGATTTACAAATGGAGACACGGAAAACTTCCCCATTGGTTCTTGAAACTTTGATCTTCTTTTTCCCATGTGTGTGCAAATGCGTTAATTCCCGCTCTTATGTTCACTAAAGATCCTTAGCATCCTATATGACTAGCTACATGATTTTTCTAACTTCAAAAGCATTCCGAATAGAGCCTCGCTACCAACAAGCCTTGAGAGCTCTGATGAGGTTATAGACTGTAATTTCTCAAATATTGCTCCATTGCCAGTAGGTGTTCATAGCCATGATGGAGTTACTTGTATGTTCCCATAGTCAAGCTTTTTATTGCATTTGTATACATGATATTTTAGTTATATATCATTGCTCTTTTTCCTTGAGATGGATATTTGGCATAGCTCTTTTTCTCTTTTTAATGTTTTTTTACCTTGACTTGTAAGTAATGAAACCCACTTGGGTGTGACAATTACAATGGCGCTGAAGTAGAATTTTAGATTTTTCACTTGTCATATGATCAACTAGGTGTCTAGAATGAATTAGAGATTTTGTTGATGTGTTTGAGATATAGCAATTGATAGATTTTGGGTTAACAAGTCTCAAATAGTGAAATTGCTACCCAACCATAAGTAAAGTGTCGTCATAGGGTAATGTTGAAAATGAATGACCTTAGGACCTCAAAGACTTCATGTCTGAATATCTAAGAAAGGAGATGACCCTTGTTTCTCTTGAATGAAAACATATGATAAAATTGGTCAGTTGCCTTGTTTTATTGATGTTTCTATATGAAAATGTGGAATTTATGCGAATGCGACTTCTAAATATGATGGTGCTTGGAAAGAAACTGTATGTAATGCAATGCTTTGAATAAAATGATATGCAATACAGAAAGTAAAACCTAAAATAACCCAACATTTAGGTATAGCCTCAAGGCCTAATCCACTTTGGCTTGCCTCCAAGGTATAGCCACTGATCTTTAACAATCAACACTTCCTATTGAGAATTCCACCTCAATCCCTAACACCACTTCCAAGTGCTCCAACAACCTCTACAAGGATCTTAACTCTCAGACTTGTTCCATGGGGGTAGCATGAATTCATATAGTGTTTTTGGTGTTTTCTAATTGTTTGGTCACCTTTAAACCCTTCGTCAAGCCTTCCCAAGGTCACCTTGGCTATACCGGCTCCAAACAGGCCTAATGCAATTAGCCCTCCTATTACGGTTTTCAGAGCTTAGTTTCAAATATTCCCACACAAGGCCACAAATAAATTACATATTTGAGTACCCTTTTCAGAGTTACAAACAATATTGAAAAATGACATCTGGTTTCTATGTACACATGGGGTATCCAAAACTATCCCATTTTCAAGGGTTTTAGGCCTACCCAGGTGACTTACAAACTTGGTCTTAGAAGGCTTCACCAGTCAAAACATCTACAAAAAAAAATCAAGGATTATTTAAGGGAATTCAAAGGGGTCTCCAACCATGTATAAAATTCTCTTCTACCAATCCACATGTACTCTGAAATCGCACATCTTCTGCTGTCCTAGTCTCACCAACTCCTAGCTGTGAGCCTAGGGTATCATTGTATCCCCACCAAAAAGGTTTGAAAATCACCCAAATTACTCTAAACATATTTATAGACCCTAACCTAGCATTCCACAGGATTACAACCGGTGCCATCAGTGGATGCTCGGGTTAGAGCCATTTCTTGCTTAAACCCTAGCTTGCAAGGGTTTTGCACCTAGTCACAGAGAATGGATTGAATCTCTACAACTAGACATAATCAAAATTTCAAATATACCTTGTTGGAAATTAGATTCACCAAAATCTCATGCCTTGCAAGTATATTCTCCTGACAAGCCCGTACTGGATCGTACAACACAACAAAAACAAGGAAAACAGTGAAAACAATGTAAAAACAAAGTTTTTTCTTGCAAACAAAACTTTCTTTGCATTCCAATTCCTCCAACCTATACAATGAAATTGTCTTAGGATTTAAAAAACATGATTCAGTTGGTTAGAACCAAATTCTTCACCGCCAATCAACAAAAATACAACTTTTTGCGATTTTGCCAATGTTGCTTAGCAACTTTACATCTTTTTTTCATCCCGAGGATGCAACTCTTCACTCAAGTGTTCTACAAGGCTCCAAAGGTGCTCTATGAATTCTAGGAGACAAAAAAAAATGCATTACACCCTTATACACCCTTATTACATGATGACTCTATTTTAGAGTAGTGCACCTGTGAACAACATCAACATTACATCTTTCTAGGATAGCAACATCCTGCACATAACAAAAGCTTGGAAAACTCAACCATGAATTCATTGAGTCCCAAATGGTTGGTCCACTTATTATAAAATAAAAGAAAACATAAAATACTTAGAACAAACCAAAAATGCATGGAGTGTTAGGTGTTCGGCACCAAAAGGTGCTAGCTCAAATGGAGGAGAGATGATAAGAATGACAAAGGAATGTTTTTCGAAAGTCTTTGGTTTGAGATTAGCTACAAAAACATCAAATTTAAATTTTTCAAGGAAGTAACAACATCATAGGAGTAGTTATATAACTATGTTTCTTCTAAAGCACATATTAAGAGGGATTGATGTAAATCCCATTAAGATTAACCACAATGAAGTCGAGCCTCTGAATATTGATCCATTCAAGGAATACTTCAATAGAACATATCATACATTGTGTTAGATATTGGGAGATGATGCCAAAGTAAAAATTCCTATTCATCTTATGTACATGGAAAAAAATATACATGATCCAATGGTAAATAGTGATTTTGACTCAAGATACTACATTGATTATTGATAATATGCATATATAGTTGATGATCATTAAGGAAAATGATAAGGAGGTGAATTTCAAATGTGTCATATGTTCCTATATGTAGGAAGAAAGGTGTGGCATCAAGACCTTCAAGTAAAAGATGTTGATGACTCTAGTTTTTCTCTTTCTATCCAATGTTGGACATGTAAATTTGGGATAAACATTGCGATAGTGCATACTATTTAATTTTTGAAGAATATTTTGTCAAGAGAATTTTTGAATTCCTAGGAGAAAAAAGAAGTTTTGAATATAGAAACTAAGGAGTTGAAGAAGCAAGTTTGGAAAATTAAGAAAAAGAGAATGAAGAGAAACAACACCATAGTTAATGACCTTATATATTATACATTGTCAAAAATAATGAACAAGTTTGATGATGCTTGGAAATAATTTTTTGATTTAAGGTCATACTATGTAAAATACATGATAGATTAAGAAAATTTAAAGTGAATAACTGATAAGTGGATTCCCAAGGCTACTATCACAAAGAGGGTTTATAAATGTGAAAAGTTTGATCGACATGTCTCTACTAATCTTATAGCAACTAATGAAATGCTGATTATACTTGGAGAAGTTGTCTCATTCATGTCAAATTTGGACAAATAGATAAAGAGAAGTTGAAGATGCTAGAAAGTATGTAGAAAAATAAATTACACATGATATTGTAGATGGTAATGGGATAATTAAACCATTAGATTTTTGGAATGGATAATTTAGTGTTGGATATTGCTAGTGCTAGGATATGTTGCTATCATTGATGTCAACATATTTTTGTGTTTTGGTGTTGCAGAGAATTGTTTTGGTGATTTGCTGATTGCAGTGAGTTGATCTGGTTGGTTTATTTGATGCTGACTCAACTAGAGGTGCTAAATCAACTAGAGATACTTCATTCTTTATTTATTCCTTGATGCTATGTGATGATTTGATCGAGTTAAGGATTCCGGTATGGAGATTGGTTTTCAGTGTTTAGTGTTGCAGTGTTGCAGTGTTCTGGTGTTTGATTAGTTGTGCTCCGATATGATTATATCTTGTGTTGTGTATTTGAGAGAGTGTTTTGGATGTTTGTGTGTATCTTCTTTTCAGATGGTTCCTGATTTGGTCCTTTGCAAGCTATCTTTCTTATCCAAGTTGCTTCTATTAAGTGTTCTTGAGTGTTAGCATGTTGATTGATGAAGATTTGACTAAGTGGTGTTGGTGCAACTATTGCAGATGGTTATAATATTCTTGTCAGTGTTTCCTAATCATGTCCTATTTGTTTTGGTTGTACGCATTGATCCTTGTGCAAGCTATTGAATATCTTTTGGGTTCGGTGATATTCTTCGTGTTATGTGGTATTTTCGATGGTGTGACATGTTGCGGTTGATCTTGGCAAGATTCTTGGTGGTGGTGCATGTTTGGAGAGCTGATTTAGGTCCATTCTATGTTTTCTATGGAATTGTATTGGTCCACTAGTTAATTTATGTATCATGTGATGTAATTTTGTAATTGAGTGTTGCGAGTTTAGCCGACCTTGTAGTCAAGGTTGATGATTTGTATAAATAGGTGTTATATTTGTGGTTTAATGGTACATGGGTGTTGAGTTTGCATTATCAGAGAGTGGTGTATGTGCGAATAAGTGAATTTAGCTTTCGGTGTGGTGTATTGAGGAGAGATTGTCGCAGGACAGACAAATGTGCTTAACTGGAACTGACATCAAGCATTAGAAAATGCTATCTTTGTGGTTTATCTTAACCAAATTGTAGTCCAAATTTTATTGTAAGGTAGTGAACCTTACTTGAGGGTTGGAGCCTTCTAGGTCATTGTAATTTGAGCAGTGAGCTCTAGGAAGTGTGCTTGAATGCATGTGCATTCCCCATTGTAATATTTACACATACTAATGTAGAGTATCATCTTATTGTGGGTATGTTCTTGTTCAACCCAACAATAAGAATAATAACTCTAGTTGAAGTCTCAACCCGAAGTTTGGACATTCACTTTGTGAAGTTACTATTTCCATAGCTGGTGTTCATTTGATTGTCAAACCAGGGACACAATACTTGAAATGGGTCTGCACTATATATGTACTAAGTTCCTATGATAGCTACCCTACATTACTGCAGCAACTAACATCTATACGAGAAAGGTAAGCAAGAATTGAAACTATTGAAAGGCTACAGGAAAACTTCTGCATTAACATAAATTCATTCAAGAAATACTGGCTAAGTTCAATGCTGCCAAACAGGAATTACTTTGTTTTGGTTTGGCTATAGGAATAGTCAATGGATTTGTTTCCAATGGCTGCAGGAACAGTCAATGCAAGAATGTCTACTGTAGCTAAAGAAGAAAACTAATTTTAACAAAGGAACAAGAAAACTCACCAAGTGGGCCCCCTTGGATGAGTGCTTCTAGGCTTCCAAAACAATTATAAGTGCTCAAAATAACATATCTTTATTCATGGTTCATCAAAGTCATTACATGATTCAGAATCAAGAGAAACTCAAAGCACTTGTAACTTTATTTCTAGAAATCCTTTGCTATGTTTATTCTCTTTTCTTTCTAACCTATGAAAAGAGATAAAGACCTTTATTTAAAAGAAAACAACTACTTCCTACAACACAGATCACATCGATAAGAAGAGGCGGATAATTATTCAAGAAAGGAAACAACAAGAGTTAAGTCATTGATAATGTGGTTCTTAAACCAAACCACAATCATAACATATCGTGGTGGTATTTACAACACTAATTCCCACTTGAGTAAGACATAAGTAAGTATTGCACGCCTACTTTTCCTCTGCCATTCCTTATGCTCATCAACATTTCTGCTAATTTGATCTTTCAGTCACCTCCTTGAATATCTCTTTCTGCAATTGGCATGACAGGAGAGCCTTTACAACAAAATCATTTTATTCCTGAAATTCAAAAGAAAGAACATACAAGAACATACACATCTATTTTAATTAATCAAAACATCTATTAATTTCACATATGATATTGCCTGAGACAGTCCGCATGGCAACAAGAATGAATAACATGGCTGCAGGAATAAACTAGCAAAGACAAAACATGCATTAATAGATTCAGGATAACATCTAAAATGCATATAGTCAAATTTTGATACATCATTACTATCCATCAAAATATAAGAAAAACTTAAGAGTTCTAGGGATAAAAATATGCTAATGTCTCAACTCATCATGCCCCCCAACTTAAGGTCTTGCTGATACTCCAGCAAGAGGAAAATTCCTGATTCTGGCACAAACTCTTAAGTCACCAATTCTTCCTTGACCTGTTCCTCCTTGAAGCTGAATTCCAATAAAGCCCCTTCATCTTTTCTAGCTTGGACCATCTGGCCTCTTTTGTAACTACTTCATAGGGCTTATCTGTAGCCTTACATCCCAACAATGGCCACATAAGGATTGGGGGCTGAAAGATCAAAGGTAACCAATTATGTTTTTTCATCCTGCCTAGTTGGATATATTTAGGGGCTCTTTGCATAGACGCATGAAAATTTGGCAGTGAATGAGGTTCTCCCTGTTTCAATTCCTCTGGCAAATTATTCCAACACTGAGTTAGGCAGTCAATTGCAACTGCACTTTCATTCCAAATTAAATGTTCATATGCTTGGAATATTTATTCTCTCATTGGCAACACTTGATTCCTCACATCTGGCCTTACCAATAGATTTTGCCTTTCATAATAAAGAACTTTTGTCTCTTTTTCTCCCTTCCTCAATGGTAATGGACAATCAAAATCAATATTCTTATGTGTTCTAGCCTGTGCTCCCATGCTGATCTCATTTTGAATCCATGATATTAAGGCTTTTATGTGGATATCACCAATATATAGCAAGGGGTTCCACTCACTGTCAGAAGTTACAACATAGTTATGCAAGTAAAGTTCACACAATAAATTTTTCACAGCTGCTGGGGAAGTCTAATAGGCATCATAAAATTCCTCAGAGGTTTCTAAAGAAGGGCTAAGGTCTCTGATAATGCAGTTTTAAAAAAAATTTAAATACTGCTCCTTCAAATGTAGAGCATAAACTCTTGGAAGTGCCCTACATTGCATCAAATCGGGGACCATACTAGTGATTGCATCAACTTTGGCTTCTAATTCTTTAATTTTATTATCCCTTTTCTCTATTTCCCTCTATTGCTTGTCAATAATCCCCTTTAATCTAGCCCTCTCTATTTTCCACTGTCTATAGAATGTTAATGTAATAGATAAATTAGTGAGACGATGGAGGTCTAATAGCTATTACCTTAGGACGTGGGATTTCTTCAACTAATTCCTCAAGTTGTTCTGCCACATGTGCCAGACTCAAAAGTCTATCAACATCATCCTCCTTCTGAATTTCAACCTCTACTGGGCTCTCTTCTTCTGATGCTTCTACTGAAATAACCTCTGTTGCATCTCTTGTTGGATGGACTTTTTGGGTACTACTCCGAGTTCTTCTTGCATAAATCTTTGGAGTGGCTGCAAGAATAGTTTCTACCTATGGCTTTGCTGTAGGGGTATTTCTTTCCGATCTATGCCTCTTGGCTATAGGGGAAACTTGAGTTTCCTACGGCTGAACCATAGGTTCATCATTTGCATTAATTATTGTAGACGTCTAAAAATGGTCACCACTTGCGGAGTCATACTTTAACATTGGCGCATTGCCTTATTTTAGGGTTTTTGCGTCACATTAACATTTCTTCTATGTTGCGCACTTGGTCTTTATCATTTGTGAGCATCGAGTCCTTCTTCTGCATTCTTCATTTGTCTCACTTTCAAATTTGGTCTTGTCGATAATAATCTTCAGTCATGATTTTGGTCAATCTTATCCTATCGCATCAATGTGCGTGCTCATTTGGCATATTTTGACATCATCAATTCAATTTCATTTTGGACATCGTCAATCCTAATCGATGATAGAATTGGGGTTTTTTCCTCTTGTCAATCTTGTCATTTTGCGATTGATTTGTCATCGATCGTTGTCCTTTTCAATCTTGTCATTTTGAGATCGATTCATCATCGATCCTTGTCCTCTTGTCAATCTCATCAATTTTGTGATCGATTTGTCATCGATCATTGTCCTTTTCAATCGTGTCAATTTGGATCAATTAGTCATTGTTCCTCGTCAATTGGTGCCTATCAATTTGGTCTCGTTATCAATCTTGGTCAATTTGTCAACCAATCTCAATCATTTGTCAGTATTGGTCCTTTGTCAATCAAAATAATGATCAAATCAACCCTACATCAATTATCTTTTGTCAAGACCTAATTGTCGTCCTTGCATTTCTAATTCATCTTCTAGGGTTTTATGATTTATTCATTTAATCTTGTTTGTCATTTTCCCTCTAGGTTAAATAATTTATTTATTTATCCTAAGTCTTCTTGTCACAATTAAATATTTATTTAATTGGCTAATTAATTCCCCCTCTTTTTGTGAACTAATTAATGAATGAAAAATTATTAATTAATTTACCTAATTTTCATCAATTTCTAATTTCTTAATTTCCAATTCATCATTTCTAAACCCAATTTCCTATTTCTCCTATTTTTCTAATATTTCCCCTAATTTCATGGGAATGACATTTCAATCTTGTCATAATTTGTCATAATTTGTCAATCAATCAATTTTGCATTACAATCTTGTCAATTTTGTCATAATTTGTCAATCAATCAATTTTGCATGTCAATCTTCTCATAATTTTTCATATTTGTCATTCTTGATTTGAAATTTCCTTTCAAATCTCTTCATGCTAATCTTGTCATCTCTCCAATTTGTCTATAAATTGGATGAATTTCTTCAATCAAAGGATCAATTAATCACATTATCGAACTAATCACATTTTCAGAGAATCAATCATGCTTCTAGTATCCTTACGCTGCCATTCTATCTTAACAATCTTGCTTTCATACTATGCCTTTGCATTTGTAGGTGAGATCCACAAACAAAGCAATTTGAAGGAGAAAGAAGGACAATGGAGAATTATGGAGGAGATATTTGCATTTGTGATGGTTTACATTTGATTTGAATGTCTTATTTTCATATCTCTATTGAATGTTTTTAGGATTTTCTTATCATTGCAATCTTGTTTTTGTAATTGAGCTAGTTTAATTTCTATTTGTTTTGATGAATTCCAAATTCCTATCTACATTAATTGGTGAACCCGACATGAACTAACCATTTAACCATGTTTTGACTGCTTTTTGAGCTGATTTGTAGGTGAAAAATTCAAGAAACAGGACGACCCAGACCTTTCTGGACACTTCTACGCTTGTGTAGGAGGGATCTGCGTCTGTGGTAAGGAGACTTGCGCCTGTGTCAAGGCATTCTGCACTCGTGTCAAGTCATTCTGCGCCTGTGTAAGGTTGGAAATAGAGGTGAAATCAGTGTTTTTACTTGCAAATTACTTTGTTTTCATTCTGTTCTTATATTATGCTTTTCTTTGGTACTGATTCTCTGTGTAGCACCTTGGCGTTATGTGTGATGAAGACAAAAGAATGAAACTACTAACAAATCTTATGCAGGATGCGGTTAAAGACTTTTATTAAAACATCTTGCATGTGATTTTTAGGGTAGTTGCACATTTAGTTTCTTAAAGGTTAATGAACACCATGCATGCTTTGTTTGCTTTTAGTTTGATTGCATGTTTTAACCCTTAGAATTGGGCATGCCTCCCGATTTGCCTGGCACTTCGTATAGGCATTGGTGGGAGGGAATGACCCTAACTGGTGATGGACTGAAGCCAAGCTCTTCTGAACCACTCTAAATAAATGTGGATGCAACGAAAGTTGTAGACAACAGGTGTTGGAATGGTATTGTGATGATTTATTCGCCGGATCAATACCCACCCGAACGGATGCCCTTACTAGACTCTCTTGTTTTTAGAGGCCAAAATCCTTTTATCTGTTGGCTTAGGCATTGTGATACGCGCATGCCGAAGACACCTCTCATGTTCTCCTTAGTTAGAGATAGCAAGTTCTTGTGAAGTGATGCCCCTTGAACTCAAAGCTTGGTATGCTTGAGAAGTGAGTGCACTGTAAGGGGGAGCTAGTGCTACCAAGCGTCTAGCTATCTGGCTAAGTGTTGTATTCTGAGTAGAGGATTCAACAGATATTGCCCTTGCCAGCCATAGGATTTGTTGTGAATGAGCATGATTGTCTTGGGTCTAAGTCCAAACATCTTGTCTTTTGTGATTATCAAAAGTTGAATTATACAATTGTCACAAAACATATTTTGTCAAACAAGTCCAAACATTGTCTAAACAAGGTTTTAAAAAGAGAACATCCATCCAACAAAGTTCAAAACATTTTCAAAACATGGCTTTCAAACACATTGAAATAAAAAAAAAAAAAAACTTTGTCTCAACATTCATGTCACTTTAGGCTAGGTTTTGCATAGTCCCATTTAGGTCCTAAGGCATATTGTCATCTCCTTTCATTTTAGTCCTTTTCATTGCAAGCGTCCTCATTTTGCACTTAGGTCGAAGATCATTTTCCCTAAGTTTGCATTTCATTGTCACATCCAAGACAGATTTCCATTTAGGTTGCATAGGTTGCATTTCGCATATTCCAAGTCATTGCTCTTCGCATATCCTTATCATTGCATTGTCATATCATATCCTTAGATCATTTTCATATCATATCCTAAGTCATTGTCATAATCATTTCTTTCTTGCATGTAGTCTCAAAAACTAGGTTTTGTCATACTTGAGTAATCCAAATCTTTGAATAAACCCTAAGTCATTGTTAAGAAGTCTAGACCTTATCAAATTTTTGTCTTTTTGTCATCAGTGTCATTTGGTCAAACCTAGCTTAGTATCCAAGCATATAGGGGAGACATTGTCATTTTGTCCTTTTGTCACTTGGTCCTTTTGTCCTTTGAGGTCTAAACATCATTTCAATTTCCTAAGGGTCTCATTTTTTATAATTGCATACATGAGTTTGTCAAAATCTTGAAAAAACAACAAAAACATAGGTTGCATTCTTGCCATAGATTGCATTTTCATCTATTTAAGTTGCATTTAGTTGCATATCATACATCATCCTTCTAAAATAAAAAAAAATTCCAAAAAAATATTGCATTTGCATAGTGACATGCCCGTTGAAACAAGGTCAAAGTCTAAGAAGATGGGTGAGCCAATATATCAACCCATGGACAACATATCAGACTCACAGTTTCAATCTAGTCAATCATTACACATTGAAGGTTCATCAAACACATCATTACCACCATATGGAATGGTTCAACTTGGACCACCTCCATTATATGAACCAGTGTTTGTACCCATGAAACCAGGATATGGGAGTGTTCCACCAACACCAAGAGAAAATGCACCTTTCAACTGGAATCAATCGAACCTACAACATGAAATTCAAACATTACATGAGGAAAAAACTCTTTCACAAGGATTTGGTTTAGATCAAGGCGTTCAACAAGAAATAAATCCAAATGTTTTACCAGATTCTTCATCAGATTCTGATGCTTCCGATGATGTTGATATGTTCCTTAAAGATCCTAAGTTGACAAAAAAGATGGATAAATTTTTGAACAAGGTCTTTAAGATGTTCCCACAAAAATATCTTGACATGATGAGTAATGTGACCTCCTCAAGTGACCAAATCAATGGGCAAAAACAACAAGGCGGTGAGCTGTTAAGTTTCTCTCCACATCCAAATGAAGAAAATGTGCAACAAGAAACTCAACACACCTTGATGAGTAAACATGCTTCAAAAATGTTGACAGTGACTATTCCACAAAAGTCATCATTTGAAACAATAAACAATCTGTTATTTAATACAACACCTTTAACACAAGATCCAATGAAGGCCACACAAATATTGACAACTGTCCCTCAACAAGAAATGATTCCTCGAATAATTACAAGTGGATCAAAATCTAAGATGCAAGAAAGCTTTACGACTGGAATGCCTGATCTTACCAATGTCCAAAACAATTCCACAATGCAACAAAGTTCCTATGTCCCATTAAGCAAGATATTTGCCAAATACTCAAGTACCTATTATGCAAAATATTGTGATAGATCATTCGATAATGGCAACACAAAGAGCTGAAAATAGTGGTTTACACCAACAACAAGTGTTACAACAACTGAGTAATACACAAAAGGCACAATCGAATGTGCAAACAAGCAATGCACAACAACAACAATATCGCATTCAACAACATGTTGCAGTGTCTTCTGCACCATTGCAAATTAATTCAAACTTGCAACCACCACAATGGATTGGACAAACAACACAACAAGTAAATGTGAGTGCCATACCCCATCTCGAGGAGAAACAACAAAAACCTCCAAACAAAGTTTTTTGCAAATGATGCGATTTACATCAAGACAACAACAATTGGCACAAAGTCAGCAAATTCTGATTCGTCAGCATCAACAACAACATGTGCCAAGACAAACAAATTATCATACTTCACAACCACAATTGATGTCCTTGAAATATCAACAACACCCTCAATTGCAATATCAACCAAGGATACCAATCATGATTCCACCACAAGAAGCACAACAATAGGGTTAATGTCAAGGCACGACACAACCACAACAACAAGAGCTATATCAAGAACTTTATACAAATCCCTTGTACCATTTGGAAATGCAAGATTTAATGCCATCAAATGCTTCTCTTTTAGAGAGTCCCATTCAAATTCCATCCCCTTCGTGCCAAAGCATTAATCCCTTCCCAAAATCCCCCATGCATATCCAAAGTCCAACCCCATGTCAAGAGGATAATTTAGAGCATGGAGAAATGTGTCTTGAAATAGATCAAGATCAAGATATCCCAGTCCATCCAATCCCAAATGATCCCCTTCCATTTCATGAAAAAAATGTCCTTTCAAATCCCATTGACATTCCACTTCCAAAGAAAGATCAAGATATCCCTTTCATCCTTTCCGATGATCCCATTAAAAGTGAAGAGCAAAGCACCTTTAAAGAGGATTCCAATGATCTTCCTCCTTGTCAAGATCAAATTATTCCTTTAAATGCTCCACAAGATCCTTTTGTTCCTCCATCTCCACGTCCTAATCAAGCATATACACTCCAAGGTCTCATTTCTTTTGATGCTCCCATTATTTCTCCCATTCCATCCCTTGAAGAGCCTATCATTGAACCATGTCCACTACACAATCCTAGTCCTCCTCATGATCCTGATCCCCCTCATGATTCTAACGTGTCAATGCAAGATGTTCATGAACCCTCGACATGCATAATGGGTTCTTCCACTTTGGTGCAATCCGATCCACTTCAAGATCTCATTATTTCTCTCATATCATATCCACCTCATAATGGACTCACGTCTTCTTCCCAAAGAAAAGAGTATCCTACAAGTCAAGGTATTCATAAAGGCAAAGGAGTAGACCTTCATGAGAAAGAACCCCTCCATATCAAAGAAGATCTTAAGGGTCATGTCTACACAACTCACTCTCAAGACGTTGGTATCCCTCCATCAAAATCAAAACATACACCTTCCCCATCATACTTTCCATCCATCTTAGGTCCTTATATCCCTTCATCCTTTATGCAAGGTTAGCAAAGGCACACATCCTTGAGTAAATTTCATCAATCCAAAAGAACTCCACTTCATTCCTATCCATCCATGCATTCCTTTCCCCCTCCAAGCAATTTGGATGCCAAGTATAAAAGTCATAAGTCTAAAAATCCACATGTATTCAAGGATCAACATGTCCAATCTAATCAACATGTCAAAACAAAGAACAATATAATCTATAAAGAAAAAGAAATATCCAAAAGGCCACAAAGGCCCATTGAGCAAAATAAAGAAAAGTCAAAATATATATGGGTTCCTAAATCCCTTGTGCAAGCAATGCACTCCAAGGAACCACAAAAGAATGAAAAATCCAAAACAATGTGGGTTCCTAAGCAGCTTCTTGAAGCACAAAAAGAAAAATCCAACTTGGCATCCAAAATTTCTATTCCTCCATCCAAACCTCTCAAATTTGTTCCTCCATCACCTTCTTCATCCATTTTGGGCCCTTTTGTCCCAAAATCCCAAGCTATTCCTCCATCCAAATCTCAATATCCAAAATACATTTTTCCTCCACCAGTCCATCACCCCTCAAGGTGTGTGCCAATGTTGATCTTGCCAACATTTCCGTCCACTAAATCCCAATTCTTCCAATACCCTATCCATTATCCAATGCATATTTTCCATCCTTCGATCCCTTCGGTCCAATCCTTTACATAAATCCTTGCCTTAGTTTCATCTCATTTTCCATGTCCTTATCCTACCAACGTCTTTGAGCATACTTTTAAAGGTCATGGTCCATTTTTTTCAAGGCTACTATCCAAACAAAAAGATGTTTGAGTCCTTCTTCCATCCCCTATCATGTGTCCATTTTTGACTAAAATGTCAAAATCCCCCCCCAAAAAAAATCAAAAAACAAAGAAAAAGACAAAAAAAGAAAAAAACTTAACGCAAAAAATAATTCGTTCACTGGTGAAAACTTGGCAAACAGGCGCCTTGGGCAAGTACCGTGATGAAAACCTGGCAAACAGGTGTCATGTGTAATTTATGAACTTCTTACACACCACACTTGGGGGCAGGTTTTATCCTATCATATCCTTTTGTCCTTCATTGTTCCATTATCCTATCGAACCCATGTCATACTCCTTCATATCCTGTTGCCCTTCATTATCCTATCATACCATGTCATACTCCTTCATGTACTATTACCCTTCCTTGTCCTATCATCCCTCATGTCCATTTTCCCTTTCCACCTTTGATCTTGACAAGGCTAACGATCTTCATGAGCATCATGCATCTTGTTTGTAGCTTTTAGTCTATCATAGCTTTTGGTCATTTATCCATTTGCTTATTACAACCTTTCATCCATATTCCCTATCTTATTGCAACTTTCTACCACTATCCCTTAGCCTACCCCGACCTTCAATCCATGTCCCTTATCCATTCTTGGTCTTGCTTATCCTATCCATACACCCTTTTTCATTCCTTGATCTTGATCTGACATAAGGACACAAAATTTAAACATGGTTTCAAAAACCTCTTGACATGTCCCTCATGCCATGTTCCTGCTTTACATTGTCATATCTAGTCTCTTGTCCCATCATGCAATAGCCCTTGAAAATTGCATCTGTATTGTCTCCATAATAAAAGGCCTTTATCTTCCTTCTATCCACCATCATTTCAGCAAGCCTATTTAATCACCTGTCATATTCCTTGCCTTGCTAGACACTGGGGGTAAAATCATAAAAATTGAAAAATGTCCTGAAATAATCAAAAACATTGAAATAATGTCTTGAAATAATCCAAAAAAATCAAATAAAGTCCTGAAATAATCCAAAAAAAATCAAATAATGTCCTGAAACAATCAAAAACATTTATATAATGTCTTGAAAAAATCCCTAAAAATCAAATAATGTCCTGAAAAAAATCCTTAAAAAGTCAAATAAAGTCCTGAAAAACGAACCAAAAAAATTGTAAAAAACTCGAAATTCCTACAAAGTGAAAAACATCAAAATCCAAAAACAATTTCTTTGGCATTTTGCATTTTGTCAATAAATAGTCCCCTTTGTACATAGGCAGATCACTGAGCATACATCCAACGACACTCAATCACACATTGTGCTTTAATGAAATCATGCATTAACAGATGAACTTTTCAATCAAGCCAGACATTCAAACTGATTAAAATTGTCATATCAATCAACCAACATCAATATCATTTATCCTTGTCACTACTATCATGGGTCTTATATAGCGTGTGGTATGCTCAAAACCAGACTGTGTCCTGTCTTAGACGGGGTACCACATTCCCTGGAACCAGACAACATGATCATTCTTGTGTTCCACTTTTGACAATGACGATTAGAATGTTTGTTTTACTTGGTCAAATTTGTGAGTCTTATCTTTTTACTGATTTATCTTTGGCTTTGATCATGTTCCTATGTTGCTCGATGATGTCACTGAGTGATTTAGAGTAACCGGGATGGTTCATGGTCCCTTTTGTTTTTTTGTTGTGTTTGCTATTTGTGGAATGTTTGTCACAAACTAGGGCAACTATATCATTGGGTGTTTGTGATAAGTACGTTCACTCTGTGAACACCGCACAGACCTTGACCCTTGATGTATGCACCCTGGGATGCTTCACTCATTCCTTGTGTGTGATGTGTCTGTCTTTTGCAAAAGGGATTGCGTTCCAGCTCTGGCCTTCAATGCCATGATTCTTTGCATCCACTTTGCTACAATAAATAAAGGTTCTCACCTACTTATGTGCATCCATGAAAACAAGTTTTTCCTTCATCTCTAACTATCCTCTGTCTAATTTCTGCTCACTAACATTTCTTTCGTCAGTCTTGGTAGTCCGTTCGAACCTATCGTCTTCTGTCATTCTTATCGATCA
Source organism: Cryptomeria japonica (assembly GCF_030272615.1). Classification (NCBI taxonomy): domain Eukaryota; kingdom Viridiplantae; phylum Streptophyta; class Pinopsida; order Cupressales; family Cupressaceae; genus Cryptomeria; species Cryptomeria japonica. The sequence continues at coordinate 714,782,269 of NC_081407.1, forward strand.
ATTGGCCTCTTTTCTGGATGTTTCTAGCCAATTCCTTGAGGGGGCATGCATATGTAATTGTTATTGTCTGGGGTATTTTTATTATTGTTCTTTGAAACAACGCTTAGAATCGCATTGTCTCAAAGAGGGGCAAAATGTAGATGTCTAAAAATGGTCACCGCTTGCGGAGTCATACTTTAACATTGGCACATTGCCTTATTTTAGGGTTTTTGCGTTGCATTAACATTTCTTCTATGTTGCGCACTTGGTCTTTATCATTTGCGAGCATCGAGTCCTTCTTCTGAGTTCTTCATTTGTCTTGCTTTCGAATTTGGTCTTGTCGATAATAATCTTCAGTCATGATTTTGGTCGATCTTATCCTATCGCATCAATGTGCGTGCTCATTTGGCATATTTTGACATTGTCAATTTGATTTCATTTTGGACATAATCAATCCTAATCGATGATAGAATTAGGGTTTTGTCCTCTTGTCAATCTTGTCATTTTGCGATCGATTTGTCATTGATCGTTGTCCTTTTCAATCGTGTCATTTTGTGATCGATTCGTCATTGATCCTTGTCCTCTTGTCAATGTCATCAATTTTGTGATCGATTTGTCATCGATCATTGTCCTTTTCAATCATGTCAATTTAGATCAATTAGTCATTGTTCCTCGTCAATTGGTGCCTATCAATTTGGTCTCTTTATCAATCTTGGTCAATTTGTCAACCAATCTCAATCATTTGTCAGCATGGGTCCTTTGTCAATCAAAATCATGATCAAATTGACCCTACATCAATTATCTTTTGTCAAGACCTAATTGTCATCCTTGCATTTCTAATTCATCTTCTAGGGTTTTATGATTTATTCATTTAATCTTGTTTGTCATTTTCCCTCTAGGTTAAATAATTTATTTATTTATCCTAAGTCTTCTTGTCACAATTAAATATTTATTTAATTGGCTAATTAATTCCCCCTCTTTTTGTGAATTAATTAATGAATGAAAAATTATTAATTAATTTACCTAATTTTCATCAATTTCTAATTTCCTAATTTCCTATTTCTCCTATTTTTCTAATATTTCCCCTAATTTCATGGGAATGAGATTTCAATCTTGTCATAATTTGTCATAATTTGTCAATCAATCAATTTTGCATAGAAATCTTGTCAATTTTGTCATAATTTGTCAATCAATCAATTTTGCATGTCAATCTTGTCATAATTTGTCATATTTGTCATTCTTGATTTGAAATTTCCTTTAAAATCTCTTCATGCTAATCTTGTCATCTCTCCAATTTGTCTATAAATTGGATGAATTTCTTCAATTAAAGGATCAATTAATTACATTATCGAACCAATCACATTTTCAGAGAATCAATCACGCTTCTAGGATCCTTACGCTGCCATTCCATCTTAACAATCTTGCTTTCATACTATGCCTTTGCATTTGTCGGTGAGATCCATAAACAAAGCAATTTGAAGGAGAAAGAAGGACAATAGAGAATTATGGAGGAGATATTCGCATTTGTGATGGTTTGCATTTGATTTGAATGTCTTATTTTCATATCTCTATTGAATGTTTTTAGGATTTTCTTATCATTACAATCTAGTATTTGTGATTGAGCTAATTTAATTTCTATTTGCTTTGATGAATTCCAAATTCCTATCTACAATTACTTTTAATTCTTTCCCTTTTTTTTTAGAAGATGCTTCTTCTCTTTGAAAAGAAGTAGAGGGTTGCTCAATGTTTGTTTCAACCATCTCTTCTTCTGTAATAGTCAAAGCTCCTTTGGCGATAAGAGATTCATTCCCTGCAGAAATTATAGGATAAGAGGGTCCTCCTATATCCTCCTTTTCAACTACTAACTCATCTACAACAGGAACATCTTCAACCCTAAACTATAGTATGTCTTCAAATACCCCCATTCCATATGTGAAACATCCCTAAGAGAATGTTCTACCAGCAATTTTATCAAACCATGATGGCTGACATAACGATTTCCATTCTTTCATGTTTCTTTGGAACTTGTGGAAATGAGGTGGTATAAAAAATTTGGAACATTCACCCTCCGTCCATGCCGTAAATGACTAAGCAATTTGAAGTGGGCCGAATGTAAATTTGAATACCTCCCATCATAGGTAATATACTTCATTATATACAAGGCCACCTGGGGCCATTCTGCTCGAAGGGATACCCTTCTGGTTCCTTGCTTGTCCATAATTAGAGGTCCATTTGTGGGGCATGTAAATTCTTCTCTGGCGCGTCTAGCATCCTTTGATTCAGGAAACAATTCTCCCTCCTACAACAACCCCATAACCTCAGCGATTCATTGTTCTGTAGCAATGACCCTTAATCCTTTAACAGTAGCCTCCCCTTGGTTGAATGAATGCATAAACTCAAAGGCAATTTCCTCATTATAATCTATTATTTTCAGAAAATAGAAAATCCAACCATGCAGCCGGAAATAATGCTCACAAAGAGCATCCTGTAGCAATGCATCATGGATTATTGGTTCATGGCAGATAGGATCCCCACCCATGTCTCACTCTGTTAATGCAACAATTTTTGCAGCTGAGAATGAGCAATTGAAATACTATACAGATTGAAAATGTTTGATTGAAACTTCCTTACCCACTTCTAGTTTTGGCGGCATAATTCATTACTTTCTTATGCCAAACAATATCTCATTAAAAGAATGATGGCAAGCAACAAAATCAAGGTACCAAAAAGGATGAATAATTACTAATTTTGGAAATCGAACTATAAAACACCCCCCTCAACTTATTTTGGCACATGTCCACGCATGCTTAAAGGATTTAGGGAAGTGTACACGAATTTAGCAAAGGCAATAATCATAATGAAATCATAAATGCCTAATTAAAATTAAATAAAATATGTACATACCTGTAGTCGAAAAATATCAAAATGAAATGATTTGACATGAATGAAATGACAGATAAAGAAATGAGATGGAATGACATGGATGGAAATTTTTTTTATGGAGAATAATATTTCCATAAGTCATGGAAATATCATTATGAAATGACACATGGAGAATTATGAAGTGGCAGGTATGTTCGCTGCAGAGGCTGCAGGAACCTTACCCCGAATACTTTCTTCTATTGCAGTAGGAACTTGCCCAGTTGCTGGAGGAACATGTGTTTGACCTTTCTTGGTGAATTTCTGCAAAAACTTCTCTTTGGTGGTAGGCTTATGATAAAGATGCAATCTGTGACCATTTACTAAAAGCTTAAACTGAACTGGGTCAATTGTGGTCAAACGAACAACTCCATTGTTGAAAACTTCCTCTATCTCATATGGGCCTAACCATTTGGTTTGCATCTTTTGCATAGTATCTTTATATCTTGAGTCATATAATAGTGCCTGGTCACCTACTTTAAACTTTTTCTCCTTGATGTACTTATCATGCCACTTGGTTCTCTGATTTTGAATCAGTTCTGTCTGCTAGACAACCATTTTTCTCCACTCATTCAAAGCATTAAATTGTTGAATACGGTCTCTTTGTGCTTCAAAAAGTGTCATATTTAATTGAAAAGTTGTCCTTATAGTTTTATGTTCAAACTCAATAGGCATCATTGCTGCTTTTCCATACACCATCTCAAAAGGTGTAAAACCAATTGGTGTTTTCTAGGTTGTTCTATATTCCCAAATTGCTTCTAAAAGTTTGTGAGACTAGTATTTTTTATGAACAACCATTGTCTTGGTAAGAATAGCCTCTAATTCCCTATTTGTGACCTCTACTTGTCCATTGGCTTGTGGATGATATGGGGTAGATTTTCTGTGCCTTATATTGTATTCATTGACCAAAGCTGCAATCAATATAGAAGTAAATTATGGTCCTTGGTCTGATACAATTTCCCTTGGTACTCCATATCTTTTAAATATCTCCTCATAAAGGAACTCAACCACCTTATTAGCTCTTGCATGTGTCATGGCTCAAGCTTCCACCCATTTGGTGACATAATCAGTACATACCAGAATGTATGATTTTCCATTAGAAGGGGGATCATTTGGACCAACAAAATCTAATCCCCATTTATCAAATGGTGCAACTAATACTTGTGGGTATAATGGCATCTCATCAGATTTAGTAGGTCTCCCCACGTGCTGGCATCTGTCACATTTTCTTGCATACTGTGTTTCATCTTTATATAATGTTGGTCAATAATATCCTGTATTCAGTATTTTAAGTGTTGTTCTCTTAGCAGCAAAATATCCTCCACATGGCTCATCATGACATGCATGCAGGATATCACATGTTTCATCTTCTCTTACACATCTTCTCATGACTTGGTCAGGTCCAATATAAAATAAACAATCAACAATCCATGAGAAGTTAAAGCTTTTCTCAACTAGAAATAGTCTTTCTTTAGGAGAGAAATGAACTGGCATTTTAGCAGCAGCTAAATAATTGGCAATATCAGCATACCAAGGAGTGTGAGCTTTTATAAGGAATAAATGTTCATTTGGAAAAGCATCATCTATGGCTGTAGGATCTTCCTAATACTGAAGCCTTGAAAGGTAATCTGCAAACACATTAGACTTTCCTGGTTGATTAATAACTGTGATATCAAATCCATGCATCAACAGTAACCAACGAGCTAATCTACCAGTAATTGAAGACTTATTCATGAGATATCTGATTGCTGTATGATCAGTATGCACAAATATGAGATATCCTGTTATATAGTGCCTGAATTTGTTGAGTGCATATATAACTGCTAACATTTCTTTTTTAGTGACTGTGTAATTTAACTCAGGCCCCTGCAAGTTCTTGTTGATATAATATATTGCACTCTCCAAGTTATCAACCTTCTATCTTAAGACTACTCCTATTGCATAATCAGATGCATCCGTATGAATTTGAAATGGCAAGGACCAGTTCAAACCCTTAAGAACTGGTGCTTGGGTCAAATCTTGCTTGAGCTTTAAGAAAGCTTCATTGCATGAAGAAGTCCATTTAAATTCCATATCATTGGTCAGAAGGGAATATAAGGGACTTGAAATTTTGCTTAAATCTTTGATAAACCTTCTACAATATCCAACATGACCAAGAAAACTTCTGACATCTTTCTGCTTTACTGGTGAGTTGATATTTTAAATAACTTCAATTTTTGCTGGGTCAACTTGTATTCCTTTTATAGAGATATGATGACCAAGGACTATACCTTCTTGCATCATCATGAAGCACTTTTCACTATTCAATGACAAATTATAGTCTTTCCATCGTTGCAAAACTTTCTTCAGGTTCTCTAATGCTTCTTCAAAGTTTGAGCCATAAGTTGTAAAATAATCCATATAAATTTCCATGTTGTCTTGGGAAATAGCTGAAATATGCTTATCACTACTCTTTGAAAAGTAGTTGGAGCATTACATAATCCAAAAGGAAGAACATAATATGCATATTTTCCCCAAGGACAAGTAAATGTAGTCTTTTCTTGATCCTCCGGGTCAATTTGAATCTGGTTGTAGCCACCGAATCCATCAAGAAATGAGAAGTATCTCTTGCCAACCAAAGAGTCTAATACCTTATCCACAAACGATAATGGAAAATGATCTTTTCTGGTTGCTAAGTTCAAGGCTCTATAATCAACACATACCCTCCATTTTCCTCCTTTCTTAGGAACTATTACCAAAGGTGATACCCATTGACTGTCAGAAATAGGGTAGATAAATCCAACAGTCAACAACTTCTGCAATTCCTCCTTAACTATTTCTCTTAATACTGGATTGATTCTTCTTTGTGGTTATCTAAGTGGTCTATAGTCTTCTTTTATGTAGATATGGTGGGTACAAACTGTTGTTTCAATTCCATGCATATCCTTGTAATCCCATGCAAAAGCATTTTTATGATATTTGAGCAAATCTACTAGTGCCACTCTTTGAGCTTCCACAAGATTATTGTTGATATTCAAATATTCATTTGAATCAACTTCTATTTCAACAGTAAGATCAATTGGGAATATATTAGAAAAATGAGAAGTACAGACTTCCTGTGGCAACAAAGTATGCAATATATCAGTGGCTGCAAGAAAGTCGGAGTCTGCAGTAATTGGTACTAACTCTTGGAATTGCTGCTCTTGTCTTAACTCATTTGTCAAAATTTTATAAAGAATTGAGTCTTCATCATGAAGTCGCATGAATGGTCCTCTATTAATCATCATAAGGTGATTGATAGAGTCAATTCCTTCTTCAAATTCTTCTCCCAAATTAGGCCAAACGGCCTATTGTTGATCAAATTGGGGCTGAGCAAGAGAATACAAAGCTAATGTTTTGGTAGAGTTCCCATCTAAAATAGTCATATCCCTTGATCTACATCCAATATATGCATCAGTCGTAGCAAGCCAAGGTATTCCCAAAATCTCCAGATATCCTCCCAATGTCACCTTTGGAGAAAGGATCATTAAGTCTGCAGGGTATTCCCAATAGTCCAAAGTAACAACCACATCTTCAATCATACCATCAAGTCGAACTGTAGAGTTGTCAACAAGCTGTAGGACTATAGGTGTAGGTCTGAGACTAGTGATTTCAAGCCGTTGCATTATTTCCCTTATCATAACATTAATGGCTGCCCCTAAATCAACTAAAACCTTTTTTATCTGAGTGCCATTAATGACAATATTTACAACATGACTACCAGGATCAACATACTTAGGAATTGAAACTTTTCCTAGCATGATATCTGCCAATTGACCCATTACATGCACTATTTGCAGATCTTTCTTCTTTCTGCCAGGATTTTTTAAACATGCTTCCCTAAGTGCCTTACTGTATATAGGAACATCCTTTATTGCTTGTAACAGTGGAATTTTAACACATATGTGTTTCAGTTGATCTATAATATCAAAGATTTGCTCCTGTTCCATAAGAACCTCTTTTTCTTGCAACCTATGGGGAAATGGGGGTAGTTGTTGATTTCAAGGTATGGTGACTGTTGGACTAGAGATTTCTTGTTCTTTGGGTATTTCAGTTATAACTGGAGGGGATGGATTAGGTAGAGTTGTCCCAGATCTGAGGTGAATATCACTTATAGATAAAGAATGGCTTGGGTATTGATTAGGATTGGCTGAATAAACTTGTTGTTGTTGCTGAGATTTACTATTAGGATTCGACATTGGTTGTGTGGGAAACTGCGTAGGTTTAGGTGGAAGTTAATGTGGAATAACCTATAGATGAGGAAGTTAATGTGGAATAACCTATGGGTTCTAGGAAAAGAACACTTAGTCTAAAAGTTGAAGAAATCCTTTTATGGGTTGAAGCAAGGTCGTCGTGCTTGGTATGCTAGGATTGATAGTTATTTCATGAAGAAAGGATTCAACAGAAGCCACTCAGAGACTACCCTATATGTCCAATGTATTGGTAATGATATTCTCATAGTTTGATTTTAAGTTGATGATATTATTTATACGGGTATTAACAAAGCCCAGATATTATTTTAAGTTGATGCAAAAAAATGCTACACAGTCTAATCCAGAAAAAGTGAGATTAATTAACAAAGCTCTTATGTAGAAGTTGCATACATAAATGAAACAAGAATTTGAAATATCAGATTTGGGACTCATGCACTATTTTCTTGGTGTGGAGGTAAAACAAACAACAAAAAATATTTTTATTTACCAAACCAATTATGTAGTGGATTTATTGAAGAAGTTTTGAATGGTGGCATGTAAAGCACTTGGTGAAAAATTAACCAAGGAAGATGTCAATCCCAAGGTTGATGCTACTTTGTATAGAAATTTAGCTGGTAGCCTAATGCACCTCACAAAAAGTAGACTCAATATTATGTATGCTATGAGCCTCATCTCTTAGTTCATGCAGGACCATATGAGTCTCACTGGTAGGCTGCTAAAAGAATCATGAGGTATGTGAGTTATATTCAAAATTATTGGCATTCATTATTTTCCCACGAAAATTTTTGAGCTAGTTGGTTACACAAATTTTGATTGGGTTGGATCAATGGATGATAGAATATCTACTTCTGGTTATGTCTTTTCATTTGGTTCTAGAGTTTTCTCTTTGAGTAGTAATAAATAGGCAATAATGGCTCTTTCTTCATGGAAGAAAAATACATTGCAGATAAATTAGCAAGTTCTCAAGTAATATAGAGTAGATGGATATTGGTAGATCTACATTTGGTTTAGGAACATCCAACCACCATCTATTACTATTTCCATTTCAAAGAATCTTGTATTTTATGCCATAAGAAAACATATAGAGATTCAACATCACTATATCTATGACTTGGTTCAAGATGGGAAAGTGGAGATATAGTTTTGTCCTTTATTTCAACACTTGTTACTGATATATTCACCAAAGCTCTTCCAACAATGAATTTTATTACCTTCAGACATTAGTTGGGACTCACCTCCATTGATCATTAAGAGACAAATTGTAGATAAGATTTATATGGTAAAGATTATAATGATGCACTAGAGATAGAGATCAAGGTTGCATTGGAGATGAGCTGGAGATTAGATCTCCATTTTTTCAATAATTTTTTTTTTTAGTTTTGGTTTTATGTGAATAAAAATATATTAGTTTTTTTCTACGTTAAGCTTAGTTTTTAGTTTTTGTCTTTTCTCCTTATCTACACATTGGAGAAGTTATGTAGTATATAAAAGACAACTTGCATTTATTATTTTAAATATTCAAGTTTTCAATGCAATGAGTTATTGGATATTTAGTTTATCAGTTGATTGATATTTTTTCTAGTATTTTGTGTATTTTTAAAATTTATAATCTCCCGATTCATGCATGATCCACATGAGTCTCATTGGTGAGTTGTTAAAAGAATTATGAGGTATGTGAGTGGTACTAAATTTTTTGAGGTAGGTGGGTACATAGATTTTCATTGGGCTGGTACAATTGATAATAGAAAATCTACGTCTAGTTATGTATTTTCACTTGGTTCTAGAGTTATCTCTTGGAGTAGTAAGAAACAAGCAATAGTGGCTCTTTCTTCACCAGAAGTAGAATACATTGTAGCTACATCAACAAGTTCTCATCCTACAATATGTAGTTGAAATGTAGGCATAGACCAAAGGTACTAATTTAGCTAAGATAGATTACTTCAGATTTTGAGATAGTTTTAGAAACTTCATCAAGAATTAACACGATTCTAATAACCTTGTCAAAGTTGATAAAAAATTTCAAAATAATCATGATGGTTGTCATGTTGAACAAGCACATGTACGATGAAGCAATTTTTTAAAGAAATTATTCTCCCAAGAGCTTGTGTGCTACAACAAAAACTAGATACTTGTACCTACAACATGGCTATGTAAAGTCAAGCCCCATCACTTGAACAAATAGTGCATTATAAATAAAAGCAAGTATGATGCAATCAACTTTAGTCAGTTATAGTATAACCAACCATCCATAACACATATACTAATTTAATTTTAGAAATATACTAATTATTCAAATAATATTACTTGCATTATATTTTACTATAACTATAACATTACATAAGTAAGTACTTGCCATTACATGACATTTGTTTAATTTTTGTTAATTGGTTCATTGGATGTATTAGATAATTGGTCAAGATGCGAATGAGGAAGATTATGCATAGTCTTAAAAGTGTAGACCTTGGGAAAATAAGAGAGACTAATATAGACTAGAATCTTTTATTTAACTTATAAATGCACTATTAAAAACAAAATGTTCTTTAGTAAAGTGTTTTTTAATTCAAAATCATGGTGGAGGAAATAATCATTTAATTAGGATTTCGGTTTGTCTTACTTGATATCATTTTATTCATGTTATTCTCATTTTTCTTATTCTTATTTCAAATTACATTAACATATAATATATTCTCACACTTATTACATGTTTTTTATTTCCAATTGTCTTTGGGCAATTTCCTTTCCTTTTTTCTAGAAAATACTAATTGTAGTAGCCCAACACTTTGCATTAGGGTCATAGACTTGTAAAGTTAGGTAGATAATAATAAAACAACCTCACAAGTTTAGTCTAAAATTCATTCATTAAGTAAATTTCTTATTTGTAATTTTTATTTACTATTCATGATTTTGATAATACATTTATATGGATTGAAAACTATATTCTTGTTGAGTATTTTAGTTTTAGAATTTCCTCTCAAATCATGCTAAAGAGCTAGGTAAAAATCCACTTGGATCAATCATGGAGGTCTATTAGCACCTCAAATTTTATGTATCTTGGCCCTTTTTATTATATGCTTATTAATGCTGCCCAACTTGCCTTTCATTATTGCTCATTATTTATAACCAATTCGAGAGTTTTTACAATGCCCATACTTTCCCTTTCTCCTTAATATACTCAAGGTTATTGATATTACTTTAAAACCATAAAATTTGACTAAGTATATTTATGTGGTCCTTTGGGGTTTCGGTGTTCATCATTATGTTTTGCTTCTCTCACCATCCTTGATGATCGCTATCTCTTCCATTTTGAAAATTTGAAAAGTTCAATTTTTTTGACATGTTTAATAGTTTGCAAATCTCTTGGTTTGCCAAAATTGATGTTCCCCAAGGTGCATGGGAGAAAAAAGTAAAGTTACACAATTTTTTTTTTTTTTTTGTGTGTGTGTGTGTGAGAGAGAGTGTGTGTATCCATATATACATACATACAGATACACATATACATGTATATATATGTATATATGTATGTATGTATGTATGTACATACATACATACATATATGTATATATATACATATATGTATATAGATATATACATATATGTATATATATATACATATATATATGCATATGTATATATATATACATATATATATGCATATGTATATATATACATATACAAATATATATATGTATGTATATGTATATGTATATGTCTATATATGTATATGTATGTATATATACACATATACATATACATACATATACATATACATATACATATATATACATGTATATACATGTATATACATATATATATACAAGAAGCTAAAAGGAAATCAACATTTTTTCTACCTCTCCACTCTGCCCACTTCTTAAACTTTCTCCACGAATACTTAACTAAAACCTGAACAACAACGTTTGAATTCTTACCTTCCATGATATGCTCCACTGCTAATTCCATCTGCCCTATGTAGGTTCGATTTTGTTGCCAGCCAAAATGAAATATTGTGGACAAAATAATGGTGACCTCCTTTTTTAATTCGACCTCACAAAATAAAATTCTCTTACTGGTCGTTTCAATGATGAAACACAGTTTATTTTTTCGTCATCTTTTTCAACTTCTTGGTGGTCTATTGTGTCGTCAACACTAACTTCCTATTTCTATTCGTTGTCATAACAACCATATATTGATGTAGTCTGATTTGTTGTCGTTGCCCTCCACTCATGTTTCTTGGGTAATCATGCCACGTTATGGTATTTTCTCATCATGTTGGTCACATGTCATATTATGTTGTTATGTATGGGGAATAGCCAATGCCATAGTTTATACCATAGTTTATACCGTGTTTACCTCTTTCTATGTGAATTAAATAGAGTTGACATTAGAGAGAGGTAATTAAAAAACTATTGTGCATTGCAAAGTAGAATATTCTTTATTGTTTTAAAATTTATTACTACTTTTTATTTTGATTGATATTAAATTTATTATTAGTATTTTTTATCTTGATTCACATGAAAACATGAAGATTGAAACTTTTCAGCCAATCACATTGATAATAAATGATTTTTGATACCTTATTAAAAAAATTGACATCTTTATTTTTAAAAAGATAAATATTTATAATTTTTTTTTAAAGTTTGATAAATTCTGACGTTTGATTGATTAGAAAGGACAACCATTAAATCAAACATTATAAAATGTCATGAAATACTATAAATTATTGTATATAACAATAAATGAAAAACAAATTAAAATGTCATAATATTGCCAAGACAAATACTACATATTATTGAATATAACAATAAATCAGAAAACAAAATAGAATATCATAGTATAGCCAAACCAAACACTGTGCAACATAAATCGGAAACAAAATAGAATAGAATAGTATTGCCAAGCCAAATACCACAAATTATTGCGTGTAACAATAAATCGGAAAACAAATGAAATCTCGTGATAGCTAAGATAAGACGTCAATTGTCGTCTCTGGTTGTTATTATTCCAACACAGTTAATGATTGTTATTTCATGATTGCTATCTAAATCATAGAAAAGTTCAGATTGGTCGTAGGGTTGCGTTAGAGATTGCCAATTTGGCTGAAGTGGAGCCATCTGAACGCTCTCCTCAAGTGGTATATGTTCTGGAGATTGTAACAGATATTTTATATCACGACACGACTTGCAAATCTGGTTGAAGTGGAGGCATCTGAACGCTTTCCTCAATTGATATATGTTCTGGAGATTGTAACAGATATTTTGTATCATTCTCTTCTTCTTCTTCTTCTTCTTCTTCCACTTGATGTGATATATCTTTTGCTGCGTCTCTGGTTTCAGTCGAAGCTTCGGCCGGTACTGCTTCTTCAACACTCGTAGTACTCCCTCCTCTCGAAGGCCCCGCTTCCTCATTATGATGAGGTGGAGGTGGAGGAATTCTGTCGAAGGTGGAGCCAACCGCCATGGCAGCTGTTCGAACAGCCTGCGGTGATGGATTGCTCTCTGCAGATGCCACCTCCAATACACTTGGGTTGAATTTCGAGTCTGCAAAATTGAAAGAAGTTGCGTCGGGTCCTCGAAGGCACAGGAGCGCAGTGTCATAAGCTCCAGCCGCAGCGCAAGCAGTGGAATATGAGCCCAACGATATGCGCGATCTCTTTCCGGACTGAATTTCAGCCACATATTTTCCCCATTTTCTCTTTCTCACGCCTCGATATCTGATTTCTTCTCTACCATTCGCCATATTGCAGAACGTTTAGCCTGGATATCGGTTTATAAGGCTATATTCTTGCCTGATTCTAAGGTATAGTTTTGCATTCGAACTTGAAGGATGAGCAAAGAAATTCGTCCTTTTTAACATACTAAATTGATAGATACATGGTCGGCGAGGCCCGGACATTACTAGCTGTCCTGACGTGGTAAGCGCTTTTACTTTGGGTTGGCAGAATTGTCCTTCATTAAATATGGATTTTATATTTTTCTGTTTATTAGATAGAGATTTCAAAAACTACTAGATGGTGTCTATTTCTATGAAAATTCATTAGATAGGGATTGAAAATCGGTGCAATATGACATTTATTTTAAAACTCTGTATTAATCTTTTAATATCTAATAGAATATCTGGTTTGGCCGTTTAGTGAGCAAAATAAAATAAAATTCGTGCTTTATAAAATTTAACTTTACACCTCATTTTTATTGAAAAAAGAAATTGCAATTTTTTTTTAATTAAAATTCATTGTATATCAATTTTAAAATATCAATAGATAGAGTGAGTATTATGTTTTTATTAAAATTCAATTGACGGGGACCTAAAATGTGCATTCTAACTACATTTATTGTGCAACTCATCTTCATCAAAAATATATTTTAGACCTTTTATTTCCATAAAAAAATTGATGAATACATGCATCAGAATCTATAAATATAAGAATAAAATACACATATCCACAAAAAAATGGTAGAGCTTGGACACAAGGTCACCAAGCTCAGAATTGCACGAGCATTGCCTAGATATCAGAGTCTAATAAGGAATAGCCCAAAAAACATGAAACATAAACATAAAAAATCATGATAGGGACTTAGAAAAGAAATATTGAAATGGCATTAGTTTTACACCTCACCTTTACAAAATAATGTAATTTATACTTTCTATTTTCTTAAAAATTCATTAAATAGAAACTTAAATAGTGCATTCTATTTTACACCTCATCTTTACCTAAAATATATTTATACATAAAGATTCATTATATGGGGACTTAAAATAGTACATTCCAACCCATTGACCAAAATTGTTGTAAGTTCCACTGTCCAAGCTAAAGCAATAGATGAAGAACAACTAAATCAAGTTATTAGGTCAAATGTTTCATCTTATTTCTTATATTTTTCTTTTAAAGCACATGTTGAATTATAGGCATATTAGACTTCAACATCTATTCATTATTTAAAATCTTTGTTAACATTAGATCTCCTATTTAACATTGTAGTAAGATATAGTTCTATGGAGATGCATCTCATTCTATTTGAAAGAAAAATGTTAAGGTCTATAATAAATTACTATTTGGCATATTTTTAATATATTGTTGTATCATTAAAACCAATGTTCTATATTCTAGACTTACCATTTATTATGACCTAATATTTGGCGTAGTCATGATAGGAGGGTTCTCAAAGAGAACAATCCAGACCATGCAATAAGAGTTACACAATAGAAACAAGTCAAAGTGATGGAGGCAATGCAGAAACAAATTATATTAAATCATGAAAATCAGTTACAACTACTATCAACATGTGGGCTTCAAGATTCAACTCACAGGCCTGAATACAAAACATGCGTGTTATGCAACTTTCGGCTCAACCAAGAATGCGAACCAACTCTAGACCTCCTAACCTATAGATCTATTTCCTATCTTCTCCAACTTGATTCTAAGAGCTTAATTACATTGATTTATATGATCAAGGGTGATCCACATTGGCCCACGGTGAAACAATCCCTGATGAACAAGATGAAACTTGTAAAACACAAGGTCAGCCTCCGCCAAAGAGATCCATATAGAAAATCAATCAGATGAAGTGGGAACCTAAGGAGATGTTGGTCACATGCCAAGAAATGTTGGAAAGAATGAATTGAAGCTCCACAAGCTACGAAAAAATGATTTGCAAGATTTGCCAAAAGAAAATAGGTCCAAGTGGTTCCAGTATTTTAAGTAGAAAAATTATCTCGAATTGCGGAAGCAATAACTTGCCGGTAAAAGATCCAAATGTCCTGTGGACTTAGGATAAGGCAAATGAACATTTCCACAATCAAAATCCAACTCTGCAAGATCCGATGAGAAAATGCCAAAAAACTCAAAATGAAATGCTAAAACTACAAAACAGGAACAAATTGAAAGAAAATGTTTTTGGTTGATGCAAGATTGCTAAGAACCAGGGATGCTCCTGCATTAGATAGCTGGGGTTGTTGAAAAAGTGAGTCTCTCACTTTGTTGGGGTCAGAGGAAAACCAAAGCGGTCTACCTCTTCCTGAGAAATCCATGATGAATCCTTAACTGGTCTTTCCTTCCACTTGACAAGATACTCTTTATACTGGTTGCTTCGGGTGCTACGCCTAGTCGTACTGTCCAAAATGTCTTCAATTTGATCTGGTATCTGCTTCTCCAAGTCTTCTATACTGTCCTCATTGAATTTTATCTCATGATACTGATGTAGATTTGCGATGTTGAATATAGGTGAAATTTCTAAACTATCAAGTAACTTCACTTCATATGCATTTACAGAACTGAATTTCCTCAAGATCTTACAAGGTCCAAACTTTCTCATCTTTAAATTTAATAAGTTTGAACTAGAAATCTCTCTTTTCTCAGATACACTATCACTTCATTCCCTACTTTCAATTCCTTATGTCTCCTCTTCTCATCTGCTTTCTCCTTGTACTTATTGTTTATGTCCTCCATATGCTGTTTAACTTGTGTATGTAATACCTTCATATGATTTGGAAATTATTTAGCTTATGCACTTCTCTTATCTTCGTTACTGATGTCTCTCAATTCTAATATACCACTAGGGTGTACTCTGGTAACAATCTCAAAAGGTTTTCTTTCGGTACTCCTATTCACTGAATTATTGTAGGCAAATTATGCTTGTGCAAGAATCAAATCCCAACTTCCGGTTTTCTCTCCTACTAAGCATCTCAACAAATTTCCCAAGCTCCTATTCACTACCTCTGTCAGTCTATTAGTTTATGGGTGAAAAGTAGAATTGAACTTCAAATCTGTCTTCATCTTCTTCCAAAGAGTCCTCCAAAAATATCCAACAAATTTAATGTCTCTATTTGAAACTATGCTCTTAGGTAATACATGCAATATCACCACTTCCTTGAAAAATAGGTCTGCAACATGTACAACATCTATTGTCTTTTTACAAGGTATAAAATGCACCATCTTTGAGAATCTATCCACCACCACAAATATAGAATCATTCCCCCTCCGTGTCTTAGGCAATCCAAGTATAAAATCCATGCTTATAATGTCCTCTCAAGGTCTCTCCGGGATTGTCAAAGGCTTATACAATCCCACATTTTGATTACTACCTTTTGCAGGTTGACAAAAGCTACAAATTTGCACAAATTTCCTGACATCCTTATGAATATGAGGCCAAAAGTATTTTTCACTCACTAATGCTACTGTCTTATCAACTCCAAAGTGTCTGGCTAATCCTCCAGTATGCTTCTCCTTCATTAGACTTTCTCTCATATAACTTCTAGGTATGCACAACTAAACTCCTCTAAACGACATCTTGTCTTGAATGAAATAGTCCAACCACTTCTGTCTACCATAACTGGTTCCTTACAAGCTTTCTGCAAAATCTAGGTCATCCTCATACAAGTTCTTCAATTCCTCGAAACCTAACACCTCCACTCTCATCTCTATTAGCAAGTTCCTCCTTCTACTCAAGGCATCAACAACTTTATTTGTCTTTCCACTTCTATGCTTCAACACAAAGGTACAACTTTGCAAGAACTCCACCCATCTCATATGTCTCTGATTCATCTTACTTTGACTGTTCAAATACTACAAATCTGGATGATCTGTATACAATACAAACTCCTTAGGCAACAAGTAATGTCTCCACTTCTTCAATGCTTGAATTATGGCATAAAATTCCTGATCATACACATAATATCTCCTCCTTGCATCATTCAACTTCTCATTGAAATAAGCTACCGGTCTTCCTTCTTGAGTCAACACTGCTCCAATTGCATTCACAGTTGCATCACAATCAACTTGAAATTATTTGCTAAAATCTGGTAAAGCTAACACAGGCTGCTCTATCACCTTCTACTTCAACAATTCAAAGCTCCTATTTCTTCAATACCTCATTCATCAACCTCATGAAAGTACTCAGTGCATTAGTCAATCTAAAAGGCATCACCAACCATTCATACAATCCTTCATTTGTCTTGAATACTATCTTCCACTCACCTCCTTCTCTGATTCTTATCTGATGGTATGCACTCTTCAAGTCTATCTTTGTGTAGTATATAGCTCCACTCAAACAATCCATTATGTCATCCATCATAGGCAAAGGAAATCGATACTTCACTGTGATCTTGTTTATTGCTCTAGAGTCAGTACACATCCTCCATTCTCCATTCTTCTTAG
The DNA here is from genome assembly GCF_030272615.1 of Cryptomeria japonica. Lineage (NCBI taxonomy): Eukaryota > Viridiplantae > Streptophyta > Pinopsida > Cupressales > Cupressaceae > Cryptomeria > Cryptomeria japonica. The sequence continues at coordinate 714,799,546 of NC_081407.1, forward strand.
GTGCTAATGCTATCAGAACTTCACAAGGACTCAAACTCTCTCTGATCAAACCTTTCCTCAACAAATCCTTCACTTGTCTATTCAAATCCTCATTTTTTGCCGGTGTCATTCGGTGTGCTGCTTTGTTAGGCAAACTAGCTCTAAGAATCAAGTCCATGCAATGACTGATACTTCTTACATCAGGTAATCCATCAAGTACATTATCTGAAATGGTGTCGACATACTCTGTCAACAACTCCTTTATCTCCTCACGTTGTTCTTCTTCATGCTCTATATTTTCAGTCTTCTCAAGAACTATAAAAAACCATACATTCTCATGTCTCATCCCATCCAGGAATTTCCTTCCATCCACCAAACTGATTTTAGAGTTGGTACAAACTGTAGTTTTCAAAGGCTCCTCCAAAGGTAACAAGGTCTGCTTCTTCCCATTCACAACAATAGTGTATATTTTCTTCCTTCCATCATGTATTTGTTGTCTATCATACTGCCAAGGTTTGTTGAACACAAGATGCCACTGAGAGGGGGGGGGGGGGGGGTGAATCAGTGATTTCAAAAACTTAACCCTTTTTTATCTTATGTGTGTATACCGGTTAACTGATGTAACATAAAGTAGACATACTATTTAAATAGGAGGATAACTAAAATGCAACCTCACATAAAAGGGACATCACATAACACAAGATGTATGAGGAAAACCCAAGAGAGGAAAAACCTCAGTGAGAAGTGTTACTGGAGTCTATTGCTCCAATCCATCCTCACAATGAAAACCTCAGTTACAACATTTAGGGCACCAACTCAAGGAGTACCACTCCTTCTTTAGGCTACCAACCCAAGGACCACCACTCCCTAATTTTAGGGCACCAACACAAGGAGCACCAACCCCTGCACCGAGATCCAACTTAGTGATCTACAATGGACATAATCAATTACAAAAGCAATAGCCTTGTTACAAAAGAACTTTGTAACTCTTCTGCAAGTATCTTCAGCGGTTCTCCTCTATCCAATTCACTACCGATTCTCTACTCACCTCTCTGCTTCAACCTTACGAGGTCAGCCTCTTCTTCTTCTCTGTCGGTTCTGCTCTCTGCCGAATCTCCTTCCTCTCTATCACAATGCTGCTAGTCACCACCAGTCTTCTTCACTCAGTCAGATGTCTACTATCTAATTACTATCGGTTCTTCACTACAATCTTCTGAGGCTCTTCTCTGCTAGTTCTATCACCAACTAGTGTACTCCTCTATTAGACTTAATGGTAGACTATTGGTTGCCTCACACTTGTTGGTTGAGCTCTTCAAACTGATTCTCTCTCACACACTCAATCTCTTCTCTGATTGACATTGAGCACTTAACCAATTGGCTCTCTTCACTTCTTCACTCTCTTATGTAGCAACAACAACTACATCTTTGGCTCCCACTCTTATAGCCAAACTTTCCTGCCTAAATGTGAGTTCAAAGATTTGCATGCTAGGGTTTCTGCCATGCACTAAATCTGCATCCAATATGATCTCTGATCATCATGGCACATCATATCTGATCAGATCTCATGTCCTTGATTGATGACTTATAGCTCATCAATCAGCGTCGCTATGCTCTTTACCTTTCAATGCACGTCTTCTATCTTTAGCCGTCTATAGCATGCTTTTCGGCCTTTTGTCTGATCAATCACATGCATGATGTAGTTTCCTTCACCCACTTCGATTTGCAAGATTAGTTTGTACTGGATCTTTGTTTTTTTCTTGATCTCAAGCCGCAATCTTCTGCCATGCTTTCTCAAGCTTCACAGTCGCTATTTAATGTTGGACCAAACACCAATGACCTCACCTACACACCACACTGACCTATGCATGCATGCCACATCAACTCCATGTGGCCCCTTTGTCAGCATCCACCTTTGCTCCGTCTTCTATGTTGGTCTAGACAAGATCACCGACCAACCACACAACCAGGTTCATCTACCAGTTCATAGACCCTGTCGGTTATACCATAACTGGTCTGCCATCAGCCTTGCACTTTGCTTCTCTTCCCATAAAACACTTAGATCAATCAACACTCTTTCCAACCTTTCTCATGCACATCTTCAACAGATGGGAGCCTTTCACTTCTGCACCTTGTCATCTTTATCGGTGGACATATGTACCGAAAACCACCTTGATGACACCATGTCATTAATCTTAAAAACCATCCACCTTCAATCCGGTTTCACTCTCTATCTATAGCTGCTCAAATTTTCCTTCTTCTTCATTAGCTCGAACATCATCTCAACCGGTTTATCAACATAAAAAACCCATCACTTCTTTACTCTTCCTTCTCTGTCCTGGTGGCACAACATGCCTACTCTAGCTGATCCAGTGCACACCTCTAGTTTCATGCACTTGAGGCATCCTTGTGTTTCATCGGTTGATCTGGTGTGAGCCTTCAATCATCTGCCTTTAATATCTCTGACTTATCCCAAAGAATTATCACTTACAAGTGGGAGAGGATCCTTGTCATCTACTTCTGACATTGCACCAATATGCCTTAGGTGACATTGAGTAGATACATCTTCAATCAGGCACATATGATCCGATTGGGCACACTCATTGTCAGTCATATCTTCAACCTATGATATCATCTTCACCCGATGGGAGTTCTGCTGATTGACATCCACACAACATACTGGTGGACTGCACATACTTCACCTCTAGTGTTGATCTAATTTTTGTAACATTCCGCCTCTTCATCACAATCAACAACCCAAAATTTTGCTCTCTTGATAGTTGGCAACAATGCACTGCCAACATATCTTGGACACAAGTTAACACTAACTTGTGTACCGGTGATTCCAATGGCCATTGTACTGGATGACACTCTCTTCCTTAATGGTGACCTGCTAAGCTAGGTGACATCAACGACATCACTTCTGGTATGCATCAATGACAACACTACTCATCAATCTTCCCATATTGGTTGCCACCCTATATCGGTTAACATCAACGACAACACAATGCCAAAAATCTCCCCCTTTGGCATTGATGTCAACACATGTAGTATCCGACATACTACAAAATCACTCTCCTCCTTTGACAACAATGACAAAGGGCACTGACATGATTTCTCTCCTCCTTTGACCATCATACATTTCATCCTCTCAATTCACAACACTTGAGATGGAGGGCTCAACCACCAACTGAGACTAATTTCTTAGTAACCAAGTGTATATGAAAACCAAAAACACATGCATATACAAGCCTAAAACCAATTGAAGGCACATGTGTCAGTGAATATAGCATACCTGCCGGTTAGACTGCAACATCTCCCCTTGATATGCATAAGCCATTCTGACCCCAATTTGCTGATATCAAGTGTTGAAGTTGACGCTGATACCAATTATATCTTCTCTGATACCAACTATATGTTCTCCTATGCAGGTAACTCTCCCTCTTTGCAGACAACTCTCCTGGTGGTCCAGTTGTGATTTCAATTGGATAGACATTGAAATATCTCTCAACCTCGGACTGATGAGCACATCCCAATGTCTCAATCATACCGGTACAGCCATAGACACTTACACACCCTCTATTTCCAACAAGTTTGATAGTAGTCAGAAAACATGGCTGTAGATCTCAGGTCCTCATTGCCTGTTGGGTTCAAAAACAAGAGCTCCAATCTGTCCCATATACAAGTTGAGCTATACATTGTGATCAATCTGATGATCTATTAGCTCCACAATTTCCACGACAACATATGACATGATCCTAGGTGTACACAATGCCATACAATATCATTGTCATGCCACATATCAAACCAGTTAGCCCAAAAAGATGCATGTATACATGATCAACTATCGGACCATCGTATGTCATTTGGGTCTTTTCCAATACCACCTGAGACATAACCACTTCTTCATATCACACTACTAGATTTATTGCAATTATCTTGTATCTTATTAACTTACACAACCTGCAATATCGGTTAGTATACATACTAGTAATCTACTGCACATATCGGTTACCTGCACTAGTCCATCATCTCTACCAGATCTCCTTCCTCTCTGTCACAATGCTACTAGTCACCACTCTCTTCTTCACTTAGTCATATGTCTACTATCTGATTACTATCGGTTCTTCACTACAATCTTCTGAGGTTCTTCTCTGCTGGTTCTATCACCAACCAATGTACTCCTCTATTAGACTTAATAGTAGACTATCAGTTACCTCACTCTTGCCGGTTGAACTCTTCAACCCGATTCTCTCTCACACACTCAATCTCTTCTTTGATTGAAGTTGAGCACTTGAATGATTGACTCTCTTCACTTATTCACTTTCTCATGCAGTAAAAACAACTACATCTTTGGCTCACACTCTTATAGCCAAACTTTCCCGCCTAAATGTGAGTTCAAACATTTGCGCTCTAGGGTTTCTGCCATGCACTAAATCTGCATCCAATCTGATCTCTGATCATCGTGGCACATCATATCCGATCAGATCTCATGTCCTTGATTGATGAAGTACAACTCATCAATAAACATCGCCATGCTCTTTACCTTTCAATGCACGTCTTCTATCTTTAGTTGTCTGTAGTATGATTTTTGGCCTTTTCTCTGATCAATCATGTGCATGATGTAGTTTCCTTCATCCACTTCAATCTGTAAGATCAGACTGTACTGGATCTCTGTTGTTTCCTTGATCTCGCACCACAATTTTCTACCATGCTTCCTCGAGCTTCGTAGTCGCCATTTAATGTTGGACCAATCACCAATGACCTCACCGACACACCACATCGACCTATGCATGCATGCCACATCAACTCCACGTGGCCCCTTTTCTGACATCCACCTTTGCTCGGTCTTCTGTGTCGGTCTAGACAAGATCACCGACCAACCACACAACCGGGTTCATCAATCGGTTCACAGATCCTATCAGTTATACCCTAAACAATCTGCCTTCAACCTTGCACTTTGCTTCTCTTCCGATGGATTGGCTCATAAGTTTTCTTTTCTAGAACAATTTTTAAAATTCAAGAAGAGAAACAATGCTAATTATTATTATTTCTAATTTTGTAAAAAAAGAAAAGTCTAATTTATGATTTTAAGAGAAATAAATTTAAAAAATATTTTGTAAGGACTCTAAGAATTAAATTAATAGTATATTTGTTTCTTGTTTATAGAATTCAGTTGTTGATTTTTTATTTTCACTATATGAAGAAAAATTTAAGTCAAAATATAAGCATAATGACACAATATTTGTTTAACAAAATAATTAATTTTAAGAAATGAATGGCATAAAATAAATTCAAAAAAATAATTTATTTGACAATGAGATTGTTTGATGTCCTAACAAAAAAAATTAACAAACAAGTTTCCATATATAAGTTGGTTGAAATGATAAGAGGAGGTAGCAAATTAAATTGCCTTAAGAAGTGTAGATAATTGTTTAGGGGGATGGTATACTTGCATTTGAAGATCTCTAGAATGATTATATTGTTAGAGTAAAAGGTTTTATTTACTTAATTAATTTAGTCATATTGATTAATTAATTAAGTCACCTTTTCTTTTTTCACTTAAGCTAAATATATGAAGCTTTTTTATGCATTTAATAATTATTTTATTTCATGCAGTCAACACTTAGGGTTTGTGGAAGGAAATAAATAATAGGGTTTTCAGATTTGGAGTCCAATACTCTTGTGGTGGCTACAAAATAAGGAATGCTATTAAAGAAAATTTTCTTAATTACTGTCCTGGTAGGAAAGATGATCCTCCTCGAGTCTTGCTAGGAGGAATAGGATACTATCAAGCGGTGGCATATAAGGTGGAATATATCTATCACTATTTATAAGATCAAACATACTAGAGATAATGTTTCTTGGAATCCACCCCTTTCGGGGTGGATCAAAATTAATATCGATGGGGGGACCAAAGGAAATCCTAGGCTGACTAGCTATGGGGGAGTGGCAAGGAACCATTTGGGTTTGCTGGTCTCTGTGGTGGCACTCCTTTTGGGTACCCAAACTAACCATTTTTTGGAGGCCAACGCCGCCTACATAGGACTACACATGGTGAGTAAGGAGGGGTATAAATGGGTTTGGCTGGAGAGTGATTCACTTAACATCGTCAAATGCATTAACGGATGTATGGTGCCTATCTAGACTATTTCAAACTTAATCAAGGATTGTCTTGAAATGATAGCTGACCTAGAGGATTTCAAGATCTCACATTTTTCGGGAAGGAAACAAACCGACAGATCATTTGGCCAACTTGGCGGTGGGTAACGTGGCGGTTAAATGGTGGAGAGGAGAGGAAACTTTCCTGAAAACCTTGTGTGACTTGGCAATAAATGATGCCAAGATCTTTGACCTTCTAATGAAATTTATGATGAAAGATTATGATGGGATGGGATCTGTTGGGGTGGTATTTTGAATTATTACCACTTTGAGAAGTGTTAGAACTTTCAGTTTGCCCTGTTTCTGGTTTGCTTTCCTCCTGGTTTTTCTGGTATCTCTGATTTGCTCAAGATTAAAAATGGGAGGTGGGAAGAATAGGTTTGAAACCACAACCTATGATAAGTGGCAGAAGAACAAGGAGGTTTGGGAGGAAATTTATGATGGTGGGATGGTCCCCTTTTTGGAGAGATTTCATGGTCATTCTGACATTGTTATGAAAAGATTTCTTAAAGGTTGGAATAAGGGTGTGCTGATTGCCTTTGGTGTGAAGTTTCAAGTCGGCAAAAATCTAGTCGCCACTATTACTGGTCTGGATATGAAAGGCAAAAAATTGTATAGAGATAGGAAGTAGGGTGAGGAGGCTATTGCTTCCTTTTATGATATGGAGAAGGAAAGACCGAGGGTTATGAAAATGGCGGATGGTGGCTATAACAGGAAAGAGCTGATTTCCCTCTGGGCTGATATGGCAGAATTCATCATGAGATATGTCACCCTAGATGGTAGATATGCTATTATTTTCTCTCATCATTTTACTATCTTAAACCATTTTAGGCATGGTAGATTGATATTCATTCCCTTTTATTTGGTTTCATCCTTGGAGAATAGTTTAGTTAAACATTGTGAAAGTCAAGATAACCTTGTGATTCATGAAGAGCTTATCTTGTTGATTATGAAATATTCCCAGGCTCACGAAGTGAAACCCTCCCCCAAGGATAAAACCCACATTTCCTCTTCTAACCCTAATGTGCAGTTGGTTTTTGATACAAAGATGGATGAGGATGATAGTGGTATTGCCATGTATTGGCGTGATATCAAGGATATGGAGGACCCTGAGTATAGACCAAATAAAGAAGGAGAGCTTATGGTGATCCCAGGAACAAACAGGTAGTAGGGAAATCAATCCTCCAAGGTGGGCGGCTAGTAAGTTCAAATCTAGCAGCAAGAAAATGTAAGACCTGGAGCCACCCACCAAAAAGAAATCGTAACTTACCAAATCTAGTGGGTCCAAAGTCCTGGACCAAGATATTAGGTTGGACATCCCTATCAAGGTGGATGACGAGAAATAGGGGTTTGCGATTAAGGAAAATAAAGGCGAGATAAAGGAGGAGAGGGTGATGGGAAATCTGTTATTGGAGGCTACCAAAAGTTAGGAGAATTGTTGGAAGTGGGTGGAGAAGGAAATTGGATCCCTAAAAGATGGGATTAATATTAGGAATTGTTGACACTTTCACAGAATCCCCTAGGCCCAATAAATTTGAGAAGATCATGGGTATGGTCTAGAATTTTTTTGAGGATGTGAAATCTATGAAGGGTGACCAAGAGCATAGAATTGAAAAACTAGAAGAGGATGTGATTGAGATCAAGGAAAACCTGAACAATCTGGTGGAAATAAGTAGGTAGGCGATGAACAATAGTGTTGATGGTTTGGAAAAGATTAATTCCATGATGATTGATTATAGAACCAGGACCATCGCCATTTACCCTCAAATGGGAGAAAAGTAGAAAAATATTGCTTCAAAGGGTGGACAGAGTGTTGGTGGTGGGAATATTAGTTTGGGTTCGTGTACTAGAACCAGGAGCCGGATCTAGGACCAGCAAACCTCTAGATTCATCATGGAGTATTATTCAGAAAAATACCTGGAAATTGATGCACTCTCTTAGCTGAGTGCATGGCCCTATTTTTTTGGTTCAATTTTTTTGTTTGTTTTTTGGCTGTCGGTCTGTGTGGGGTTTGTCCCCTTTTCTACTTAGTTTTTTGGTCTAGTTGGTTGCTGGCCTTGGTTTGTAATACTTTGGGTTTCAGGTCCCTGTAAAACCTATTTATCTTTATCAAAAATATTTAGGGTTGTCTTTAGGGTTTTGATCTCCTTTATTAAAGGATTGATCTCATTCTAATTAATTCATTATGGAAAGTTAATTCAATTCTAATTCTTCTTGCAATTGTTTCCAATTATTCTTGCACTCTCTTGTTTGTAGTTTTCTCTCTTGTACATGGTAGGTATTTGCATGCAAGTGATTATTGGGCAATGTGGAATTCATCAATCATGAATTTTAACATGGTATTAGAGCTCCAGACCCAACACACCTTGTTCCTCAAAATTGAGATTTTCCTTACAGCGAGGTTTTTTGTGCATCTTGGGTCAATCTGAATCTCAAAATCAGATCCAGAAGGTTCGAGATAGTTAGGATCACTTTTTGTTTCACTGAAATTAGACATGCGAGGATAATTCCACAAGGGTTTCAAGTTCTAGGGTTTTCTCTATTCAGAGAGGAACCCAAAAATTTAGAGAATTTTGGGCCTAAACATACCTTGCCATCAGCTTCAAGAGGTTGATTCCATGAATTTTGATATATTTCGGCATCAGAGGCACAGGAGGCTACCACAATGGCTTTCAATCACCCCCATCACCATAGTTTGGATGAGGTTTAGCCTCACTTTACTCATGCATTTGAGATCATGCAGCACTAGAACCGCATGGATGAAGCCATGGGGATGATTTCCTTGAATATTTTAGATATTCTTTTTCTCCACCTTGAGGGTTATACTACATGTCGAGCCATGTGGATCAAGTTTGAGACTCTCTTTGGCACCATCAACAAGTTTCAGGCTCTACAGATTGAGGTAGAGTTGACTTCTTTGGCACCTGATTCCTTTCCTACCATTGATGACTTCTTGATGAAGTTCAAATCACTACGATCTCATTTGGAGGGTGTTGACACTATGAAGATAGATAGAGAGTGCATATACTTGATTCTCACTAAGCTTCGAGGTCCTTTTTAGATTTTCTCTTCTTGTTTTTTCTCCACCATGGATACTATGGGGGCATGTCATACCATGCCCACTTTTGAGGTGTTTTGTGATCGTCTAACTCATGAGTAGGCCCAGATATCCTAGTTGGACTCTCACACCAGATCACAGAACCATGCCTTGGTTGTACAGTCATCTCTAGAGCCACAAAAGTAGAAGCAAAAGCCAAAGACCAAAGAGCCGGGGAAAGATTCTAGTTCACAACAATTCTGTGGCCCACCTCCTCCTAAGGGGGGAAAATCAAAGAAATATAGACCTAAGTGTGTGTATTGCAGAAAGCCAAATCATAATGAGTCTCAGTGCTATGAGAAGAAGATTGATGGATATGCAAAACAAGTTTAAGATTTGACAACTCTTCTTCAAAAGAGCAACATTGATATTCCTTCTTCTTCCACTTCTCATAGATCTTCTTCTTCTTCATTCCAGACATATGGAAAAGATAGAAGTAAGGGTCATGCATTATGTGCAACAGTTAGTCCACCTTCTTATAGATGGTTACTTGATTCAGGTGCTTCACATCACATGGCATCTTCTCAGGACATTTTATCATCATTTTAGGCTTCTCCTACACCACACATTTTGATGGGTAACAACATTATTATGACTATATGTGAGAAAGGTTCTATTGACATTGATGATGGTACATTTCATGATGTATTATGTGCTCCATCTTTGTCCTCTAACCTTCTCTTGATCTATCAAATTACTCACAATGGGACAGGGAAGACAGTTGAGTTCACCTGAGATTTAGTGCACATCAGAGATAGTGAGACTAGCAATATTGTTGCAACAGGGATAGTTGATCATTCTTCCAACTTGTACTCTTTCTCTCATTTTGGTCCACCATCTCCATTGTTGAAGATTCACTCTCTTTCTTCAAGAGAGCATGTTGAGGTGAAGTCGGGTCACTTGGAACTTGTGTGTTTTTCCTGAGACTAGTATTCTGACTTATACACCTTCACCTCATGTTGAGATTGCTTCTATTCAACAAATTCCTCTTCAACATTACCTAGCATTGTAGCTCCATGCATCAAGCCACCTATTATAGTTATTGAGGATATTTTAGAGGATGTTCATTCCCTCTCAGATGTCAGATTCAGCACATATGTTGTCCCACCATCATTAGGGATTCCATTACAGCATCATCATGCGTTATCCTTTGAGCATCATCTAGGCCTTCGAGTTTCACCTCCTGTTCAGGGGTATCCTCTTCTTTGTCCGTAGCCTTTGTTTCTTCCGTATTGGAGACATATTGGTTTGACTATCGACACAGGGGTTCTATCATTCCGGGGGGGCTTTGGAGTCTCAAACCTTTTTCATAGGGGGTTGGGTGTACACATGTTCTTGAGAGAGTCTCTTGAGACACGCACTTGTAATTTCTTTTTTCTATCTCTTTTTGGAGAGGACTTTTTTTCCCACTGGGTTTTCTCCTTTTCTCCACTTTACCGAGATTTGCATGTAGTTGCTTTCATGCACTTAGCTTTTTGGCTACTCCCTAAATTCATTTGAAGGGGGGGGGGGGGTTTAGAGTAAGAGATTTTATTTACTTAATTAATTGATTAATTAATTAATTAAATCGCCTTTTCTTTAGGCATTTAATAATTATTTTATTTCATGCATTCAACCCTTTGGTTTTGTTTAGGGTTTTGATATCCTTTATTAAAGGATTGATCCCATTGTAATTAATTCATTATGGCAAGTTAATTCAATTCTGATTCTTCTTGCAATTGTCTCCAATTATTCTTGCTCTCTCTTGTTTGTATGTTTTTCTCTTGTACGTGGTAGGTATTTGCATGCAGGTGATTATTGGGCACTGTGGAATTCATCAATCATGAATTCTAACATATATAGGTTATATTATCTAGGTTTGACCATTGTGTGACTAGAAAACTCACTTGTGTATGCATGTCATAAATTGCATAAGTATGATGAACTTAATGCTAAAGGTGTCCTAAATTGCAATGTAGTGTAAAATCCACCCCTTAGTTGAAGATGTAATTGTGTTTATAACATAATATAATAGTACTTTAATACTCATTTGGAAGTGGAGCATCAATAATACAGAGAGACAACATGTATAATATAATATATAATAATAAATATTAATTAGTATTTTATTCTATTATATATTATATAATTAATAATTATTAGATTAATGGCTTGTATTTATTATTTTATATATTAATATCATTATAATAGTATTTAAAAAAATAATATTAATATCTACATAGTGAAATCAAGAAGAAAAAATATTGAAAGACTTTAATAAAAATTCATATAGATTTTTCGTCCTTTGTAAAACCCCCTTCTCTATATAATTAACTTAATCTCAGGATCCTAACTATTGGTAGCTTGCACAGTGTCCACCTCTTCATCTGTGAATTAAATGGAGTTGACATTAGAGAGAATGGTAATTAAAAAACTAATGTGATCATGAATTCGAACATTTTTTATTGTTTTCAAATTTATTATTAGAACTTTTTATTTTGTTTGACATTAAATTTATTTGTAGTACTTTTTATCTTGATTCACATGAAAATACAAAGAAAGAAAATTTTCAGGCAATCACATTGATAATAAATGATTTTCTTTTAATATTTTTTTATTAAAATTGACATCTTGACTTTGAAAAGATAAATATTTTATAGAATTTGATATATTCCAATTGAGTAGAAAGGATAACTAATAAATCAAACAAAATAGAATCTGATTGTATTGACAAGACATAAAAAAAGACATATTAGCATGTGTAACAATAAATGAGAAAATAAAATAAAATGTCATAGTATTGCCGAGACAAATACTAAGAATTATTGAGTATAACAGTAAATAAAAAACAAAAACAAAATAGAATATCATAATATCGCGAAGCCAATAACTGTGTAACAATAAAGCGAAGACAAAATAGAATAGCATAATATTGCCAAGCCAAATACTAGAGATTATTGCGTGTAACAACGGAAAACAAATGAATTCTCGTGAGAGCCAAGATAAGACGTAAGTGTCGTCTCTGGTTGTCATTACTCCAAGACAGTTAATGATTGCTAATGACTGCTATATAGGTGGCTTTGGCATACCGGCCTCCCAACTATCTAAATCATGGAAAATTTCGGATTGGTGGTAGGGTTGCAAATCTGGCTGAAGTGGAGCCATCTGAACGCTCTCCTCAAATGGTATATGTTCTGGTGATTGTAACAGATATTTTGTATCATTCTCCTCTTCTTCTTCTTCTTCCTCCACTTGATGTGATGTATCTTTTGGTGCGTCTCTGGTTTCCGTCGGTACTGCTTCTTCAACACTCGTACTCCCTCCTCTCGAAGGCCCCGCTTCCTCATTATGATGAGGTGGAGGTGGAGGAATTGTGTCGAAGGTGGAGCCAACCGCCATGGCAGCTGTTCGAACAGCCTGCGGTGATGGATTGCTCTCTGCAGATGCCACCTCCAATACACTTGGGCTGAACTTGGAGTCTCCAAAATTGAAAGAAGTTGCGTCGGGTCCTCGTAGGCACAGGAGCGCAGTGTCATAAGCTCGAGCCGCAGCGCAAGCATTGGAATATGAGCCCAACGATATGCGAGATCTGTTTCCGGACCGAATTTCAGCCACATATTTTCCCCATTTTCTCTTTCTCACGCCTCGGTATCTCATTTCTTCTCCACCATTCGCCATATTGCAGAACGTTTAGCCTGGATATCGGTTAATAACGCGAATTCTTGCCTGATTCTAAGGTATAATTTAGCATTCGAACTTGAAGGATGAGCAAAGAAATTCGTCCTTTTAACGTCCGAAATTGGTAAAAACGTGGTCGGCGAGGGGTTCGAACATCAACAGCTGTACTGAGGTGGTAGGCGCTATTAAATAGGATTTTCTATTTTATATTTTATTAGATGTTGATTTCAAAAAGTTACTAGATGGTGTCTATTTCTATGAAAATACATTACATTGGAATTGAAAATTGTTGTATTATGACATTTGTATTACACGTCATCTTTATGAAAGTTAATTAGGTTGTATTTTTGACTTTTATTAAAATTCATTGTATGTCAATTTTGAAATTTCAATAGATGGAGTCGGCATTCTGTTTTTATTAAAATTCAATTTATCGGGACCTAAAAATGTGTATTCCAACTATATTTATTGTACAACTCATCTTCATCAAAAATATAATTTGTACTTTTTATTTCTATGAAAATTCATTAGATAGGGACTTAGAAAAGACATGTTGAAGTGGCATCGGTTTTACACCTCATCTTTACAAAATAATATACTTTATACTTTCTATTTCCTTAAAAATTAAATAAATAGAAACTTAAAATAGTAAATTCTATTTTACACCTTATCTTTACCTAAAATATAATTATACATGTCCAAGGGGTTGTGTTCTATTGGTTAAAGCATCGAGTTCTCACTGTGGAGATCAAAGTTGAAATCCCAAAGGGACATCTAATATGGAATTCAAAGTTGTGACTCTTAGTCTTCCACAATTGGCTTCTAGTTGGTTTCTAATAAGTGGATTCTAATTTGTGACTCTTGGTCTTCCATAGGTTGATTCTACCGTGGTTGCTCGAAATGAGCTAACGGTGGTTTCTAATAAGTGGATTCTAATTTGTGACTCTTGGTCTTCCATAGGTTGATTCTAATGTGGTTCCTCGAAATGAGCTTGTATTAGTGTCATGTAATGGGCGATTTGGATAAGAACTGTTGTAAGTTCCATTATTCAAGCAAATTCAATAGATGAAGAATAAATAAATCAAGTTATTACATCAAATATTTCATCTCATTTGTTTTTCTTTTTTTGCTAAAGCATGTGTTAAATTATAAGAATATTAGACTTCAACATCTATTCATTAGTTATAAGATTTGTTAGCTTCAAATCTCTTATTAAACATTGTAGTAAGATATAGTTCTATGGAGATGCATCTCATTCTATTTGAAGGGAAAATGCTAAGTTATATACTAAATTAGTATTTGACATTTTGTAATATATTATTGTATATTAAAATTAGTGTTGTAGTATATTATAGACTTAGCATTTATTATGAATTAATATTGCTAATGTTTATTTAATCTAAAATTTGAGTCTTATATACATCATGAGACATGTACTCCTTATTGACATGTCTAGTCGCCTATTGACAAACACTTAATAGATCATTACAATCATGGTTAGAAAATTGAAATAAAATGAAGATAAATCATGATAAAGCGACCTATCACCTCCTAAGAGATGCGAGTGTGGATTTTCTCTCAGATCTAGATGAGCAATCCCAGTGACTTGACTACACCAAGACGGAGGATTTAAAATGATATGATGTGCAAGCTAGATGAATGCATGATTAAACTATATTGATCCAAGAAGCTAATTATGCTAATGGAATGCATTGACTATGCTAAATGATAATGCAATTAAGATAGATGAGAGATTGATTATGCTATATGATTAAACAATTATGCTAGAGGATGATTAAATTAAGCTAGATCTAAGATGCAATTGACTAGCTAGAAATGACATGCCTATAATAACAATGCTTGGGATGAGATGAGATGGGATCTATTGTTCTCCAAAATGGGGGATATTTATCGGATTTCCAAGGTTAGGGGTGAGGTGGCAGGAATCAGCAGTCAAGATTGAGTATGAAGATATCAAGGGTCAAATTGGAGGAGGTTGGAAAAGAGGTTGAAGGGAGGGACACTTGTCAGCTCTCTAGTGGCAAGTTTCAATGAGCCTTGCTCATAAGAGGGCAAGTGTCCAAGGGAGGAGGCATGTGGCATAAGTGCCACGTGTCTCAAGGAGAGAATATCCAACCCATAGGAGGTTAGGATGTGCAAGAGGACATGTTTAGCTAAACCTAAGATTAGCTGGAATGGGTTAGGTGAGGGGGTGGTTAGGCTAGGTGGTTAAAGTTAGGAGGCATGTGGGGAATTTGAATCTAAAAATTCAAATAATAGGAAAAAGCTAATTAACGTTCAACAACTCATAAATTTATTTGTTTTAATTCAATAGGGGATTATAAAAAATTAATTAAAATGGGGGGAGGATTAATTAGTTTAGATTAATTAATCAAGGGGACTAGTGAAATGAACTTATTAAATAAATCCTTAGATTTATTAATATACAGATGAATGGGGGATTTAATCAAATTGCTAATGAATTCAATTAAATTGGCAAGAGAGATTAATTAAATAATTGCTTATTTAATTAATTGTATCTTCAGACATTTTTATCTGTATACATTTTTCCCCTCTTTGAAGTGAGGTGTGATGATGCGTTGATTCAAAGAATAATCTCATTTTGATGATGTTGATATTATATTAGTTCGATAGGATGCCCCAAACATTGATTGATAAATTGCAATATGATGATGGCCCCTTAGGAGATCAATTGAGATAATTGACCTTTGGAGTGTTTCAATTTTTGTGAAATTGATTTCTTGATTAGAAATCATTTGATTTCTGTAATGTTGATTGATGAAAGTGTAAGTTATTCTATCACTGTGATGTGGTTCTCGATTTGATGATTGATAGAGTTTGATTGAATTGATAAGATTGATTAGATTGATTAGATTGATGAGATTGAGATCAGGTCTGGTTTCAGGAATTGATATCTCCCATATAAGACAAAGATGATCAAAGCATTTGGTTTCAGGAACGATATATCCTGTATAAGACTTGATCAAAATGTCTGGTTCCAAGAAAGATACATCTAGTATATGTCATGATAGAATGGATCAGATGAGATGAATTGATAAGATTGATTGATAAAGAGCTGACATTTTTTTGATATCATGTTGTAGAAAGATTCAGATATACTAATGTTGGTGCATTCGGGGAATAGCATAAGATTCACTTTGGGTCGACAACATCTGGAGAGAGACGAGTCATCGATCTGATTGTGTATACACCTATGATGATACATTGATTATTCCTGTGATAGATTGGGCCTTGGATAAGATGAGCTTTTGTGATCCTATGTAAGAATGAAATGCAAGCTAATGCAAATGAAATGCAATGCTGCAATCAAACCAGTCATTGGGTTATTGCTTTTTGTCATCATTGATCTTTTTAAAATGTGGAAAGTGAGTACGAACATCGATGGTATAATTGAACCATGATGACCTGAGCACTACTTTTTCGGAGTTTGATATTGCAAGTTTGTACAAGCATCGAGGTATAATTGAACCAAGATGACCTGAGTTTTTCTTGTGTAAAATGGGTAGTATTAATCATTTCTATATACATATGATGTAGTTCAAGATAAATGCATAAATTTTTTTCCTGTGATATTTATGAGAGGTACTACCTCAATCCATTTTGTGAAATATTCTGTAGCTATAAGAATGAATTTGTGACCATTGGATGGAGGAGGATTTATCTTTCCTACTAGATCAATACCCCATTGGTAGAAAGGCCAAGAGGTTGCCAAAGCATGAAGCTCTTCTGATGGTGCATGAATTAAATTTCCATGAATCTGACATTGTTTGCATGTTTTAGCTATCTGAAAAAGAATCTTGTTCCATAGTTGGCCAATAATAGGCCAAGCGGGTGAGTTTTTTTGAAAGGGTAAGACCACTTGAATGAGTGCCACAAATGTCATTATGGACTTCATTTAAGGCCTTCTCAAATTCTTCTTTCTCGAGACATCGTAAGAGAGTGTCGTCCAAACCGCATTTAAAAAGGGTATCTGCGACAAGAGTATAATGGGAGGATTGGCAAATAAAGTTTCTCTTTTGGTTTTTTGACAAGTGAGGAGGGAGAATATTATCTTTCAGGTATGTATAAGTTTGGAGAATATTATCTTTCAAATAATTCCGAACTAGGTGACATATAATTTTGGAATCAGGACAATTATGTGAGGGTAAAACAACTCTTCCACCAGGAATTCATAACATTCTTAATTTTCCTGTGTCTGAAGTAGAGAAGCAAGTGTTGCCATGGAATCCATTGCTTTATTATCATTCCTCGTAATCTTCTCAAAATTTATTTTGACAAAGTATTTCTTGACATCATCAACCATCTTCTTATAAGGCATGAGCTTTTCATCCTTTGTTTGATAATCGTCATTGATTTGATTGATGACGAGTTGAGAGTCTACAAAGACCTGTAGCTATGTAATGTTCCATTCTATGGCCATGTTTATTCCTATGACCAAAGCTTCATATTTTGCTGTGTTATTGGTACATGGAAAGCTTAATTTGTACGCCTTTAGAATTGTATGACCTTGTGGCGTGATGAATATAATGCCTGCTCCTGATCCATGTTGTGTATATGAACCATCAAAGTACAATTTTGATGTCTTTGTGGTGACCATTAGGATATCCACATCTGAAAATTCAATGTGTAAAGGACGATCATCTTGAAGCAGTGCCTTTGCTAGTTGGTCTGCAATGACTTGTCCCTTGATATATTTTCTATCCACATACTAAATATCAAACTCGCTTAGGATCATGATCCATTTTACTAATCTTCCTGTTAGTGTTGCCTTCCCAAGAAAATACTTAAATGGATTGATTTTAGCATTCAACTTGATAGAGTGAGATAGTAGATATTGTCTCAATTTTTGAGAAGCAAACACTACCGCCAAGCATGCTTTTTCTATTGATGAATAGTTGAGATCATATCCCACTAATGTTCTGCTGATGTAGTAGATAGCTCGTTCTTTTCTTTTATTATCCTATTGTGTGAGTAGAACTCCCAATGATACTTTAGTGGTTGATACATATAGTAACAACGACTTTCCTGGAATTGGTGACATTAGGACTGGTGGTTGGATGAGATATTCTTTGATTTTGGTGAATTCTTCTTAACATTGATTATCCCATTTTAATTTAACATTCTTGTGAAATAGATGAGTAAATGGTTGACATTTGTCTGCTAGTTGAGCAACAAATCTTCCGATTGACTTTAGTCTTCCTTGGAGTGATCCGACTTGACTGATATTCCTGGGAGATGCCATTTCCATGATTTATTTGGCCTTGGTTGGATCTACTTTGATACATCTAGCTAAAACAATGTATCTCAATAGCTTACCTAAAGTGACACCAAAGGCACATTTCTTGGGATTGAGTCGTAGCTTGTATTGTTCTAACCAATCAAAGATCTTTTCGAGTATTCCTATATTTTATTTTCTATTGTATGATTTTACCAATATATTATCCACATAGTCTTCCATGAATGTATGCATCATGTCATGGAATATGTTGTCATCGCTCTTTGATATGTAACACCTGTATTCTTAGTCCAAATGGCATGACGTTCCAACAGAAAGTACCCCATGGACATGTGAAAGCTATCTTTTCTTGATCTTCAAGTGCTATTTTAATCTGATTGTATTTGGAGAAACCATCCATTAGAGAAAACATGGAATGTCTAGCAATTAGATCAACAATGATGTCAATATTCAGCAAAGGAAAGTCATCCTTTGGACATGCATTATTAAGATCTCTGAAGTCTGTGCATACTCTGATACTTTTATCTAGTTTGGAAATAGGAACGATGTTTGATACCCAGTGAGGATATGCTACAGGTCTGATGAATCTCATGTCTAGTAGTTTATTTAGTTCTGCTTTGACAAGAAGAGCGATATGAGGATGCATCTTCCTTAATTTTTGTTTAACTGGTTTGGCTCCTGGATTGACATTTAAGTGATGCATAATAAGATCTGGATCCAACCCTGGTATGTCTGCATATGACCATGTGAAATTGATTTGTCATCATTTGAAGAATTCCATATATTGCTGCATTTCTAGTTCTGATAGAGAAGTTGTTGGATGTAGAATCTTTGGAACTGCTTTGTTGTCCCAATATTAACTGCCTCTGTTGGTTCGATCAATATGGATGACCTTTCTTGATAGTATTTAGGTAAGGTGTCAAATCTCCCATCTTCCAGTGCCTCAAGGAGGTTTTCGCCGTTAGATGCGTCCTTTCTTTTTACTTTTTCTAGGTCTAATGTTGACAATAAATGGTTTTCAACATTAAACCTGATATTGTTTTCTTTATTTTCACTTTTACGACTAGGAGATTTGACACCCACTTGACTGGAAGATGAGTTGTTGAAATTCCTAGTGAAATTTGTTGTGTGTTTGATTGCATTAAAATATAAGGATATGGCATGGTCATTAGGAAAGGTATCAATGGGAGTATGTCTTTCATTTTTCCAATCAATAAGTTCAAGATGGATTAGAGGTAAGGGGTCCTCAGGTTGAGACGCTTAAGAGGTATTAAGGTTCATGATAAAGATGTCAAATTTTTTGATATGTATTTCAATGTCTAGCACAATACTCTCATCGGAATGACCTCTCACAAGTAGCTCTTGATCGTCCTCAATTAAGTCCAAGTCAACCGAATGTGATTCTAATTGAAGTGAGCTAGTTCTTAACATTTGCTCCGCATACGCGTGAACTACACCGACTCCTACATCTTCTTCAAAGCAAGTTTCTTTAACTGATTGTTCAAAATGATAGGAATCCCATTCCCATTCATTAGAATCCGTCTCACTTGTAGCTTGCAATCTGGAAATTTGTTCATATAGCATTTGATTTGTTTCTATTTTTCTTTCTATATATTTTCTTCTCTTATATTCAGCTTCCTCTAGGCTAATATTGAGTTCTGTCAACCTTTCTATCAGCTCTCCTTGATTTGTACCAACTTCTTGTTTATTTTGATTAGGAGTTATCTCTACTTGGGAGGTGACTTTAGTTTGTTTTTCTTGTTTATTAGAAGATTTTTTCTTTTTCCATTTCATATTTGTTTGTTCTCATTGTTTGGAAGACGTTTCTTCCCATTCAATTGTAAGTTGTTCTTGTTTGTTATCATTTTCATCTTGTTGTCTAGAAGATGTGTCCTCTTGTAGACCAACTTGTCCATACCCTAAGCTGGATTTGTTTGTAGCCTGCTGAGTATGACGTTGTATAGGTTCTAAGATACCTTCTTTTCTTATTCCTAAAAGACTTGTTCCAGTGTATCCCATTTTGTGAACAATGTTAAATCCTTTTCCATATTTTTCTGTAGGTATTCTGACATTGATGATCTTTTGTTGGACATCATCATCCTTGTATAGCCATTATAGCACATCTTTGTCTTCTTTTTCCTCTGATAAGGTCCCAACACTAACAAATTATCCATCAAATGTTGGAAGATCTTTCACAATTGGTTGTTGTTTAGAGTTTGATGGTTTTCCATAGGATTTAGGAGAAAGTGGTAACTGTGATAGTTAACATTCTCCATTCCCGCGATCTCTTAGCTACATTTATTTTTCCATACTTGATAAAATTGAGGCAAATGATTGTTCCTTGGATTATGTGTTTGAAGATGATGCCTCCCTATTATGAGGAACGATGACCTCTTGAGCTGGTTTTAGATTACTACAATACTAGAATGGATTTGAATCTACTGAGATCATGATTTTCTGCCTATTATATGGAAACTTTAGGCACTAATCATATGTTGATGGAATAACTTGTATGTCATGTATCCATGGTCTTCCCAAGAGTATGTTGTATGATAAGTCCAAGTCTAGAACTAGGCATGCTGTGTCTTTCTGCAAAGGTCCCACTCTAGTGGGTAATATCACAATTCCTTTGGAGGAACGCTCTTCTTCATCATATGCTTTGATTGTGATTTGTTTCAAGGATCAACTGCATCTTTTGAATAACCGCAAGAACAAACAAGACTTAATGAGAAAATGTTTAAGCCAAATCCCCATCTATTAGGACATGTTTAATGTGCGTCTTATGAATGAGGACTTCAATATGCATGGGAGTGCTATGGGGATGTTGCAAGGACATGTTATCTTCTTTGGTGAATGATAAGCAGTGAGGTGTTGTGAGGTGTCCCACCATGGTTTGGAATTGATCTACATCGAGATCTTTGGACACATTTGTATCTACTAATGCTCTTTGAAGAATTTCTTTGTGTGTAGGTGAAAGCGTTAAAATTTCTAAGATGGATATTTGCATGGGAGTTTTCTATAGTTGATCCACTAGACTACATTGTTTTGAAGTGGATGACGTGTTAGTTGTAGGACCTGACAAAACAACTTTGGCTTTGCTTCTTGTGATAGAATGGTCGGGTTCTTGATGTTCTTTCTCTTTAATCACAATCATATTTACCACATTGTCATATGCATGAGCATAGTTCACCTTTTCTTTACCTTTATCATTATGGGCTACTGATGATTCACCCTTCTCATAGTTAGGAAGTGGAGTATTGAAAGTTGTGTGAGATTCATTTGTCATCTGTCCATCCATAGTTATCACTCCATTATACATAAAATCTTGGATGACATGTTTCAACCACTAACAATTATCCGTGTGGTGTCCCTTGTTTCGATGAAAATCGCAATAGTGGTTGTTGTTCCACCAAGAGGGTTTCACTTGAGGCTCAAAGTTTCTTCCTTTTGGCAAAGTAATCAACTTGTTTGCGATAAGTGTCTTTAATGCTGACCCAATTGGTTCACCAGTGTTTGTAAATTTCCTTCGAAAGAAATTGTTGAAAGTTGATTGTTGGTGATTGTTGTTTTGTTGAGCCCGCTACTAAGTGATTGGATAAATTGAAAACTGGTTATTTTGGTTTTACTATTTTGGTTTTACATTGTTGTTATCCACTATCCCATCATTGACAATATTTCAATTTCTATTCCAAAATTTGGGCTTATCATCGTTGTTGTTGCTAGTATTGTTGTTAGGAGGATGAATTCCTTCTTTGTATAGCTTCAACTCACCCTTCTTTACCATATCTTCCTCCATATTGATTTCGTTATCAATCATCTTTTCAAAATTTTCATGAGATTTCATTTCTAGATTATACCTCATTTGATCATTTAGGTTGTCGATGAATATGCCCATTTTCTCGTATTCTGGCACCATACAAGGATATCATGAAGCTAACCGTCTCCATCTCTGTAGAAATGTCATGAAAGGTTCTCCACTCTTTTTTTAGTATTACATAGGTCTAGCATTGCAACCTCATGTTATATGTTGTAAGAGTATTGTGAAACAAACTTATCCACCAATTCTGTGAGTGATCTAATTCCAGGTGGAAGTTTGGAGAACCATTCCATAGCTAGTCCACTTAAGCTCTTTCGAAATAATCTCATCAGGTATGTACCCTCATGTGAAAACTCCATACTCATCATGCAAAATTCTCATTTATGATCTTGAGGATTAGTGATTCCATTATGTTTATCATATCTATGAGTTTCACAACCTGTAGGAAATGGTATCATGTTTATATTTATGTCGAATGGGTAAGGACATATCTCTTGAAGCGAGTATCTTCTAATAGTTCCTCTCTGCATATCTTGAATCTGTGTTTGCAGTGTTTGTATTTGTTGTGTAAGAGCTATGAGAGGATTATCAACATGATTTATTCTTGTATAACCATGAGTTTGTGTTCTAGTATGATCTTGATTTGTTCTTATATCATCTCAACCCTTTGTTGTGTCATTAGATTTGACATTGTTAAGAATTTCTACATCATCCCTTTTGGGAATGAAAGTTTCCTCATTGGTTCTTGTGTTATTAGGAATTGATGTGTCATCCTTTTTGTGACCAGAATTCTCCTCCTGTCATTCATTATAATGGAAAGGGTCACTTCTTCTTTGTCCTAAATTTCTCACATCAAAATGTTGGGGGAGTGTAGAACTAGATTTTGCTAACATAAGGAAGTATTTTTCTTTTTCTCCCTCCAATATTTTCTCCATAAATTTATCGAATTTAGGATCTTGTTTGATTTCTATGATATATTGATCCATTATGTCTTCTTCTTGTATTTCTCTTTGGTATGCCATGTTTCTATAATCTTCAATCATTTCAAAAGTTTCTATTTCCGTTTCTATGATCTTATGTCTCTACGCTCTAGTTAAAATGGGCATACACGTGTGTTGAATGTTGCACAGAAGTATTCGATTGTCTAAAAGGTGTTTCGATAAGTGACCAACTATCCATGTAGATATGATAGATTGATATGACATGAAAAGATAATTCAAGTATGTGTAGGTTTGTAAGTTTTTTGATCTTCGGTTGGAGTGCAATGATGATGATTTTGATAAGACCAAGTCCAATAGGAATGATATATCCTATGATATGGGATGAGATTATCCTAATCAAACGTTCTAGTTTCATGATAGAGGATGATAGATTATGATGAGAAACTATGTTTTGAGAGATCAATTTATCAAAGAAGGTGATAATGCACTTTGAGATGTTAGATCTTGAACTTGTTGAAGGTGAATACTTGAAAATATTGGGATTTCTAGTTCTAGAATCTGATTTGACAGAAGATAACTTGACCGAGAGAACCAAGAAGACAACCTAAGCATAGGATGGAAGATATGAGGTGTGTATGCTCACTATAAATTGACCAAGCAAACATGACAGATCTGGAAAAGACATGCAAGAAGATGACTCTAGACTGACAGAGATAGAAATTCGTACAACAGTTTACACAGTCCTAGATGATAATTCATATATACCCATACGACAAACACAAAATCTCGTATGAAAATTCCTACATAACCAAATGATAATTGATAACAAATAATCTTCTGTTGATCTGACTCGTACGACAATTAACATAGAACAGGATGGTAAACTAGCTTTCTCGCACGACAAACTAGAAAACTCATACGACTAAGGACAGAGCAGAGACAAAATTTTGAGTTTGATAGATTTTTGACCAATGATGTTTGATGTTTTGATTATGTTTTCTAGTTTTAGATGTCTAAGTTTTTGTTTCAGGGATGAAAACACAACAAACACGTGATATGATAAGTGACCTCAAGCACAACATGCTAAATCCTAAGGAAGTGGGCTGAGAGAGAAAACCTTTTCTTGCAAACTTAGGTACACACCCAATAGATAATTAGATTATGGCCACTGAGTCTCATGCAATGGACTCTCAACACCGTATTATCTGACTCCAAACACTAATGGGGGCACGATATGGCAAGTGTCTTGGGAGAGTTACTATCTCTATTGCACAAAGTTTATCCCCTTTTCAGAGGTGAATTGGGTAGCTTCTATCTTAGGGTTCATAGTAAGGATATTCGTTTGGAATTAACCCTTGTATTCATGCAAGCATGATTGAGGCCTATAGCTCAACAAGGTACCAAAATAAGAAGTAGTCACGCAAGTGTGATTGAGACTGTGAGGCCCTACTAAATATTTGATATGAGAGATCTCAAAAGAAAAAACTCAAATAATCCCATCCTCTGAGACTTTAATCCCGAGAGGCCTATTTTTTAGAGTGAGCCAGAAAGCTTAGGTCTAGCTGTACTTACTTGGGTTGTTCTCACAGGGTGATTACTTTTTCCCATTGTGACAGGCCCGCTAAAGGTATTCAAATCTCAAACTAGAAGCACTTCAAGGGTCAGGATTTTTGATTGTCCATATGAACAAGAGCATAATCTCCTACCTTTTAGACAACTTCTCAAACATAGAAAACATGATGTTCATTAACCAATAGAAATTTAAGTGTGCCTATAAAACTTAAGAATACATAAAGTTTGGTTGATTTTCCTTAGGCAATCTGCAAAATAAATAAATTAGTAATCATGTTGTTTTGGAGTAATTGATTCTTTAGCAAGCGTAATCTTCGACAATTATCCTACAAAAACCAATTAGAATGCTAGAAAATTCACAAACAGACCAGGGTTAGTATTAGTGATATCAAATTTCAAACACAAAAACCCTAAAATGCAATCTGTTTTGAAACCAGAGAAGAAGAAAATTGTACGAGGATCTTCACCTGATAGTTCGAGTATTCCCACATACCCATACGAATGCACAAAGAAACTCATACGGTTATGCAAAGGTATTCGTACAAGATTCTAAAATAGATACGATCAAAAACCTATGAGACTGAAGTTTTGAAGATGCAAGAGGCCAAGAAATTAGATTTTTGGCCCCACAGTGGCTGCCAAAATATCATGTGTGTGAAGTATGATACCTGCAGCTGCAACACAAACACTCAATAGATAATTACAAGCATGGCTAGCAAATTGAAATTGAAATCAAATGAAATATAAACCATTGGAAAGAAACCTATCGCCTCCTAAGAGATGTGAGTGTGGATTTTCTCTCAGATCTAGATGAGCAATCCCAGTGACTTGACTACACCAAAACGAAGGATTTAAAATGATATGATGTTCAAGCTAGATGAATGCATGATTAAACTAGATTGATCCAAGAGGCTAATTATGCTAATGATATGCATTGACTATGATAAAATGTGATGCAATTAAGCTAGATGAGAGATTGATTATGCTATATAATTAAACAACTATGCTAGAGGATGATCAAATTAAGCTAGATCTAAGATGCTATTACCTATAATAACAATTCTTAAACTAAAATGTAAGAAATGATATCCCTATAATAATATTTATTGGGATGAGATGAGATGGGATCCATTGTGCTCCAAAATGGGGGATATTTATAGGATTTCCAAGGCCAGGGGTGATGTGGCAAGAATCAACAGTCAAGATTGAGTCTGAAGATATCAAGGGTCAAATTGGAGGAGGTTGGAGAAGAGGTTGAAGGGAGGGACACTTGTCATCTATGTGGTCACAAGTGTCAAGGAGCCTTACTCATAAGAGGGCAAGTGTCCAAGGGAGGAGACATGTGGCATAAGTGCCATGTGTCTCAAGGGGAGAATATCCAACCCATAGGAGGTTAGGATAAGGAGGTGGATATATGGACAAAGTTGTGGTATGAAAAAGGTGCCACACTTAAAAAAAACAAAAATGGTCATAAGGCGTGCGCCTTATGACCTTTTCAAAATTAAAAAAAACCCAAGTCCGCATTTTGGATGCATTCTGCATTCCCAAACCTGTGATTTGGCAATTAAGGGTGCCATTTTCTTGCGCTCGCCCTTTGTAGAAGCTTGATATTGGGCACTAATTTGTCCATCTCTCATTAAAATGCCGCCACGCCATCGAAGAGCTCAAAGAGATATGTTTTTTTAGTTTTCTTATTGTCATTTTTTTATTAATTTAAAGATTAAACTAGGTTTATTGATTTAAATTTATTTTCATTATCAGGAAATGAGATTAGACAAGAAAATGTTGAAAACACTCAATCACCTCCTCATGAAGACCATATTGAAGAAGAAGCACATAAAGAACCTCCTACAATCCCTAGACATCCCATAGGTACACAAGAAAACCTATTAGGTCAAATAGAAAATAGCCAAAAATAGCTTGAAGGTTTAATCACAAGGCTAAAAGATCCAACTGGAACAAACTCCCATAGGACAAACCTTGCCAGTTCTTAGCAATATATTGTACCTCACATACAATCTATGAGTGGGAAAATAAATTTTTGGTCCAGTAAGAAGGAAGAACAAAAGAAATTTTATGCTGACAAATTATCATATGCGGCAGTGAAGAAAAAGAAAATTAATAAATTTGACTTGTGTGCTCTTTTAACGGACCCTCGAACAAATCAACCTTTACACCCTGGATGTAGGAGATTCCCTATTGATTGGTGTCATCATGAAGGGATTAAGAATAATTTTTGGGATAGGTGGTGGATGGTATTTGATCAAACCCCATACAATAATCATGAGGTACCCCAATACTTTTTGAGAAAACTGTACTGTGAGTTTGTCCTTAATGAGAGCCCAAACTATTTTGATTTTCTAGATTTCCAAGGTAGAGGTGGGGGTTCCTCAAATGATAGAGAGGGTGCACAAAGTGACCCAAATCTCCCACCAAGACCCTTGGCCAGACCTATGGTGGAGCATGTTATTATTGCTTCCATTGTGAAGGAGAGTATTAAGGTCAAAACTCTAGACTCCATTATCTCACTCACTTAGACCCTTATAGAGTATGCTAGGCCTCTAGTAGAGGGTGATGCGAGTGATGATGGTGATTCTTCTAGGAATCGAGTTCCAGCTCATTTTTGTCGATCTGTGGTTCTCTTTGCACTTATGATCCTAATAGTTTTGAGAATGCACGTGCACGAGAGAAGTTTGCTACAGAGAACATTGTCATGACAGAATCCTTGATGAATGAAACATTTGGCATTGATACCCAGGTGAATTTCATTACAAGTTCATTTCATTCTTTTTATTAAATCTTATATGGAAATTTGAGAATATATCTAAATTAGTAGATTATTATGATAAAAAATTAGGGTCAAAATATTCACAATACTAGCAACATTCCTGCAACACCCTTTTTCACTAATTTGTCGACTCCACAGGTATACAACAAGTGAAGAAATATAATTATTATATGTAGATAGTTGAACCTTATGTGAATGATTTTTGAATTACTGATTTTGGATGTCAAATAGTTTGATGCTAGAGCTTCAACATCAACACCTCGCAGTGTATTTCATCGATAATCTTTCACCCAGGTAAGAAATTTATCTTTAATGTTGTTATTAAATAATATAGATAGTTTTGATGATTAATCAATATAATTTGTTTAATTTTTAGATGTTGACATCAGAGACTCCTCTTGTTGTTCGCATGTCAATGGACCATGGTGTTGCTGCAGTAGTAGCAAGTTCAACTGCTTTGACAAAAGTATGAGACATATTTGTAAATTTAGTAAATTTAACATTACATTTGTTATCTTAATAATATGTTATTGAAAATTTTAACGACACTTGTATTTAGTTTAATTTATATTGTGATGCTTACAAGAGGGGCTTGTCACTCCAGATCATGAACATGCACCTATTGTGGATGAACATCATGATTATTTGTATGCGGTAAGTGACTATTCTATTATATATCATTCTAAAATTCAATTTTTGTATATCCTAACATCAATCTTTTCGTTGTATCAGGTGGAGTTACAAAAAAGTCTTGAGAGGAGGTCAAGTGGGCATACTCGAAAGACACCTGCATCATATACATCTCCATCCCCTCGACAGACAAAGATATCTTGCGATGTGTTTCCTTCCCCTAGAGGGAAATGAATAGAATAGGGCCCTGTGTTGTATGCCTATATGGAAATTTTGAACAATGTTTTTAACGGTATACAATATTGTATGGATTTGTATCTTTTTGGTTAATGCAAATCATTTATCATGGTATCCATAATTGCAGTACAAATGATTAAATGAATAATTGCACAAAGTTTTTATTGTTACTTAAGCTTTGAACCTAAATATGTGATTGTAATCCAAGACACAATCTTATAGAGATGAACACAACTTCAATAGTTATAGTCAAAATAAGACTATATAAAGGAAACATGGAAAGAACCAAAATTAGACAATGTAAGACACCATTGTACCAATACCCATTCTAAAAAAATTGCATAGCCCATACACTTCTATTCATCTAATGTATACCCAAGGGCGATTTCGTTGCTAGGGTGTGGCCCACAATGATCAGATGAGTTGGAAAGAAAAAAAAAGGCATTCCTAGCGTAAACCCGACCACCCCAACGCGTCTGAGATGACGGTTCGGTGCCGTGATGAGCGGATTGAAAGATGGGGCATTGTGCAACTTTTCGTTGAACTCATCTAACACTTTTTATCGCAATCGAGAAAGTGTCCCTATGAGCAATTGGATTTGAGTCTACCTAAACCGAGAGAGGATTTTTTAGAGTGCCATAACATGACCCTGTAGGATCAGACAACTTGTTCTTATGATTAAACCAGCACCGAGAAACACAATGCCGAATATTGACAACTTTGAGCAATTTGAGCACTTAAGCAATTTTGCTACTAGGGTGTAGCGCACAACAATCGGACGAGCTGGAGAGAAATGACCACCCTGATGCATACGAGTTGAGGGTTCGGTGCCACAATGAGCGGATTGAAAGATGGGGCATTATGCAACTTTTCATTGAACTCGTCTAACGCTTTTTGTCGCAACTAAGAAAGTGTCTCCATGCACAATTGGATCTGAGTCTACCTAAACCGAGAGAGGCTTTTTTAGAGTGCCATAACATGACCCCATAGAATTAGATGAATCATTCTTATGAATAACATGCACCGAGAAACGCGATGCTGAATATTGACAACTTTGAGCAACTTGAGCACTTAAGCGATTTCGCTTCTAGGGTGTGGCCCACAATGATTGGACGAGTTGGAGAGAAAAAAGAAGGTATTCCTAGCATAAAACCGACCACCATGACATGTATGAGCTGACGATTCAGTGCTACGACGAGCGGATTCAAAGATGGGGCATTGTGCAACTTTTCATTGAACTCATCTGACGCTTTTTGTCACAACAGAGAAAGTGTCGCCACGAGAAATTGGATTCGAGTCTACCTAAATTGAGAGAGGATTTTTTCGAGTGCCATAACATGACCCCATAGGATCAGATGGCTCATTGTTATAATTAACGGGTACCAAAAAATGTGATACCGAATATTGACAACTTTGAGCAACTTGAGTGCTTAAGCAATTTCGCTACTAGGGTATAGTCCACAACAATTAGACGAGTTGGAGAGAAAAACAAAGGAATTCCTAGTGTAAAAATGACCACCCCGATGCATACAAGCTGAAGGTTCGGTGCCGCAATGAGTGGATTGAAAGATGGGGCATTGTGCAACTTTCCATTGAACTCATCTGACACTTTTTGTTGCAATCGAGAAAGTGTCGCCATGAGCAATTGGATCCAAGTCTACCTAAACCAAGAGAGTATTTTTTAGAGTGCCATAACACCACCCCGTAGGATCAGATGACTCACTCTTATGATTAAACGAGTGTCAAGAAACGCGATGCCGAATATTGACAACTTTGAGCAACTTGAGCACTTAAGTGATTTTGCTGCTAGGGTGTGGGCCACAATGATCGGATGAGTTAGAGAGAAAAATGATGGAATTCCTAGCATAAAACCGACCACCCCGATGCATACGAGTTGACAGTTCAGTGTCGCGACAAGCGGATTGAAAGATGAGGCATTGTGCAACTTTTCATTAAACTCATCTGACGCTTTTTGTTGCAACCAAGAAAGTGTTGACACAAGCAATTGGATCTGAGTCTACCTAAACCAAGAGAGGCATTTTTAGAGTGCCATAAAATGACCCCATAGGATTAGATGACTTGTTCTTATGATTAACGGGCGTCGAGAAACATGATGCCGAATATTGACAACTTTGAGCAACTTGAGCACCTAAGCGATTTTGTTGCTAGGGTGTGGCCCGTAACAATTAGACAAGTTGGAGAGAAAAATGAAAGCATTCCTAGTGTAAACCCAACCACCTCAACTTGTACGAGTTGACAGTTCGATGTCGTGACGAGCGGATTGAAAGATGGGGCATTGTGCAACTTTTCATTGAACTCATCTGAGGCTTTTTGTCACAACTGAGAAAGTGTCGCCAAGAGAAATTGGATCCGAGTCTAACTAAACCGATAGAGGATTTTTTGGAGTGCCTTAACATGACCCTATAAGATCAGATGGCTTGTTCTTATAATTAACGAGTGTTGAGAAACGCGATGCCGAATATTGACAACTTTGAGCAACTTGAGCACTTAAGCAATTTCATTGCTAGGGTGTAGCCCGCAACGATCGGACGAGTTCGAGAGAAAAATGAAGGCATTCCTAATGTAAAACCAACCACCTAGACATGTATGAGTTGACGGTTCGGTGCCGTGACAAGCGGATTGAAAGATGGGGCATTGTGCAACTTTTCATTGAACTCATTTGACGCTTTTTGTCGCAACCGAGAAAGTGTCGCCACGAGCAATTGGATCCAAGTCTACCTAAACTGAGAGAGGATTTTATAGACTACCATAACATGACCCCGTAGGATCAGATGACTCATTCTTATGATCGATGCCAAATATTGACAACTTTGAGCAACTTGAGCACTTAAACGATAGTGCTGTTAGGGTGTGGCTCACAATGATCAAACGAGTTGGAGAGAAAAAAAAGGCATTTATAGCATAAAACCAACCACCCTGACATGTACAAGCTAACGGTTCAATGCCACGATGAGCGGATTGAAAGATGGGGCATTGTGCAAGTTTTCATTGAACTCATGTGACGCTTTTTGTCGCAACCAAGAAAGTGTCTCCGCGAGCAATCGGATCCAAGTCTACCTAAACCGAGAGAGGATTTTTTAAAGTGCCATAACATGACCCTGTAGGATCACACGAATAATTCTTATGATTAATAGGCATCAAGAAACGTGATGCTGAATATTGACAACTTTGAGCAACTTGAGCACTTAAGCGATTTTGTTGCTAGGGTGTGGCCCGCAAAGATCAGACGAGATGGAGAGAAAAATGAAGGCATTCCTAGAATAAAATCAGCCACCGTGATGTGTATGAGCTGATGGTTCGGTGCTGTGACGAGTAGATTGAAAGATTGGGAATTGTGGAACTTTTCATTGAACTCATCTGACTTTTTTTGTTGCAACCGAGAAAGTGTTGCCACGAGCAATTGGATCCAAGTCTACCTAAACTGAGAGAGGATTTTTTAAAGTGCCATAACATGACCCCGTAGGATTAGACATCTCATTATTATGATTAATGGGCACCGAGAAGCCCGATGCCGAATATTGACAATTTATCACACTTTGAACACTTTAAGGATTTTGCCGCTAGGGTGTGGCCCACATCGATCAGGTGAGTTCGATAGAGGAATGAAGGAATTCCTAGCATAAACTTGGCCACCTGGATGTGTACAAGATGATGGTTTGGTGCCGCGATGAGAGGATTGAAAGATGGGGCATTGTGCAACTTTTCATTGAACTCATGTGATGCTTTTTATCGCAACCGAGAAAGTGTCGCCATGAGCAATTGGATCCGAGTCTACCTAAACCAAGAGAGAATTTTTTAGAGTGACATAACATGACCCCGTAGGATCAGATGAATCATTCTTATGTGTCACTAATATCAAGAAGAAAGATGCTGAATTTTGATAATTTTTCACACTTTGAGTGATTGACAACAAATGAGCAATTTTTACATCTTTTACCATATTAGCCTAAAACTTCATGAAATGATCCCATGTGATCTCTAATGGTCCAAAATGACATTATTTACATAAAATCACATAAAACAAGACAAAACAAAATTTTTAATATTACAATGCCTCGAGTAGTCAAAAAATACAAGTCATGTACATATATCCAAATATGATTGATATTACAATTTTTTGCATTTACATTTAATCCAATGAACCATCTAGATCTGCTCTACTCTTTATCGTGTCTAGTATGGGCTCATGGCCAGACTCACAAACCTTCCATATGTTCTTGTTTAGTGGTCTACCCCTATATCTGATCAAATGAACATTTGAAGCTACAACAAGGTTAGAATAATGAAGAATCTTCCTATGTGTCTCGAAGTCCTCGAACAACCACAAGTTATACTTCTTCATTGGGTACCTTCTAAGCCATGTGTACTAGTAACAACTACTGATCCTGTGGGGTACTCAATATTTTCTCCATCTACCACAGGGCCATCCAATTTATTTTTTGCGTCCACACAACAACACAAGTAATAATATGTTCCTTCTTCATTGTCTTCAGTTGCAATAACTGCATAAACATGCCCTGCAATGATAAAGTGAGAATAATTTAGCAAACAACTAAGGTAAAATATTAAAATACAAAAAATTGCATGTGGATAATTTACCCGGTTGGACTAAATATGACACATGGTCAAAGTCAACCGATGCTTCCTTCTGTGTTAGTTGTAGTGCACTCAGAGGTCGATATGTCTCAAGTGGGATTAAAGGAATCATACACCATTCCTCCACCCACTCCTTTGACTCACACTCATTATAGGCACCATCTCTACATGAAGAAAAATAACATGCCATCCGTTGCATATGGATAGTCCATGAACTTGCATTAGAGATTTTGAAAGAGTGTAGCTCACTCAATCCTATCAATGTACAACAATATTTGAATTTTGCAATGTTAGTATAATCTACCAACCCAAAAAATCTGCGAACTAAAGACTTACCTTGATTTCTTGGACCAATTATACCATTGCACCACTGAACAATTGATTTTGCATCTTTCAAGTTTGCATTCCCTTTGTACTTTAACTCTTCTCATGCTAAAGCTCTTTTAATACATGCTCTTGCACCATCATGCTCCCCTTTTCCATGCCCAGCCTTAGAGAAATTCCACATATGTTGAATAGCAATCAACTTATGCATCCTACTCAACCAATAAAACATCTGAGCATTCTTAAATTGCAATGCACAATTATCTGACCATATGATATGTTGATGGAATGATATGCCTCGGCTAGCCAAATCATCATAGAATATCCGAAAACAACCTTGCACAAACTCTGTAGAGTGTGAACGATCATCATCGATGTAAAAATGATACTCCCTCAATATCTTCCTATCCTCTTCCATACTATCATGTGCATGAATGAACGCTATATGCACAAATATAGCAACTTGTGTGGAGTTGTAATATTGCGATTGCACCTCGTTCTACGGTTGTAGTTTGTAGTTCTCTGCAAAGTCAACAATTGAAATGATTGTATCAAGTGGAAATGTGTCCTTGCATAACTTAAATTGTGAGTCCAACAAATGAGCTTGATGGTTATGCCTTGCATAATCATACACTATATTCTCATGAAAGATGCCCATAAACTGATACACTGGAATCTTCTCACTAACCAATTCACAGCTTTTTGCTTCTTTTTCATCTTTTAGCATGTAGGCCATTGTCTTATATTTTCCAAATTCCACTAATTCATTACCAATTTCTTGTCCAATATCCATATGCTGATAAATTTGTAAATGTCGCAATCCACCACAATGAACATATGTGCCATCCAAGCAACACTTATTGTAATATACTTGACCATCTACTCTTTCATATAAGAAGCTAGATATGAATTCCCTTGAAGATGTCAGTGGACCATTTATGTTGCATTCCTGCAAAATATTGTTAGCACGCAAACATATACATGTGTTGATAAACATCACAATGGTTAGAAAATTTGATATGTACTCTACAACAACAAGTTGTGCGTGTGATTTATTTTGACATAAAAAGGCTTTACCATTTCAAAGAATCTTTGACTAAGTCAAATCAAAAAAATGTTTCGGATGTGGATCACGGATTTTACTACCAATCCTCCTTCTTATAACATCTCTTTGATTTGGAAAGAGCCTTGTGTTATTCTTCCAAAAATATTCAATTAGGTATCTCAAGGCTTCAACAATTGCTTTATCTTTTTCGTGGTAATCTACCAAAAAATGCCCATAACTCATTGTTATATGGATCCTCCACTCTTTGTTGCCTTCCCATAGCTCTCATTAGAGTTTGTCTACTTATTTTCAATTGTTTACTTGTCTTTCTAATGAGATGAGATTTGTTAGTTTGAGTGCTTACAATTGTTGATGTAATGACATGTTGTGTGGCATTACTATCTTTTGTGCGTGAGTTAGAACCAAAAGTATCATATGTATTCATCATATTCTTCACAATAGATTTGTCGCTTGATTCAATCAATGTTCTTAGCCCAAGAATCTTCATTATGGGCCTAAATTTCAGATTTCTCATCATTTCAATAAATAGTTGACATCTTCCCGTCTCATTTAAAGGCTCAAAAAATATTTTCCATATCCAGTTAGCATGTCTTTGACAAGTACACTTTGGAATCTTGTCAACCATTGGTTTCAACATATTAGCATCAATATCAATCAAATACTTAGGTTTTCTATGCAAAACTCTAGGAGGTGTTCTCAAACTTTGACTTACCTCAAAATTAGGAATGTCAACAACATTAGGGATAGGTGGCATACCTTCAACCGAAGATGAAAATGATGACATACCTTAAAATTGAGGTGTACAAGATGGTGTAGATTCAATACTTGATGTCAATCATGAAGTAATTGCAACGTCAAATGTCATAGAGGGAGATAATTCAATATGAGATGTTGTAGATGCCAATGGTATGCCAATAAGAGATGGTGTGCCTTCAACTTGAGATATAAGAGATGGGGTGCCTTCAACTTGAATTGTGGTAGACATGCTCTCAATCTCGGGATTCAGTTGTCTCATTGCACTAAGGTTTTGCATCCATTGCCTTTGTGTGGCCAATTCTGTCTCTCTCTTAGATTGGATGGATATTTCATGTTCCTCTTCAATTGAAACCTCTTCTTCTATGGTATTCAATTTCCTTGCTTCACGAAGTTGCTTCATTCCTTCTCTTTTTTTTGCATTATTAGCTTCACGCTCTTCCGGTGTTACATTTTTTGGTCATTTCCTCGGCATGATGATGATTTCTACATGTACATGCACATAAAAAAGAATAAAGTTAATTCATTAAGATATTTCAAGAGGCCTAAGGGGCATTCCTAATGCATCTATGATTGTCCTAATTATGTTAGGACAATCCTAATGCATCTATGACTGTCCTAATTATGCATATGTTAAAATGGATATATGAAATTGAAATTATTTCATGTATTCCTTTATTAAATTATTTCATAAGCTTTTAAAAAGGATATATGAAATTGCAAATTTTGTTTTAAACCACTAAAAAAATAATTTTCTTATGCAACTTCCTTCAAATGCATTATTACATCTAATGTAAATCTAATAGAATTATAATCAATTTTGACAAAACACTTTTATTCTAACATTTAAATAAAATAACACTTAATAAGTATTTTAATTCTAAAAATAAGAAAATATTACCTCAATTATTCAAATTTGATGAAAAAACTATTTTCTTCCTCTTCGACGTTGCCAAATGAAAAAAAAGAAGTGGTGGAGAGCTAATGGAATGTATAAAATAATCTTGCATAAAATGTCAACACCATGCATAAAGCAGACAAAATGAGAGAATGTGGGCTTGGATCACGGGTCAAGGGTCCCATATAACCATTTTTTAGTCCAACTCATTTGGCTAGTGCCAAATATGGTGCTAGCCATATTTAGCACTAGCCAGATGACTTCCATTGAATTTTTTTAACCTTTGATAAATTTATACTCTATATCTTATAATATATACTCTATACCCTATAGTTTGATAGCCACAATCATAAAAATTATACCATTTAAAACCTATAACTATAACAAATACCCTAGATCGTATGACCCAATATACTAAATCCTCGACCCTATACAATGACCATAGACCTTATAACCCGATATGATAAACCATATGAGGTAAGGATGGAGGGTGAGATATGGGTCATATGGTGTCCTCAAGTGTCATCTAGTGTCCTATGACCCCTTAAGACACCATATGACCCCTTAGGACACAATATGGGGTTGTTAAGGGTCATAGTGTTCTGAGGGGTCATATTGTGTCAAATGAGCCCTTAGGACACAATATGATACCTTAGGACACAATATGGTGTCGTTATGGGTTGTATGATGTCCTAAGGGGTCATATGACATCCTATGACCCCTTAGGACACCATATGACCCCTTAGGACACAATATGGCGTCATTATGGATTGTATGGTGTCCTAAGGGGTCATATGGTATCCTATGACCCCTTAGGACACCATATAACCCCTTAGGTATCGTTGGGGATCATATTGTATCTTAACGGGTCATATGGTGTGTTATGACCCCTTAAGACTTGATATGACCCCTTAGGACACCTTATGTTATCATTATGGGTCGTATGGTGTTCTAAGGGGTCATATGGCTTCCTAAGGTGTCATAAGACACCTAATGACCGCTTAGGACACCATACGACCCATAATGACACCATATGGTGTCGTAAGGGGTCATAGGATACCATATGAACCCTAACGACACGTAAAGGGTTATATGGTGTCCTAAGGGGTCATAGGACACTATATGACCCGTTAGGATACCATATGACCCCTTAGGACACCATATGACCCATAACAACACTATATGGTGTTCTAAGGGGTCACATGGTGTCCTAAGGGGTCATTTGGTGTCCTAGGACCCCTTAGGACACCATATGACCCCTTAGGACACCATATGAGCCCTTAGGACACAATATGGGGTTGTTAAGGGTCATAGTGTCATGAGAAGTCATATTGTGTCCTATGACCCCTTAGGACACCATATGATCCCTTAGGACACAATATGGGGTTGTTAAGGGTCATAGTGTCGTAAGGGGTCATATTGTGTCCTATGACCCCTTAGAACACCATATGACCCCTTATGATACAATATGTTATCGTTATGGGTTGTATGGTGTCTTATGACCCCTTAGGACACAATATGGTGTTGTTATGGGTTTTATGGCGTCCTAAGGGGTCATATAGTGTCCCATGACCCCTTAGGACACAATATGGTGTCGTTATTGGTCGTATGGTGTCCTAAAGGGTCATATGGTGTCCTATGACCCCTTAGGACACCATATGACCCCTTAGGTGTCATTAGGGATCATATTATGTCTTAACGAATCATATGGTGTGTTATGGCCCCTTAAGACACAATATGACCCCTTAGGACACCTTATGTTATCATTATGGGTCATATGGTGTCCTAAGGGATCATCAGAAACCATAGGACCATACTAACACCATATGGTGTACTAGGGGTTTATATGGTGTACTAGGGGTTTATATGGTGTTCTAAGGGATCATAGGACACCATACGAACCATATCAAGACCATATGGTTTAGATAAACCTAAGATTAGGTGGAATGGGTTAGGTTAGGGGATGGTTAAGTTAGGTGGTTAAAAGTTAGGAGGAATGTGGGGAATTTGAATTTAAAAATTCAAATAATAAGAAAAGGCTAATAAATTTTCAACAAATCATAAATTGATTTGTTTTAATTAATTAGGGGATTAGAAGAAATGAATTAAAATTGGGGAGAGGATTAATAAATTTAGATTAATTAATCAAAGGGACTATTGAAATGAACTTGTTAAATAAATCCTTACTTTTATTAATATGTAGATGAATGGGGGATTTAATCAAATTGCTAATAAATTCAATTAAAATGGGAAGGGGGATTAATTAAATAATTTCTTATTTAATTAATTATCTTCAGACCATTTTTAGGTGTATACACTAGTATTATCAAATTCAATCATCCTATCATCCTTTGATGTTACAAAAGTTTTCAAGATAATTGGAGGAAAACACACTGTGAGCTTTATAATCATCCTTCACTATTTGTTGAGATCTATATTCATCACTCAATAATTAATCTTGAGGTTTGTATTAATTATTTAACCACCATCACATAACTTACTACATGATTCAAAGGTAGGATTTATCAGAAAATATTAGAAGGCATGGGTTTAATGAGTTTTAAAATAACAAAAAATAAAATTTCAAGTTTTAATATTTGATTTTAATGAACATAAAAAACTATTAATTATCATGTGAATTCATTTTTAGTGTTCATTCCTCTTAATCCATTTCTTACATTTTGAAGAAAATGCTTCATGACGTCAACATTTATCCTTCACAATTTATTGAGTTGTGTATTTATTATTAGATCATCTTTTTTTTCCTCATCATGTGATGCATATGTAATGTTGCTCAAAATTATTTACAGATATAGAGTTAATGAGCTTCAAAATAATAAAAATAAAACTAGGGTTTTAAGTTTTTATTTTAATGAGCTTCAAAAACTATTGTTGGGATCAATATACAATAGACATGGGATTGAATTTTCCCTCTAACATATTGTCTTGTAACATACCATTGCATCTAAAATGAATAGTGTGTATGATTTTAGCATGACATTAATTGAACAACACATATATACCTTAATATATAGTCACTAACTCTTATAACAAATGGCTACTAGTTTAACACTTATAAAAAATGGAATTGATTTCTAATACAAAGGAGGGGTTTTCTCTAGGGCTTTCATATGAAAATTTAGGGCAAGGATGTTCTAGAAGGAGGCTTTAGAAGATCTTTAGGGGCTTAACTTTGAAATAGATGTAACTCTCATTGCATTTATTAAATCTGAATTAGTAAAAAAAATACTTTGAAAATTAATAATTTATGATATTTCTTATACTTGAATATGACTTTAAATTCTAAAGAAAAAATTAATTTATGTAAATATTAAAATTACAAATCAAAATAAAATTGTAATGAAGTTAGGGTATGATTCTTAATATTTTATTTTCTTTGAGGATATTTAATTTATTTTATGATTGCATAATCAAATTTTATTTGAAAAATATAATATTTTTTTCAAACTAGCTCCTTCTTCCCAATTTTTTTTCATAAGAATTCAGTTCTTTAAAGGTATTTAATATACAACTAGAATTTTAAAACAAAATAATTTATGCAAAAATGTTACATTAAGTTCGTCTTAAAAGTATTATTGACAAAAAAATTATATTAAATCTATAGTTTGACATATTTAGTCTAAACTTTTTGTTTTGATTAAATAATTTATTTTAATACTCATTCCTACGAAAATATTACATTTACTCTAAGTTTCGTTTTAATTATGTGATGTTATGATAGAGGCAAAACTAGTTTAGAATGTAGTGAGATCACTAATGGGTTTTGAAGCTCATTAAAACTGCACCTATAGATGGTTTTTGAGAAAAAACATTTATGTGTTAGTGACCTGAAACAATACCAAAAAATATAATAATTTGTGCCATAATAAACTTATCAATTAGACTCAAGTTAATATATTAGTAATTAATATAAAATGGATTTCAAAGAGTAGCAAACTTATGATTTCAAAATATGAGGCATGCTTAATTTGTACAAATACAAAGATTTTTAAAATTTTCATATTAATTTTTTATTTTAATCAATAGAATATTTTTAATTGATTATATGTTGTTATAATCATTGATGTGAGTAATGAAAACACATGTAAAATTTATGTCTTAGGCATACCCTTAGACAGTTTCTTAATAGGAACAAACTCATCATCATTAGTCTTGTGGGTTGGACTTTGTGAATGAGGAGAGGGTGGTAGACTATCTATTTAGGAATAAATAATGATAAAAATAAGTGGCATTCAATTGAACTAAGAATTTTTTGCCCCTAAATATGATTATCTAGTGGCTGTGAAATAACAACCTATTTTTTCTTATTAAAGTTTGTAACTTGTGGCCCAATGATCAATTGTTGATTATAGAGATCCTTAGCTCCAATGTTACAATTGTTTTAAAAAATGGTTATCATGGTATAACCATCCTTAAATTTTTTTAAGGATGAGAATCACCATTAGATTAATTGGGTTGAGGTCTTATAATGTAGAAAAGTAGTAGATAGTCTTGAATTTTGTGATGTGATGTGATGAGTTACACTTGTTGCAAGTGTTTAAAATATTAAGGTAAATCACCCTTTGGGTGAGACATTAGTATTTTATCTAAATTTCAATGGAATCCTTGCAATCCAATAGTATTTTATCTAAATTTCAATGGGATCCTTGCAATGCAAGTCAATCTCAATACTAATGTTTTGTTTGGGAAAAGTAGAGAAAAGTATATTTGTTCAACATGAATATCATGACTTATAAAGGGTGCCATACAATCTACAGGGGGACATGATGGAAAAGGAAGACAAAAATATCTAATCTAGAAAGGAGCACACCACTTAGAAACAATAATGTCTTGAGTCCAATCCAGAAGAAAACCAATAAAGAATTACAAATGTACCAAGGGCCATACTAAAAATTGGCTTTAGTGAATTTAGCATTAGCAAAACAAAATGATAGAAACTAGGTTTGTAAGATTTTGAATGGCCTCCACATGGATGCCATGAGAGGTTCTAGTGGAGTTAACCTAACTGTTGAGTATGCATTCAGAAAAAAAATCCACAAACACAATACCAAACAAGAATATAGTTCTCACCTCATATTATCAAAATTGTGAATAATTTGAAAAACATAGAACGAGTGAGTTAATCTAGAAATGACCTTTATTATGAACTTGTAAAAATACTTGGAAATTATTTTCCTACACTTCCATTCTAACGACCGAACACCAAATATTGAACTGTTATGATTAGTACCATTTAAAAAAAGAAATTTATTAAAACAATCTTATATTTTAGTATAATTTGAAATAAAAATGACTAAGAAAAAAAATCAACGATAACAAAATCATATAAACTAAACCAAACCAAAATCTAAC
This sequence comes from Cryptomeria japonica, assembly GCF_030272615.1. Classification (NCBI taxonomy): domain Eukaryota; kingdom Viridiplantae; phylum Streptophyta; class Pinopsida; order Cupressales; family Cupressaceae; genus Cryptomeria; species Cryptomeria japonica. Next base: position 714,840,732 of record NC_081407.1, read on the forward strand.
TAAATTACTCTTTCCTCCACCATAATTTTGAATGAACAAATAATTTGCTAAACAATATTTCTTTTTAATAAATCAATTAAACGATTCTTCCCTCCACCACAATTTTGAATGAACAAACAGTTTATCATAAAAGAATATATGTTTTTGTTAAGCCAACGAAAAGATTCTTTCCTCAATAATTTTGATTTGTATTTTACTACCGTCCTTTTGACATTTCATGTTGATCAATACGTGTTCGCCGAGGCCTTCATATCAATAGTTATACTGAAATAATTTGAAAGTGAAAAGGAAATTCGATGTTGAACTTGCGAAACAATTCATACTGTTATCTGAACTCGTCCGTCAAAACGCTGGTAGGTTCTTTTACTTTAGAGTCGGCACAATTGTCTTTATCAAAAAGATATTTTATCATTATCATTTCCATGAAAATTCGTTAGATGCAATTGGTATTTTATTTCAATGCCAGCAATCCATTTTGGTGGAACTCTTTAGATGGTGTCGACATTCTATCTTTATCAAGATTCGTTAGATGGTGACATAAAAACGGCGCATTCAACAGAATTGCCCTAATTAAAATTCATTCCATGGGAACTGAAAACGTTACACTCCAACCGCACTTAGTCGAATCGCAGAAACTTCCACTACCCGAGGGAAAGGAATAGACAAAGAACAAAGGAATCGCAGAAACTTCCAGTAGCCCTTCAAACCGTACTGCTTTTTCTATATTTCAAGGTCGAAGCTATTCTGGTTTCAAAACAGATCTTTCGTACAACATGATAGAGACGTGTTAGTCAATCGTAACCGTTTATTACAAAATCGACAGTGTAAAATGCATGACTAACACGCATGTTAGTCAATTGCCAAAATAAACTTGTCCCATATATAATATCAACCAGTACTCTGTGACGGTCGGCTCAGATAATATTTTTAAAGGGCCTCACCCTCCTTGGAGCCCGACGGTGGAAACATTTCCACCGCTGCATCTACAAGGAGGGTGAGGCCCTTTAAATTTTATTTATTTTTAATAAATTTTATATAATTTTTGAAAAATGTTACTTTGCAAATTTTGATTATATATTTAGTAATTTTTTAATATATTTTATTTAAATTATATTTTCTGTATTTTTTAATATATTCTATTTATATATATATATATATTTATTCTCCATCAAATCAATCTCAAATGATTTGCAGGTGTATAATATAAATAAAACAATTAAAAATTTGGGGTTTAATTATGGATAAAATATCATTTAAGATTAAGGTAGAAATATAATTAAGATTAGGGTTAAAATATCATTTAAGATTATGATTAAATATAATTTATCATTAGGTTAAAATATAGGAGTTTAATTATGGTTAAAATATCATTTAAGATAAAATTAAAATATAATTTAAGATTAAATTTAAAATATTTTAACCCTAATCTTAATTGAATAAAAGATGAATATCAACATTTTAATTTGGCTTGAGTAAAAATGTGATTAAAGTATGTGGTTCTCAATTATATAAATATGTTTAAGATAAGAAATAATGAAAAAATTCATATAAAAATATTATCATTGATTAATAAAAATTAGCTTGAACCTCCGAATGAATAAATATTATTGATAGTAAATTGATCTATAATTTTAAGCTTATGTCTAGTACATATATAAGAAAAAAGTTAAAGGGACTCTTTAGAGAATAAATGCTATTTGAAAAGGATGAAATGATTTTAGTAATAGATTTATTTTCTTTTTAAATATGAATATAATTAGGATTGTTAGTGTAACCTTTATTAATTTTTTAATAATATTAATAAAATCGATATGAAGCATTAAGTAAGAGGTGAAATATCTATAGAGAAAACAGTAAATATTTGTTAAACTAGAATACTATAATCTTTTTGCAAGTTATAAAGAATTTAATAGTCTTTTTAAATATGAATATAATTAGGATTGTTAGTGTAATGCTTATTAGTTTTTAATAATATTTTTTTGTATTAAGCATCATATAAACAACAGTTACAAAATTCGAGAGTTTGGGCTAGATACCTTGCAGCCAACTAAAGAGTTAACACATAGGATGCAGGAGCTATATCAGATAGGAGCTCGAGTCATAATATATGATCATTTACATAGGAGTTGAATTACAAAATTACACAAAATGATAGACATGTCAAAAAGTATCATGGAGTATACAGCTAACTGAAAACAAAGGAGGAAACAGGGTCATTGTTGTCGCCCACAAGGGGGAGCCATGCAGTCCAGCCTAGCTCTCCCTTGCACCAGACCAGCACATTTCCCTCAGCAAACTGATCTTTGTAGGGGTGAGAGGGTAGTCCTTCCAGCTCTAGCTCGATGAAGTCTTCTCTCTGTTGTCGTGCCTCCATCTCTTGCACGAACCTCATCAGCCCTTGTTCAAAATGAGTCTTATTGCTTCCCATTTGATCCCAAGTGAAGTCATGTGAGAGCTCTCTTATGAAAACTAGAGTAGACCCATTCTTAAGCCACTTGTCAAATTTGTCTTCCTCCAGTCTTAGTACCACTGTGACCTGCATAGCAACAAGGTAGCGGATGAGTCTCCTAAGAGACTTAGTGAGGTTCCTACTCTTTCCATTAAACACATCATCATTCCTAAATTTCCAAATGATCCACATAATTTCCAAAGAGAGAGTAGACCAAAAAAGATTAGCATGTTTCTTGCCACCTCTAATATAACCAAATACCATCTCTTCAATAGTAAAACAATTTCTATTAAGTGAGATACCAAATAGATTCCAGACCTCTTTAGAAAAATGACAACCAAAAAAAATGTGGTGTACAGATTCAGGGATGCGACAAAGTTTACATAGTAGGGGGTCTCTATTGTTGTCCTTAAGTGGTAGTTTATGGAGCAGGAGTCTCCAAGCAAAAAAATTCTTCTTTGGTTTAGTCGGATTAGACCAAAATTTTGAGAGGGTAGAATGCCATTGTTTGGAGTCCCAGGAAAGGTTCTAGGTGCAGGTAAGGTGGTCAAGGATATCCACAGAATTAGAAGGGGTAGAGTAGATCATTTTGCCCTTGGTTAGAAAAAGGGGAGACCCATCTAACCAATAGAGGGAGGCTAAAGGGGAGGGGGACGAGGGGTTAGGAGAGGGAAGGATGGGAGCAAGTGCAGACTTAAGGATGGTATAGGTTTTGGCCTAGGAGAAGGGGAGGTTGAATTTAGAGCCGAGAGTTTCCCAGGAGGCCAGAGTGCCATCTTCTAGAATGTGTTCAAATGTGACCAATCCCTGGTTGTGCCATTTCACGGCAAAGCATCCTTGAAGATAGGTTAGTTGTTTCCCATTGTGCAGAACATTCCACCATATAGACCTTTCCAGGTTGAGAGAGCCTTTTTTATCTATTATGTCTTTATTGCTAATGTAATGTCTAACATGGTCCTAGGCTTTCCATATAGACTTGAAGACTTCCGAGCCCGCAAGGGAGACCTCAAAATTTCCAGTAATCAGATCTCCCATGGGTAGGTTCTTCCATTTTTTGCTGATTTTAGGGTGGAGCTTTGAATATTATTTCTAACAAGCACTTTCCAGGGTTCATTGCCATTAATGGCTTTACAAATCCATTTGGCAGCTAGGGCAGTTCCTTGGAGTTTGAGGTCTTTGAGGCCCATACCTCCCCGAGTCTTAGATCTGATACACCAATCCCATTTAACAGCGTGCTGCTTCTTTTTTCTTTTTCCATCTGACCACAGGAAGTTCCTGATTTGTTTTTGAATGTAGTTGAACTGATAAATGCTAAATAACCAGGCTGAGGAGCAGTATATGTTATATGAAGATAGTAGTTTCTGACAAACCTGAAAACGATCTACTAATGATAGGAAGTTCCAGTTCCATTTAGTGAGTTTCTTATCAACTTTATTTCTGAACCATTCACACATTTCTTTCAAGTTTGGGGAGATAGAGAAAGGGATTCCCAGGTATCTAATGATGGTATTTGGGCCTCCCCACTTTAGATCAAACTTAGACAACCAGATGGGAGGGGCATCAGTCCAACCTAACAAGGTAGATTTGCGAAGGGCAATTCTACTACCTGATGCTTTGAAGAAGATCTCAATATTGTGATGAAGATGTTGTAAATTCTCCTCCTCTAGGGAGAAGAGGATAGCTGTGTCATCTGAAAAATGTATATTAACAACTTCTTCTTTGTTAGGGAGTGCAATTCCTTTAACCCTAGGGGATAAGCTGAAGTCCTTTAGTATGTAGTGCATAGCATCTGCAACCAAGACAAATAGGGTCGGGGCAAGAGGACACCCCATTCTAATTGATCTAGAGAGAGTGATGTTGTCAGATTTTAATCCATTTACTTCCACAACTGCATTGGCATCACTAAGTAGTGTCTGGACAATCTTGTAGAAGGAGTCCGGGAAACCCAGACTAGCTAGCATCTAAATTATGAATCCCCATTCTATCCTATCATATGCCTTCTCGAAGTCTATTAGTAGCATAGCCCCATTCTAATCAGAGACCTTAGCCCATTCAAGAGACTCCCAGTAGGTCACCAAGTTCTCAAGGATGAACCTGCCTTTAACAAATCCTATTTGGGTAGGACTAATAATCTTTGGCAGTATTCTGATTAGCCTGTTTGCTACTACTTTGGCCAATATTTTATAAGATACATTTAATAGCATGATAGGCCTCCAGTTCTTAACCAGGGTCTTGTCTCCCTCCTTGGGAATGAGATTGATAAGCCCTTGGTTGATCTCTTTGCCTAGGGTTCCTCTAGATATAGCCTCCAAATATAGGACATGGAGGTCGTCTACAATCCATTTAATATTTTTCTTATAGAACTCCACTGGGAATCCATCTGGTCCAGGGGATCTGTCATTTCCCATAGAGGAGATAGCCATGGCTATTTCCTCTCTTGAGATAGAACGCCCCACAACCTCAAAGTCCTCCTCATTAAGCTTGGGTGGGGTCAATTGCTTAATGAGCTGTCTAGCATGTCTGTGGTCTTCATTTACCTCTTCTAAGGTAAAAAGCTTCTGATAATAGAGGGAGAAGCATTGTAGGATCTCCTGGGAGTCTATGATGTGAGTGTTATTGTCCCATATAGCATTGATGTTCTCCTTAGCTTCCTTAACTTTGAGCATCTGGAAAAAGAATTTGGAGCCCTTGTCCCCCGAGTCCAACCAATTTAGTTTGGACCTGGTTTTTAGCCCTTTAGTTTTCTGGTTCTGAAACTTCCTGAGGTGATCTTTGATTGTCATCAGAGTGCAAGTGAAGTTTTCATCATTTGGAGAGTTCTGAAGATTCATTTTTGCATTACATAGATCCTCCTGGAGAAGTCTTTCTACCCTCCTGGCATCCTTGGCCTTATTTTTACCCATTGTTTGACAAAGGATGGTCCAAGTTTTTATGTTTGCATTCCATGCATCTGTACTAGAGAGCTAGTTCCTATCATTTTTTGTTAAACAGTCTGATAAAGGCCAGGGCATAGCGAAAGTCCTCATCTTCTAGGAGTCTAGTGTTGAGGATGAATGAAGGAGCTCTTGAGGAGGAGGGGGGGGGTCGCTGGGGAGAGGTCAATTGCCATTATTATCGAGTGGTGATCTAAGAGGGTAAATGGGGAGACAAAATAGTAATCACCCTTAGGGCTTTTGTCTATCATAAAATGGGATTTATTTAGGTAGAGCCTGTCCAGTTTGCATTAGATCCTTTTTTTTAGTTGTTGATAATTGCACCAGGTGTACCATATAGTGTTCAAATTATCTTTCCTTCCAACAATAGGGTCAAAGAGATGCAGTTTATTGATCATTCTATCCCATTGAAGCCTTTCCATTCCCTTTCATTCAAATTTGTTGCTCCCTTTTTTATCACTAGGGGATTCCACCATATTGAAGTCTCCCCCTATAATCCAAGGGATATCCTCTAGGGTTGCTAGCTAGTTCCATAGTTCACCTCTTTCTTTGTAGTCAATCGGGGCTTAGATAGAGAAAATTCCAAACTTCTGGTTCTCCATTTGAATAGAGACCCATGTAGCTCTAGCACATGGCGATTGTCCCTAGTTAACTGCTTTGTTGGCCCATTTAGGACTAAGGAGTATGGCCGAGCCACCTTTTCCTTTGGTATGGTTAGTGTAGAAGGAGGTAGCCTCCCTCCAGATACATTTGAGACTGATTTGCAGGGTGAAACCCACTGCTTTTAGCTCCTGCAAGAGGAGGCAATCCATGTTCTTATTTGCATTAAGAAACCTCTTTATGATGTATTTCCGATCAGGGGCCTCCAGACCTCTGATGTTCCAAGATATAGTTTTCAGCTTGATTCACCTAGTTTGGGAGGGTCAGTTTGGGATTTAAATCCCTCAAAACACTTGGGCCAATCCTCTTTGTTTGCTATATTGTTAGCATCAAATGCAATAGCAGAGGAGGGTCTGCCTCTCTTTTTCCTTGCCTCGGAGATTTGTTCAAGGCCTAGAGTTTCCTTCCTATTAGCACTATCCTTGCTGTTCTTAGGAGATCTCTTCCTCCTAGCTTTCTCGCGTTTAACCATAGTAAATCCATCTTGAGGGACCGCCAGTCCTTGTTCAAAGCTGGTTGTTTTTAATAATATTAATAAAATAGATATGAAGCATTAAGTAAGAGGTGAAATATCTATAGAGAAAACAATAAATATTTGTTAAACTAGAATAATAAAATGATTTTATTCATAGATTTATTTTCTTTTTAAATATGAATATAATTAGAATTGTTAGTGTAATGTTTATTAGTTTTTAATAATATTAATAAAATGGATATGAAGCATTAATTAAGAGGTGAAATATCTATAGAGAAAACAATAAATATTTGTTAAATTAGAATAATATAATTTTTTTGCAAGTTATAAAGAGTTTAGTATAGATTGAAGGAAACATTCATGTCTAGAAGTTTAGAAACCTAAAGATTTTATAGAGAACCCATTTTATCCTAAGTGTAAGAAAAATGTGATGATGGATTAAAATATAATTTAAGATTAGGGTTAAAATATTTTATCCCTAATTTCTTAATTATATTTCTATCCTAATCTTAAATGATATTTTACTCATGATTAAACTCCCATATTTTAATTGTAATCTTAAATGATATTTTTTTTTATAAGTAATTTTAAATGATATTTAAACCCTAATTTTAAATTATATTTTAACCCTTATATTACATGATATTTTAACCATAATTAAACCCCTATATTTTAACTCTAATCTTAAATTATATTTTAATCTTAATCTTTTTTTTTTTAATAAGTAAATAGCTACAGAGGGGTAGCACCCTTTTATTAAAAAAGAAGGAGAATACAAGGCTTGATTCAATAAGAGCGGTAGGGGGAAAGAATAGGAAGAAAACCCCCTACCATAGCTCTAATCCATGGAAAAGAGAAATCAACACAGGGATTATTTTAATCTTAATCTTAAATGATCTATTTAAACCTTAGTCTTAAATTATATTTTAATCTTAATCATAAATAATATTTTAACCATAATTAAACCTCTAATTTTAACCCTAGTCTTAATTATATTTCTACCATAATCTTAAATGATATTTTACCCATAATAAAACCCCCATATTTAAATTGTAATATTAAATTATATTTTAACTTTAAAATTAGAGTTAAAATATGAGAGTTTAATTTAATATATTTAAACTTTAATGTATTGGTTTATACTTTTTTATTATATATATAATATAGATTCAAGTGTCCAAGGGATTGAGCTTAACTGGTTAAAACACTGGGTTCTCACTATGGAGACCCAAGTTCAATTCCCAATAGGGACATCTAAAGTGGAATTCTAACACAATATATATATATATATATATATATATATATATATATATTCACTTAAAAATTTAAACATTATAATTTAATAAATCTATAAAATAAATAATATTATAACAATTAAAAAATTATATATAATTAAATAAAAAAATTAATATATATCCAATAAACTAATACTCATTTGAAAATAAATAAAATAATATAAATAAAATATATTAATAAAATAAAAAATAAAATATATTAAAAATTAATAAAAATATAATTTAAATAAAATATATTAAAAATGTATATATAAATTAAATATATTAGAAAATTACTAAAAAAATCTAATCAAAATTTATTAAGTTGTTCATTTAAATTTTTTTATATAAAATATATTAAGAAAAATAAAATTTAAAGGGCCTCGCCCTTGTTGCAGCCCCGCGGGGGAAATGTTTCCACCGCCGGGCTCCATGGAGGGTGAGGCCCTTTAAATTTTTTATCCGAGCTGCCATCTTTTATTTCACATGCACGAGGAAATTCAAAAGCCGTAGAGAGCACAAGTTGACACCATATACGAAGGTATAGAAACAAGCTCTGCAAGCAGCGTAGTTCCTGCCAAGCATTGGCAGGCAAGGCATAGTAGTAGTTAGATGAAATAGATTATTAATTATAACTACAAATAGAAGAGTAATTGGGAAAGAGGAGATATATTGCATACAAAATAGTAAAGCAAAGCGAAATAATGGAAGCAAATACATATACTAAAAATATATATGTAGTATATGTATTTGCTTCCATTCTTTTCAGATCACTTTGTCTAATATATGCACCAAGGTAAGAATTCCATAATCATTATATCAATGTAGAGCTTGAGTAAGGCAACACCAAATGACAAAGAACTTAGCTCTATAGCATTGCTTTCATGCAAGTATAAGGGTTGAGCGACACATTTTGGAGACTTTGTTGAGCCATGGAGAATCTCCTCAGCATGTGGATATTGAGGATGGCTATGGTGAACACTTGGGGGATACAAAGCATAGGAATATTTAAAAACAAGGGGTTAAAGATGAAACTGTTTGGTAGAATGTGAAAATGTCCTGGTTGGAGTGTAGGAAGCCTACACTAATACATTTGGGGTCAAATTTCGATGGAGGTTTCCGACGGACAAGGAGCATTATGTGAAAATTTGTTTTTTTTAAAAAAAATGCCCGTGTTCATTGGAATTCCGACGATAACCCAATGACATTAGGATTTTTTTGAAAATGTTCCCGTGTTCATCAGAATTTCGACGAACACGTGCATTACTTAAAAAAAAAGAAAGGACCAAAATCCCGCCTCTTTACAAAATCCTGCCTATCTCATTCGTCCCGCCTCTGTAGCGATCATTGGTGACAAACACGCATGGGCACAAAGTGCCAAGGGCTGGCACATAACTAGCGGGGACGACCGCAAGGGAGCCCAAAATGGGCTGTGTAAACGGCGACGCCCGGGCCTCCGTCAACAGCAATGAGAAAGATTTTTGGATGCGAGCGCTCGAGGACTGGTATTTTTGTGGTGATAAATTTTCTTGAACTTGTGCTACAGTTGTATCAACAAAATTCCTTGCTAGTTAGGGTATTAGAACAGATTAATCAAGATAATTTTCGGTTCATTTTCGTTACATTAATATGGTCGGAAAATAAATCTACATCTTGATACAAGATTGTAATCTTCTCCCCCATCACCCCCATTTCTCCCTGTGTAATACAGAGAATCCAAACAGAGAATTATAGGCACAAATTCAACTACTTCACCAATCACTCATTCAATCCATCCATCTATTAATGATGAAACTGTAACATATTTAATTCCTAGATAATCTTGTTTATTCTTTGCACATTAGAATAATAATAAATTTAATATCAAGTAGGTAGAGTTTTCTACAATTTTAATTATGTAATACTTTATCATTATATATTAGTGAGTCATATGAACTCACACTTCATGATTAGTATGTAATATCTCCAGTTAGAATATTAAGTAATATTTCACTAAATTTCTCACCTCAAAAATTTCTCCACCTTAATGATAGTTAATGTTAAGGATTGAATGAAACAAACTCTTGTTCATGGATCACCTTCTTAGCCTCCTATGGAAGTCATTCTTTGTGTGGTCTACCATGACCATAATCAGGGTCTTAATAAATGCATTAGATACTCTCTATTATCAATAAGAGAGTTATCATAATATAGTCGTGGCGAGTGGTTACAAATTAGATTAGTGGGTCTATAGTTCCCACTTGGTTTGTACTTAGAAACATTATCATTTCTTAGTTGTATGGAAACTACAAATTCATGCATCTAGCCAACAATACACACTAGCTATTATATGATTCCACTAATGAGAAAAGCCTAGTCAATCTTATAGTTTGTGGAATTAGTCATGTCCCTCATATAGAATATCTATATATGGAGTATTCTTGCCTATAGATTACCTATTATTTTTCTTAATAATGTGATTATTTCACATACATCATAAAAGTTCCCTTCTAATATGTTTGTGCATCAATCTTGAAACCATATTTTTATTAACCAACCAATGATAAGAATTAGCTTAAACACGCCTCTATATTTGAATCCCACTAGCTTTGATAATCAACCATAATAACCTTAACAATGCATCGACGACAATAATGCCTAATAAATCATCAATTGTCTTAGGTGAATCTAGCCAAAGCCAACCCATCAAATCCACTAATCTCCCTTGCATCCCAATCATAAAATTTAATGGTTGTTGGAACAAGCTTGGGAGATTTAGTTCTTCCTTTGCAAATCAACATACCCTATTTTGGTTTCCCAAATATTTACTAAATAACTTTGAAGATAAATTGGGAAGAGAATCCATCATATAGATATTTCTTTTCAACATCCTTAGAAGACATTGTTTTGTCTATCATTTATTATAATAGCTAATACCCAATTTTTTTATAAGATAACAAGCAAAACCTCCTCTTCACAAACTATGTTTTCCTTAATAATCCAAGAATGAAAAAAGGAACCCACATAAAAATTACTTACTCCCTACCATGAAGGCAAAAGAACATCCAATTTAAAGATAGATGTACCAAAAGGAAAGAAATATCACCTCAAAATCTGTCTTGAACTTATACATTGAATCTATACACACGAGAATCCCCTTAATAACTCTCTCACAACTTTCAATGCTAGAAGAATGAGTGTTTTCACAAGACTTTCATACTATGATATTTATATCAAGATTCACTTGCATAGTTTTAGAGTCAAGCTGACCCATTCTCATGAGTAGTTCTTATGAACCCCTCATAAGAATGGATCACTTAGTACTCATTTCATCAAAGTGATGCTCATAGTATTATTGAAAAATTGTATTATTGTTCCAAATTTTGTGGATATTTAGGAGACACAAATAAAATATAAATGTAATCATTCCATATTTTGGTAGGAGATATTGGAATGAGACTAATAAGAAGAGTAGTAAACATGAGTCACAATGAGCACTTTAGAATAAATCTAAACATTATAAGGAAGAGTAGCTTGGAAAAATAGAAGCGTAATTTATTTTCCAATATGCAAGATTATTACAAAGAATCTTGAAAGAGGATTGAAAAGATTCCTTGAGCTAACATTGTCTCACTTATCCAAAATTATGAGGAAGGATTCATTAATGAAATGGTCATTAACAAGATGGAGAGAATAATAATTTAGCTTGGCCACGACACAAAGTCTTAGAATAGATGCCAACCTTGGTGAATGGAATGAAAATCCCAAAGAATTAATGAGTGGTGAGCCAAGCAGAGGCATCTATAAATTTTGTTTTGAATATATATAAAATAAAGAAAAAATGGGACTAAAACCAAGGGAAATGCACATGGAAAGGATATGATGAAAATCAAAATAAATAGTTTGAAGATAATATTAGTTACCTAAAGGATATTCCACTTGATTATTTGGTATATCATAACTATTTTGACAAATTTTGAAACCATTAGAGGTACCTTTTACTTCTGTAGATGAGGCATTCATTCATGTTGATGAGGTAACCTCCATCCTATTTCACTCTTCTTCCTTTGTGTGCCTCTTTTATTCTTCCATTACCTCTTCGCTTACCTAAATTCAATCCAAAACATAGTGTATATAGCATCAAAAAAATTCCATATTTGATTAATATTATCCACAACATATTGAAAAGACAAATACCACACTTATTGTGTCATCAACCAAAAATAGTTTACTTACATATTCAAAGAGTTCAATAATGGAGAAACATCCATGCGGTGCTCTACACATGTCCTTGAAGGTTCAAGAAATACTTATCCTCTATTGGTCCAAACTTTAAATCACTTTCCATGCATGAAAATAATTGCAACCATACACAATTTCCCACCCAATAGATTCTCTCAAACTAGTTTACTATCTTAACATAGGGTCAAGGAAAAGCGGGCCAAAATAGGAATCCAAGTGTCTTAAAAGCCTTCAAGACCATAGTGGTGAGGATTGAATTTCTTTCTTTAGTGGTATCTTTCTGTAGATTAATTAGTTGGGGATTGTATTAGGACCTTTTCCTAATTAAAAAAATAATATAAAGATTACATCCCTAAATATTGCATTCATAATAGGATAAATTTCTGCAATATTGAGACTATATTCATAATAGATTTATAGTGATGAATAAAGAAATATTTAAGATTATAAAAAAATTGATGTTTTCTTTCTCCCAACCGTCATTGGATATTGGGTGATATTTGAGGCATTATGTCAAATAGTTCATGTGCCTTATCTAAGCTTACATATTTTGCATGCATGTGTACCTGGGTAGTTGCACTACAACATCTATACTCACTAATCACATTTGGTTGGAAGTTTCTAAATCCATTTCAAACACATCTTGTGCATATCCTGCAATCTATGCTAAGGGTGATTGTCTTTAATGGCTTCATTGTGTGCATAATTTATTGGCTCTTCACTCCTAAGACCTTCAAAAGTCTTTAATGGCTTCACTGAGTCCTTTGGTCTTCCAAATTCACCTGAACCAACTTGAATTCTCCTTCAATGCTTGATTGTCTGTTCACTTGGAATTGAATTGATTTTATAACTAAGAGATCACTTGATTTTATATGTCTTGAAAGCATTTTATCCCGATGGCTTTAAATTAAAGTAATTTCTCTTCTATCTGGTATTGGTGGAGCAGATCCTTTTATGATATGTAAGTTGAGAATATTTTATGAAAGTTCCCTAAATGAATACACTTTAAACTGAGTTTAATATACCTTGAAGTGTGCAATATGGAAGGTTTGTATTCTTAATCTCCTACCCATTTCTTAATTTAAAAGATGATATCTTTATTAAATATCTTTATTAACTTGATTTCTCCTTCAATTCTTGATGAATGATTGATTTCACGTTCACTTGGAGTTGAATTGATTTTATAATTAAGAGATCACTTGAATTGTAGGTAAACCCCTTCAAATGATAGGGTAGGCTTCCTTTTATACCTAATATATGTCTTGAAAGCATTTTATTGTGATGGCTTTAAATTAAAGTACTTTCTCTTCTATCTGGTATTGGTGGAGCAGAGGTTGCATTGCATCATCCTAGGATACATATTTCTGTAGATAGAACACAAGTTAAATGTATCCTAGGTCGATGCAAAGCAACCTTTGCTCTAGAGATCACCAAAAAATAGAGAAAGAACTTTAATTTAATTCCATCAGGATAAAAGTCTTTAATCAAGACAGATAAAATTTGAGTTTGATTGTCATCATTTACTTTGTCAAATTCTTCACACGTAACTCCTGAATCAATTTCCTACTCACAAGAATTTTATTATGTCTCAAATATATGGAAATAGAAGGCTTCAAATAGTAAACTTGAACATGCAACTAAATCCATTGACTAACTAGAAGAACAAAATTAAGAAACGGTTTGATCATCTGAGAGATGTTGTAGACTTGCAACTCACCAGCTAAGTTTTTGCGGGTAAGAATTTTTTTTGTTTTGGTTATGGTTGTGGTGTTTATAGGGAGACATTTACAAATTTATATCTATTTTCACTATTTAATGGTTTATGGGTTTGTAATGGTAATTTAATGTTCTTTCATATTTTTGTATATATTCTTTATAATAGCCTATTATATTGATTTGCTCTATTATGCATAATGGTGTGAGTCAGACGGCTTTGCCGTCGGTGCATGAAAGCATTGAACGAGTTCTACTTTTAAAAATTACATGAAACATTTTTAATTTATTTGATTCAGTATTATTTGCAAAAAATGATTATCAATGATGTTTCCTTTCTCCAAGAATTGTCTAGGACCTTTCTGTCAGATAATATGTAACATCGAATGACTAAATCTTTTCATTACAAATGCTTATTTTATTTAATTATTATCTGAGCGTGAATTAAAATTTATATCTGTACGGAAGCAGAACATACAAGTTCAAGAGTCATGTGCAAGCAAATTTCCTAAAAGAAAGCAAGCAGGCATTATCTTGAATGACATGGAAACAAGCTCATCAACTACCTAGAAGAGAGCAATTGGAGAATGGTAGAGGAAAGTGTTTAAGGGTGATAAATAGATAGATAGTATGCAATACAAACAAACAATGTCTAGAGTGTCTAATGTGACGTCTCTAATTTATGTCTGGAGGGTCTAACTAGTTTTGGAGTTCTTGTGAAACCTATTGGGCCATGCTTGGAGGAAATCAATGTGTTCATGCAAGGAGCACCTTTTTTCTATTATGAGAATGATACTTTTGCACCTAGGGATATTTGGAAGTCAATATCCAAAAATTTCTATAGTGTGGAACAAGAGTTGGCGGACTCGAAGTATAATTGTCAGCTTTCAGAAGACCAAGAGGTTATGTACACAATCTCCCAATAGAAGAGCGATTTCAAGAATTACCTCTCCCCCCCACGACTATTCAGGAAGCACTTCCTCAAACAGAAGACTATCTTGCAGTTTCCCTCATGAATTTTCAATTATAGTGTAGAGTTCTTCACGGAGGACACCACCACATCGTCTAGAGTCTATGCTTTAATTTTTTTCTTTGATCCCATGAAGGCCAATAGTCCTTTGTTTGAGGAAGTGCTTCCTAAATAGTCATGGGGGGGAGAGGTAATTCTTGTGGTCGCTCTTCTATTGTGAGATTGTGTACATAACCTCTTGGTTTTCTGAAAGTTGACAATTATACTTCGAGTCTGCCAACTCTTGTTCCACACTATAGAAATTTTTGGATATTGACTTCCAAATATCCCTAGGTGCAAAAGTATCATTCTCATGATAGAAAAAAGGTGCTCCTTGCATGAACACATTGATTTCCTCCAAGTGTGGCCCAATAGGTTTCACAAGAACTCCAAAACCAGTTAGACCCTCTGGACATAAATTAGAGACGTCACATTAGACACTCCAGACATTGTTTGTTTGTATTGCATACTATCTATCTATTTATTACCCTTAAACACTTTCCTCTGCCATTCTCCAATTGCTCTCTTCTAGGCAGCAGATGAGCTTGTTTCCATGTCATTCAAGATAATGCCTGCTTGCTTTCTTTTAGGAAATTTGCATGCAAGAGACTCTTCAACTTGTATGTTCTGCTTCTGTATAGATATAAATTTTAATTCACGCTGAGATAATACTTAAATTAAATAAGCAATTGTAAAGAAAAATTTAGTCATTCGATGTTACATATTATCTGACGAAAAGGTCCTAGACAATTCTTGGAGAAAGGAAACATCATTGATAATCATTTTTTGCAAATAACATTGAATCAAATAAATTAAAAATGTTTCATGTAATTTTTAAAAGTAGAACTCGTTCAATGCTTTCATGCACCGATGGCAAAGCCGTTCGACCCACATCATCTCTCATCGTCGGAATTCCGACGACCACTAATGAAACGCCCAACAAGGATGATGTGCATCCGACGACACTCCTCTGTCAGAATTTTATACTTTGGTGTCGGAATTCCGAGGACAACCCGAGATGGCGACGATATTCGTTCGTGGAATGAGAATGCATGGTTGCTGTCGGAAAGGTTGGGGTAATGTTGAAATTGTGACGACCACGAGGATAGTCGAAACTTCCGACACAAAGTTTTCGATGGCCGTTTTTGTCGGTAGTGCGACGAAACGTGGTCGAAAATCCGACGATTGGCTATCAAAATCTTGACCCAAATGTACTAGTGCTATGAAAGATGAAATTCAGGATGAGGAGCAGAGAAACAAAATATTTAAAAAAATATTCAAACCAGAGTTTCAGATTTAACTTTTTCCATTAATAGGGACACTCAGTAGCAATTGTTATATAGAAAGTTCAGAACTCCTTTTTGTGAACATGGCCATATATTTTTATCATGCCTCTACAATACAATATATGTATGAATATTTCTTCATTTTCTTGGTAACAGAATTACAGAGAGAGATTTGTTCGACAACTTGATTTGCATGCTAATGGAAAGTGTGCATTCAAAATGGAACGCCCAAAGGCCCATTATTTCTATTGTCTATCGAACTTTCACAAGGCCTTCTATGGATGCTACAGTCGATGCCACTAAGATGAGAAGACAAATGAAACTGAATGCTTGCAAAAGAATCCACTCAACTGTCCAGTGTTGGACTTTATTCTGTGCAATGTGCATACTCACTGGAAAGTAAACTACCAATGGCCAAAACTTAGCTGCAGCTGCAAGTCCAATAAACTGATTGAAGAATGGAAACAAAATGGCAATACCAGTCATTGAGATCACAAATGCGATTCTCCAACACAACCTGAACAGTTTAACATTATGTAATCCAACCAGAGGAATGGATAGGCCACATTCATAATTGAAGATTCTATGATTTTGCCACTTATTCAAAAACCAATCTTCAACGAAAGCAAACAGAGGCTGACAAAATACCTGCAAGAATGTAAAATGCTAAGTCAATAGAATTTCATGTATCATTTGAGATAAGATCACTTGTGTTAGTCCAAAAATTATCAGGAAGGGGTACGCTGAATACTGACAGTGATAGTCATGTCCATTCTTATGATAGCAATCTGATTGCCTAATTTCTCTGCAATGGTAGGATCCTATTAGATCTAGTGTACAAAGCATGCAAATAACCATAATAGAGTATGTAAAAGTAGAAAGTCTTAAAGTTCTGTTGAAAAGTAACAAGCCATTTCTGTTAAAAAATGAGAAATTAAAAAATAGTAATTCAGAAAATAACCAATTCAGACTAGACAATGGGAGAATCCATAGTAAATATGTACAAGAAGTAGGAAAGTTGAAAGAAAACATGAATATGTTTGAACAGAAAATCGCGGTATTCTAAGGTTTTGTGTATAAGGAGAGATTCTAGGGCTCCCTTATATGTGTGCAAGAAATACTGAATCGTAATAATCATACAAAATGATTACCTAACATTTAACTTTTTGCAAGTAGAAAGATATATTATATTCATATCCATAGCTTTTAGTTGATAAATAACAAACCCTAATCTTATATGTGGCCTACTTCCAATCTCACTGGGTAAGAAAGATAAAAAATGTAGAATAATTTTTTGAAATATCTTCACAAAAGACTGATTAAACAGTAGACCAGTTTAATGGAGGGTTCGGAGTAAGAGACTGAAAACACAACTATAGGACAGATGTTGAAATAATTACTATTTAATAGGCGGAACTAGTTTCTGATATATTATATGGATTTGGTCACATGACCGGTCATTACAACAGGCTAGGAAAGCATAAGAAATGTTGGTTCTCATCCATTCCATTTCTCAGCAACCAGCAGCCTACACACAAGCTATATACAGACTCCATTGCAAAAGTAGACTACAAACCATCCTTAAGGCCAAAATTATCTCTACAATTTGGAACAATGAGTAGATAGAATCAACCCTTGAATCGATTTCTTCAATATGCAGAGTGATCCCCATCTGGATCCCCATCTGAAGAATTATAATATAATTTATATCACTAGCATAGTGTATGTGCAGAGTGTGGGTCGGCTCTATTATAGAGGAGGCTTTCGTTGACATTGTGGTAAATCAGTGTTCAATTTTCAAGCACAATTTTTTTTTTACGACCTTGAAAATGAGATCTACCTCATACTAATTGAAGCAGTTATTGTATAAGCAATACACGTTCCACACAGGCCCAAATATTGTATTAGTCCACATACCCATGCTCTCCTGTCATCTACAAGAAGAACAATAAAAAATAAATAAACCTATCAACCTTGATATGATGATACAACAAAAAATTAGATTAGGAGCAGAGCAAGATTGGAAACCTAGAATTGCTTTCACAGCCTCTCTGTATGTAAAATTCCTGTGTGGTCCGCTGACTGGATCAGGAAACCTCTAACAATCCGCTAGCAAATAAGAAGAATAGTATGTTACGAGAGAAAAACCATTCATGACTGCAGGCCCTGGAATCCATCCCAACTGTGCAACACTCCATGGCAATGATAAAACCCCTGCCTCTATCACTACTGTGATAATATGTGTAGTTGCAGTCCACAATGTGCCTGTTCATCGGATCCCCAAAACAAAAATGGTTGGTATCTTTCAAATCAAAGCATGTTTACTGAATTTTGATTAGCATTGCTCAGAATGCCACAACCTTTGCCATCATCCTCCAGCATGTGCCAAAAGAAGGGTGACATAAAAACAATAAAAAGACAACTATCAAAGCAATAAAAAACATGACTTACAGCAAATCCCATGCCTCTCTGGTAACAATTGCAATCTCTACACACCACTGTTGCATTTTGGAAAGGTTTAGGTATTTTTTTATTAGAGGGCTGACGCTCCACCTAATGCCCTAAAATCTTCCATGATCTTCCACTTGAAACCAGCATGCACAAATCTTCCATGATCGTCCACTTGAAACCAGCATGCACATACAACTATGACGCTAATAGCCAAGTGTTATTTGCAACCCTGCTTCTGCAAGCTCCTCTAGAGTCGTGCGTGCCTCTATAAACGTGCATTCTCTCTCGTTGAAATCTAAGCAGCCCTTTGCAAACCGATAAAAAATCCACTCAGTAGGCACCAAAAAACTTGACATCGATATTTCACATAAAAATTGTGCAACTTCAAAACATAAACATAGGAAAATGATGAAATATTTGGAAGATACATATTTTTGATTGGTTGCTTCTAATCAGATTAATCACAGGTCAGTGAAGACAACCTCCACTATAGTTTTCTGCAGGCAGGAACTAATAAGACATAGGGGGCATAGGCTATGCGTTGCGGTTTAAAGGGCTGCATAGCCAGTGCCGAGTGAAAGGAACAGACAAAGAACAAAGGAATCAGATTATTGAATCAAACGTTCCTTGCCATTTCATCTTTTGAATTTCCTGAAGTGAACTATAATTAGCTATCTTTGTTTACCATTGAATTAAGATAGAGTTCCATGGAGATGCGAGTCATTCTATTTGAAGGCTAGGTCCTTTCATGTGTTTATCTAATCAAAATATTTGTGCTGTTTATTTATTAATAAAGTTTGAATCTCATGAGAAATCTATTTTTTATTGGTATGTTAGTCATGTGATTGATGTTTTCTCATTAGAATTTTGATATCCGTTTTTCAATGCTTTAAAAAATTTTGAGACAATAAGATGAAAACACATATTGAGGTTTGCATTCTTCCTTCACCATCTATTGAATTCTGCATGCATCTTTCAACAATCGTTATTGAGGCTCGCATTTGTTGTTTGTCTATCATAGTTGAGCTTATTATATGATACACAATTAGTGCTACTTAAAAACCATTTATAAATATGAATTTGATAAGCTTCAAAATATGAAAATAAAATTGAAATGTTAGTTTTCAATTTTAGTGAGCTTAATTTTTTAAAATTGTTTTATTAATCTATCATTAGACAATAATCATCTTGACCCATTTCTTGCATTTTGAGGAGAACACATTATGAGGTTTGTATTCATCCTTTTCCATCCATTAAAGTGCACAGTTATTGTTGGAATAGATTTTTTTAGCTCTTCACAGTATGCATAGCTAATGTTTCTAAAAAAGTATTTAGAAGTAACGAGTTTAATGACATTTTAAAAAAAATTAATTTTTTTTTAACGAATTTCAAATATTCTAGTAGAGCTCATTGTAAGATGGAGTTAGGGTTGGATGGTTTTTTGTCTCTAACGTAGAATCGCATATAAAATCAGTTGCACAATGAAACAACAAATCGTAAAATGCAAAATGAAACAATAGATCATATTTTATTGGGCTGCCCCTATGCAAAGAAATGTTGGGACTATTATTTAAATAAGATGAACTTTCAATGCCCCATACCACAATGATTATTAGAATGGTTCAAAATTTGGGAAGGCATGAGAAAGAAAGGAATGTTTGACAGCCTATGGAAAGTAATCCCTTCAACAATAGTTTGGGAATTATGAAAGGAAAGAAATCATAGAATCTTTCTAGACAAAGAGATGATAAAGAAAACTCTTATTCAAAATATAGAGGATCAAATTGTGGAATTAGTCAATGCAGAAACAAAATTCCAAGTGATAAAGGATAACTCGTTCAGTCAATGGGATGATGAAATGACCAAGAAATTTAAAGGCTTGGTTATCCCTAAGGATCAGGGAAAGAGAAAGTATAAACATTTATTGAATGCCAGAGACAAAGTCAAATGGACACCCCCACCAAAAGGATGGATCAAATTAAATTTTGATGGAGTAGTTAAAGGAAATCCTGGTCAAGGAGGTATGGGGTGTATTGCTCGCGATGAAGAAGGCAATACTATTGTAGAGGAATCAATAGCTTAAGGAGAAACTACTAATAATATGGTGGAAATCAGAGAATTTTATTTTGATTATAGGTGGGCTTAAGAATTAGAGCTAGGAAGATTCATCTTGAAGGTGACCCCCTTGATAGTGATAAATGTTATTTGAAAAAATAGTTTGTCGAACTGGTTGATGGCTAGATGGCTTAATCCAATACATGAAATAATTAAAAAATTTGATGATTTCAAAATAAGACACATTTACAGGGAAGGGAATGACATGGCAGATAGGCTGGCCAAAAATGTTGTTAGTTATAAATTTTGGAAGGCATAATTAAACACAAAGGAAATAAAATGAAGTATGCAGAGCTTGCGATAGAGGAAGCCAGTTTGGGTAGGACAAATAGATAAAATGATGACCATTAAAATTTTAGAATGGAAGGTATCAAAGGAGGGAAAGAAAATTAATGATCCATATCCGAGTCATGATAGCAATATTTCTGTGTCAGAGTAGATATAATGAAATTCAAAAGGGGATCGATTTTTATTATTATATTTGAGATGATTTATGAATGGTAGGATATCATTATTTCAAAAAGAGCCTCGAAGAGAGGATTTCCAATTTTAGTAAGATGGGGTTGATGGAATAATTGGATAAAGATAAAAGAAGTAGAGGTATAGTGAAAAGTTTGAAGGAAGTAACATAGCTAAATTTAAATGGAAAAAATTATCAGTAATTCATTAATGAAAGATTGCTACACTAATACATTTGGCCTGAAATTCTGATGGAGGTTTTGGACGGAGAAGGTATATTGTGACCAATTTTGATTTTATTTTTTAAAATGCCCGCATTCATCAGAATTCTGATGATAATTCAACATTTGGCTTCGACAGAGAAGGAATTAGCATTGAATTACATGGGCATTACTTTAAAAAAAAAATAAAGACCAAGTCATTTGATAAACATTAATCTCGTCTCTTCATCCCGTCGACCTCTACCATCACAAAAAAATTGGGCATTACAAGGAGGGAAACAGTTCTGGATTGGGGTGCTACCAAGATCCGGTTGAAGAAAAAAGGTAGGGTAATCAACCAATTCATTCACAGGATGTTTTCTTGAAGAAAAAAGCATTATGTTTGTGACAATGTGTTGAATTCGCTTGATGTAGTGATGAAATTGGTTGAATTTTACATAGGAGGTTGCATTTGTCTTGGTTGATGATCAAGTTGTATCCTTCTTATAATGAATTTTACTGCTCATAATTTTTTTTCCCTAGCTCATATTCATTGTCTGGTAGAAAAAGAGATAAATAAGATTGAATTGGATGGTTTATCAAATGAAATGATCAATTATCCTCTTTATAAGCATAACCTCTTAGGGAAGACCCTAATTAAGGAGCGGGATGACCTAAACCTGTGTGATCAAATAGGGAAGAACCACAGATTGTGCCACTCTTGTATCCAAAATCTGCTCGAAGTGGCCTAAACGTAGGCTCTAGTTGAGGAGCTTACCTTGGGTATGGATGCTAGTATATATGGTTGTGATAGAAACTCCTTGCTACAGGACCATGAGACCACTGTGTAGTGATTGAGTGCCATTTTTTGTCTATGTTTTGGAAGGGAGGATAATGTACCGTGATAGGAAGGTGGTATAAAATGAAAGTTGAGAGGTATAAGGTTATGAGATGTGGGTTAGGATAAGATAGGGAGGTAAGTGATGAAGGATGTAATGGTGAAAGAGTAAGTTAGGATATGTTAGGGGTTTGGAAGGTAGGAAAGTGAAGGGGGGGGAGATAAAAGGATGTGAAGGATGGAATGGGGTTAGGTAGGTGAAGTAAAAGTAAATGTGTATGAGGTTAAGGTTTAGGATAGGATGTAGGAAAGTGAAGGAGGTTAAGAGAGGGGATATGAAAGGTAGATGGGAGGTAATAATGATAGGAAGTAAGTTAAAGGTTATGACGTGTGGGTAAGAAAATAGGGTGTAGGAAATGGAAGGAAGGGTCATCCATGCCATAGTGCTTCAAGAGGAGCACATTTACATGAGGAACAAGAAGAGTCATATCACTTTGAGAGTTTTCACCAAGATGAGTAGCCCGAGTATGGATCTCAAATCTTACAAGCCTTATAGAATTTGATAGGTGTGATACAGGATAGGCTTTCACCCATAACATAGACACCTCATGAGGATCCACTTGTAGTAGAGGAGCACATACTTGCATATTGGGAGCTTATTAGGAGTTCACCTTGAATTTGGGAAATAGACATAGAGGAGATATAAGATTGATCAATACACATTACCTAGCCTCATCATGCACAAATAAAAGAGGCATAAACTATAGCAAGCACATATCATGAGCCAAAGAATCATATTTGAGAGTTTCTTCATCTCCAATCCTCTACATTTTTAAGATCCACAAATGGGGTTGAGGCTAAGTCTTGGTTACTTAGCTTGGACTTATGCTTTGGGTTGCATCTATATGTGAGAAAACTAAAGGCATAATTTGCAATGCAATTTTTGAGAGGACTTGCTTCCACCTTGTGGTACTAGGAGGATAAAATGCACCAACTCACATTGGAAACCCTCTCATGGGATACCATTTTGGAGTGCTTCAAAGTGTGTTCTATTTCAAAATATTTCTGACAGAGATGCATAGACGAGTTTCATAATTTACATAATGAGGTTTCATAGTGGCTCAACATGAGAGTTAGTTTTTGGAGTTTTTGTAGTTTGTAGATTACATTCAAGACAAGTTACTTGTCAATTATTTCATTACTTGTCAGTTTTCCTACACATGGCCAATCCAAATAACTTTAGGGTTGCTATGGAAAAGTCTCTTATGGAAAAGAAGGTACATGGGAGGACACAAGAGGAATGAGAGAAGTTTGTAACCTTGATCAAGGGACTAAAGTGTCCATAGGCATCACCATCCTTCAAAGGATAATTTAGACTTACTATAGGCTTTCAAAGAAAAACCCAATAGTATCAATATTGGGGACAAAGATCTAGAGAATAGTAGGGGCCATAGGGTAGTCATATGTGACCATCATTGACACAAGGATATTTTAAGTATGAAAGACTATAGAGCTATCAAGCTATGCCTTCTATGAATCAACCACCTTTTAGGGGAGAATCTAGTGTTTTTAGTAGTTATGATCTTCTAATTATGGTGGGGCCTAGCTAACATAGGGTTATATGAGAGGCACATGTTATGTATATGTTAGTATCAGATAGAGAGTTCCCACAAGATTTTAGAGTAGGTGGACACCATCCTAGGATGTCAAAGTAGATTGTTGATATGTGGGTTTTTACCCTCCCAACAACTCAACATATAACACCATGTGTCTTTACCCTCCCAACCACTCAACATATACCACCATGGGTCTTTACCCTCCCAAACACCCAAAGGTCAAAGGAAGATTCACTGCTGCAACACTCCCTTTTTGTGACAGTCTCAAGCACTTAGGACAATCACTCCTTTCATCACTATTCTTCTTCACAACACTCTCTAACATTAAATATGATGATAGTGTACCTCCTTAAACCTTCCACCAACACCAAAATCAATACCAAACTCTTTCCCAATCTCGCTAATGGACTAACTCAACTCACTGTCAAATTGTGATAGTCAATGCAAGGTTTAGGACAGTAGTTAGGATCTTCTAATTATGATGGAGCCTAGCCAACATAGGGTTATATGAGAGTAACATGTTATGTATATATTAGTATTAGACAGAGAGTTCCCACAAGGTTTTAGAGTAGGTGGACACAATCCTGGGATGTCAAAGTAGATAGTTGATATGTGGGTCTTTACCCTCTGAACCACTCAACATATACCACCATGGGTATTTACCCTCCCAAACACCCAAAGGTCAAAGGAAGATTCACTACTACAACACTCACTTTTGTGAAAGTCTCAAGCACTTAGGATAGTCACTCCTTTCATGGCCATTCTTCTTCACACAACACTCTGTAATATTAATTATGATGATAGTGTACCTCCTTAAACCTTCCACCAACACCAAAATCAATACAAAAATCTTTCCCGATCTTGTTGATGGACTAACTCAACTCACTATCAAATTGTGACAGTCAATGCAAGGTTTAGGGCAGTAGTTAGGATCTTCTAATTATGGTGGGGCCTAGCCAACATTGGGTTATATGAGAGGCATATTTTATGTATATGTTAGTATCAGATAGAGAGTGCCCACAAGGTTTTAGAGTAGGTAGACACCATCCTAGGATGTCAAAGTAGATAGTTGATATGTGGGTCTTTACCCTTCCAACCACTCAACATATATCACCATGGGTCTTTACCCTCCCAAACACCCAAAGGTCAAAGGAAGATTCACTGTTGCAACACTCACTTTTTGTGACATTCTCAAGCACTTAGGATAGTCACTCCTTTCATGACTATTCTTCTTCACAACACTCTCTAACATTAAATATGATGATAGTGTACCTCCTTAAACCTTCCATAGCCACCAAAATCAATACCAAACTCTTTCCCAATCTCGCTAATGGACTAACTCAACTCACTGTCAAATTGTGAGAGTCAATTCAAGGTTTAGGACAATAGTTAGGATCTTCTAATTATGGTGGGGCCTAGCCAATATAGAGTCATATAAGAGGCACATATTATGTATATGTTAGTATCAGAGAGAGAATGCCCACAAGGTTTTAGAGTAGGTGGATACCATCCTAGGATGTCAAAAGTATATAGTTGATATGGGGGTCTTTACCCTCTTAACCACTCAACATATACCACCATGGGTCTTTACCCTCCCAAACACACAAAGGTCAAAGGAAGATTCACTGCTGCAACACTGACGTTTTGTGATAGTCTCAAGCACTTAGGACAATCACTCCTTTCATGGAAATTCTTCTTCACACAACACTCTGTAACATTAATTACGATGATAGTGTACCTCCTTAAACCTTCCACCAATACCAAAATCAATACCAAACTCTTTCCCAATCTCACTAATGGACTAACTCAACTCACTGTCAAATTATGACAGTCAATGCAAGGTTTAGGGTAGTACTTAGGATCTTGTAATTATGGTGGGGCCTAGCCAACATAGGGTTAAATGAGAGGCACATGTTATGTATATGTTAGTATCAGACAGAGAGTACACACAAGGTTTTAGAGTAGGTGGACACCATCCTAGGATGTCAAAGTAGATAGTTGATATGTGGGTCTTTACCCTCCCAAACACTCAACATATACCACCATGGGTCTTTACCCTCCCAACCACCCAAAGGTCAAAGGAAGATTCATTGCTGCAACACTCACTTTTTGTGACAATCTCAAGAACTTAAGACAATCACTCCTTTCATGACCATTCTTCTCTACAACACTCTCTAACATTAATTATGATGATATTGTACCTCCTTAAACCTTCCACCAACACCAAACTCAATACCAAACTCTTTCCCAATCTCGCTAATGGACTAACTCAACTCACTTTTAAATTGTAACAGTTAATGCGAGGTTTAGGATAGTGGTTAGGATTTTCTAATTATGGTGGGGCCTAGCCAACATAGGGTTATATGGGAGGCATATGTTATGTATATGTTAGTATTAGACAGAGAGTGCCCACAAGGTTTTAGAGTAGGTGGACACCATCCTGGGATGTTAAGGTATATAGTTGATATGTGGGTATTTACCCTCCCAACCACTCAACATATACCACCATGGGTATTTACCCTCCCAAACACCCAAAGGTCAAAGGAAGATTCACTACTACAACACTCACTTTTTGTGACAGTCTCAAGCAGTTAGGAAAGTCACTCCTTTCATGGCCATTCTTCTTCACAAAACACTCTATAACATTAATTATGATGATAGTGTACCTCCTTAAACCTTCCATCAACACCAAAATCAATACCAAACTCTTTCCCAATCTTGCTAATGGACTAACTCAACTCACTGTCAAATTGTGACAGTCAATGCAAGGTTTAGGGCAGTAGTTAGGATCTTCTAATTATGGTGGGGCCTAGCCAACATAGGGTTAGATGTGAGGCACATGTTATGTATATGTTAGTATTAGACAAAGAGTGCCCACAAGGTTTTAGAGTAGGTGGACACCATCCTAGGATGTCAACATAGATAGTTGATATGTGGGTCTTCACCCTCCCAACCACTCAACATATACCACCACATGTCTTTACCCTCCCAACCACCCAAAGGTCAAAGTAAGATTCACTACTGCAACACTCACTTTTTGTGATAGTCTCGAGCACTTAGGATAGTCACTCCTTTCATGGCTATTTTTCTTCACAACACTCTCTAACATTAATTATGATGATATTGTACCTCCTTAAACCTTCCACCAACACCAAACTCAATACCAAACTCTTTCCCAATCTCGCTAATGGACTAGAAGGCATGAACAGAGGATCAACCAAACTCTTTCCCAATCTCGACTAATCTAGACTTGTAGCAGACCTTATCAATGTTATGCTTTTTCATAAAGATATTGAAGATGATGCTCACTATGTTATATCATTGATTATGCTCTGAATTTGACTGCATCGTACATTGTTCACAATAGCCATAGATCATCATCTGCATGCAACAATGACATTTTATCAAATAGACTATCATTACTCATCTTGTATGCTCTCTAAACTTGGGCATTAAGGTTGTCTTATGCATTATCACATGATTATTTTTTCTTGTTCTTAGGGTTTCCTATTGCTCTAAACATGATTAGGCTTTTTGACTATGTTGACTATCACCTTTAATGGAATTCCATCATGAAGACTTATTACTATTTCCCTCTTTGACTATCACAAGATGACTAAAATTTTTGCATAGGTGACTAGATCTATTTATGTGAGTTCTCTTTATAATATTGGTAATTGCCATAATTTGATCGTAAGGATACCACCTTACCTCTTTATGTCTTGACATGATTCTTTATTCACATAGTTATATTTTTGACATAGAACCTTGTTGCCTCATAGCATTTGGATGATAAAAAAGCTTCTACAAGTTCCAATGCCTTTGTCCTTGAACTATCTTGGACCACATAACTACCAACTTGGCATTGTTCACATATGCTTGTGGTGAATTTCTTTGTTATCCTTGGACATACTTTCTATGATTGGTATTATTGATCTTTGTTTTTTATTTATATTAAACTTCTTTTGATTGGCTCCACTTTCTCCTAAATCTCAACTGTAACCCTTTGATAATTTCTTTGCCAAAAAGAGATCTCAAAATCTATCATTGGACTGTCTTTTGATGTTGTGACTACTCTGAGATTCATTCTTATATTATTGTGTTCCTAAGAATATCATATTCTCCATTATTGGTTCTTTATACAAACCTATATCTTTTATCATTGACAATGGTTTGCATGCATTCATAGGAATTCAAGGCCAAGAACAAATCTCTACTCCTTGGTGTCAATGGAATCCCTCTAAGCATGTGTTTTCTTCATCTCTAAAACTTTTCTTTCCATCCTTGTTGTCTGTAGCACTTCAGACCTATTCATTAGGCATGAGATTTTAATCTCTATGTTTGGCTTCTATAAAACTTCTATTTGGATTGTAACATTTTCTGCTCCATCTATTTTTGATCATCTTCTCATTGTTCTACTCACTGTCTTCTACCTAATGGCTGACATCTATGTGGTTTCTATGACTATTAACCCTTGAGGGTTGTCATCACATCTCTGCAAACATCTTATTTTGGCCCTCCTTATGCAATATTCACAAATTATGATCTCTCATAAGTAATTGATAATGATTATATATTTATCAATAAACAATCAAAATTGAATGCAAATACTTTTTCCTTTGCAATGTAAGGTGTTGGCTTTGGGTTGAAATCCTACCTCAATCTTTGATCTTGGTTGAACACTCTTCTTAACTTGCTCTTTGACTGCTCATTGAATCTTTGGGACTGCCCTTCATATGCATGATTCTTCACGTGGTTCAGTTTATTACCATTTTTGTGGCTTCTTTTGTGGTGCAGTAGGCATATAAGGGTTTACACGTAACTTTTTTTTAGTAGTTAAACTCATTTTCACAATGAAGGAGACCAAACAGGAAGAAAAGTTGACATGAACACAAAGATACCATGAATGCCATGTGAAATGATGATGATGATGGATTTTAATAATGTCCACGAGGCCAAAGCAACCCATGGGACCCACAGACAACACACACCCTATAAAATCAGGGCATTATGACTTTAAACAACATGTTACCTCTTCTCAAGATTTGCTCTTCTTTAGTGTATTTTAATTAGCCAACTTATAATTTTTTTGAGTTTTGTTTCCTTAAAAAGTGTTTTTAAATTATTTATTTTCAAAATATCTTCGTAAATGGCACAAATATCACTAAATGCTGAGAATTTCATGACAAAATGTTGCTCCGTCTCTATTGCTCCAGTGTTACAGAATAGGCACATTCTTTTATCCCATTCTTCTTTAGGCACATAAGGGATACAAATGATGGAAGAAGGAGATACATGGGAGGGAAAGAGGTTTAGGATGTGGGCGGTAGAAGGGGTTGGAATTAGGATATGCTGGGGAATAAAGTGGAGTGGGAGGTATAAGGGGGTAATGAAAGGGTAAAGGGGATGTAGGTTATAATGGGAGTTATAAGGGGCAATGAAAAAGGGTAAGGGGTTAGGGTGGTAGGTTAGGATAGGGATAGGATATGGGTAGGCTAGGATAGGGGTAGGTGATAAGATTGAAAGGGTAGGTCAATAGGTATGTGGTAGAGGTAATATTAGGGAAATAAAGGAAGTAAGACATGGGATGTGGGTTAGAATAGGTGATTTTAGGGGAATAAAGGGGTAAAGGTGTAGGTCTTGTGGAGGGGAGTGTGAGATATAAGGTGTGAGGGGAAGGGAGATACTAGGATAGAATAGGGGTAGGGGTAAGGTGTAAAGGAAGTTAGTGGAGGGAGGTGAGGGTGTAAGATGGAAGGGTAGGTTTAAGTTAAGATGTGAAGGAGGTTAAGGCATGGGGTATGAAAGGTGGTTAAAGGATAGAGGATAGGAATGTAGGTGAGTTAGATGGTATGGTAAATGGAAGTGAAGAGTGTTAGGGGAGGTGGAAATGAGAGTGATTGGGTTTGGGCACCCACTGACAGGATCGACAAAAGTGGAAGAGATTATGCCTTGGTTAGGAAAAGGGAATGTTAAACCTCACTTCATTTCAAAGAGAAAGACTTGGCCAACTCCTGAGCAAATATGAACAAAAGGTTAACAACAAAGACTCAACAACAACCAACTAAGCTAAGACAACTAACCTAGAAAGCGAAAAAGTGTGTTTTGGTGAAGATTGGGAATAGTGTGTTTTGTGAAGAAACATGATGTGAGAAATTTGATGCAGAGGCAAGCGTAGAACTCAGTATTTCATATTAGGACAACAACCACATTGATTAGGCAAGTCAAATAAGGTCTCTCCAATGTTTAGGATACACAAGGGCAACATTAGTCATGTAAGTATGCATGAGCATGGGAATGGATAGTTACTTTATTTTTAGACTAACTTGTGTCTATGACTCTCTATAAATTGGGTCTATGGCTAACTTGGGTCTATGACTCTCAATGGGCATATCACCTGCTCTAAATCACCACAAATCCATTAAATATGTTTTGAGATGAAAAAGAAGAGTTAAATGGCTTTGGTTCAATTTGCATAATTTTTATGTTCAAGTAATATAATTTGGTATATTATATTGAAACATGATTTCATAACTAACATATCAACTTCTATATAACTAGTTCTATAGCTCGATTTTTTTGCCTATAAAGAAAGACCATGTCAGACAATATCAACGAATAACAAAATAAGGAGACAATTGCTAGATTGTGGTCTAACTTGAAAAGAAAAGGTGATGGAAAATGTTATTGTCCCTACAAAATTTGTAAGGGGTTAAATACTAGAAGACTTCTAATCAAAACAACTAAGAAGTATTGTAGGCTACATGGTCACATTGAAGGTGGACATTATTATCATCCATTGGTAAGTTTTTCATTATATCATTTTAACAATTTATATACATAAGAAATCACTTGATGATGAGATCATGATCATGGTTTTTTTATGTTTATCAATTTTATATAGGTTGAGCACCCTGGAGCACATGATATGGATCAACACAACCCGAAGAATATGGTTTTCAAAGTGGAGGAACATGGAGGTGTGAATATCAAAGCTGAAGATAATGATCCCATGGAAGATGATGATCATGAGCCACAAAACACAATTGAAGATGATGGTACAAATATATTGATCCATGACATATATAGTACTAGCGCAGTTGATCATAATGATGAAGATGACCTTGATGTTGTTCATGATGTTGCTCTACTTGAGAAGGCATCTGAGGCCCTTTACAAAGGCTCCCAGACAACTCTTCTCTCCGTTGTATTGTTGTTGGTGAACTTGAAGGTTATGAATGGTTTATCCAACATAAAAATCTCATATATGTTAAGGTATGCCATATATGTCATAATAAATGGTAAACCATGTTGTACCATTAATATTCTTTATATTAACAAATTATATTATTTTGTTGTAGATTGATAGGTGAGTTTTTGTTACCACCACCAAATATTCTACCTTGCTCATACCGAGAATTATCTGCCATTATGAAAGATATTGAAATGGAGTATCAAGCAATAGATTCTATTCCCAATGATCATATTATATATCACAAACAACATGAATTTATTCCCATAAAATAACAAAAAGGGTTCCTCGTAAGGTTCTTCGCTATATTCCCATTATTCCACGTATGCAACGATTATTCAAGTGCACTAGCTTGGCACAATTTATGGATTACCATGCATGCAATAGAGGCCGAGATGACATTATTCAAATCCCTATGGATGGTTCAACATTTATGGACATAGAGGAAAAGCGGCCACACTTTAAAGAAGAACCTCATAATATTAGGCTTTCATTGGCAGCAGACAGTGTCAATCCATTTGGAGAGCTGAGATCTATTTACTCGGTGTGGCCTGTTTTTGTTATCAATAATAAAATTCCTCTATGGATGTCAATAAAGAGGGAGCACATAATTTTGGCAATGATTGTTCCAGGTATTTTATCATTTAAATATAGTCATCAACATTTAATTATAAATATTGCAGTAAAATTGTCATAATAATTATGTAATGTTTTTGTTCATTCAATTAGGTAAGTACCAAGTTAAAGATATGAATGTATATATCGAGCCTCTTATCAACCAGCTGTTGGAGTTATGGAATGGTGTCACTATGTATGACGTCTCTAGACCAATAGGACAAAGACAATTTCAATTCCGTGCGATGCTTGTATGGACAATACACGACACCCCAGGGCTAACACATTTTTGTGGTATGCTATAGTGTTCAAGTTGCGCATGATAATTATAATTAAGAAAATTAACATATTTAATACAATTATACATAATCTTGTAGGTCTTCAAACAAAGGGAAAATTTGCATGTCCAGTTTGTGGTCCAAAGATGAAATCTCGTCATTCAAAAAGTTTAGGAAAGTAGGTGTTTGATGAGTATAGGAACTTTCTCCAAAAAAATCATAAGTATCAAAATATTGAAAAACATATTTTCAATGAAAAAGAAGAGAATACATCAAAGCCACGAAGAATGACACCTCATCTATGGAATTTGGAATATAATAGAATTAATCATCAAGGTAATGCCATTCCATCTAATGTTTTATGTCATAAAACATCTTTTCTATTGTGTTTTGTTTACTGATGATGTGATTGATGATTGTGAAGGTTGTCAAGGCATAAATGACCACCTTCCTAAGGGACTAAAAAGTTATCCCCGATAATTTAGTAGGTTTCCCTACTACGAGAAGTTACAAATTGTGCATTTGTTTGATACTGTGCATATTGAAAAGAATATAACAGAGACATTATGGAAAATATTGGATGAAAGGCGTGACAAAGAAAAAATTGTCAAAATTTGTAGTGACATTCAGGATTCCAATCATGCAATGAAAAATGTCATTCAATCAAATAGCCATGGAGACTAGATTAATATAAGTGAGCTTCCTTGGTTATTAACAGACCAACAAAGCAATTCTATAAAAGAATTCATACGAAAATTTGATTTCCCACAGGATTTGATGCGAATATAAACAATCTCATATCAAAGAAAAGTGAATTTGGGCCAGGGATGGAAACACATGATTGGCATACCTTCATTAAGGTAATTCATGTTCTTGTGTTTTTACTATATATTTGTATAAGTTGCGCATGTACTTTTCATTGTATTATGTTAGAAAATAATGAAAAGATAATTTAATAATTGTTGCAGTGCATTCTACCTCTATCTCTCCCAGACAACTTCGACAATAATGTCAAGAAAGTCATATATAATCTTGGAACATACATGAGGTAAGTAGTGATATTTGTTTAGTTCGTTGTATAGATATTATATTTGTGATTTTTTTTACTTATTATATAATATATTTTTTTTGTGTCTTGAAAATCTTGTAGGTGGTTGTCATGTAAAGAAATCCATAAAGAAGATATAAAATATTGGAAGAGAAAAATTCCTCATCTAATGTGTGAAATGCAAAAGTGTCTACCTTCAACTTTTTTCAATGCACAAGAACACTACCTCATACACTGAGTTGAGGAGATTGAATTGTGTGTACCTGTACACACTAGGTCAATATGGATGGTTGAGAGGCACTTGAAATTTTTGAAGGCTTTGGTTCGACAAAGAGCACATCCTGAGGGTTCTATGGTGGAGGGATATATGGTATACTAGACTGTGGTGTACATTTCTGAATATCTTCTTAAGTTTGCAACAAAGATCCACATGGATCGCATTTGGGATCCCAACCCCATTAACAAATTCAAAGGGGAGTACTTGACGGGGAAAGGTAGATTGAGGAAAGTGAGAGGTATTTATAAGATGTTATTGTAGTTAATTAATTCTTAATCTTCAAAATAAATCGGTTGTAAGATGTCTATTTATTTTTTGTATAGTTGGTTGAGAGTGGGATGCACTACATTTGTATATTGCAAACAATCTTGGTGGATGATGGTATGGATTGAACGTTGTCAACATTTTGCTTGCACATTAACATGGGAAGGTGTGGCTTCATTGGTTAAATAAGCTCATCGTAATGGAGATTCCAATGTTATGCAAAGGGAAATTGATTTAGCATATGGTTTAAGAGATAAATAGGTACATATAAATTTATTAATCACCCATATGTTTATCAACTCACGATGCAATAATTTTTACATGTTTGACATATCGTAGGTCAAACACTACAACGCTATGTGTTGCAATGGTCATAAATTTCACATAAAAAATTTGGATGACATGAAGAAAACTTGTGATTTTGGGATAACTGTAGTCTTTGAGGTGACAAATATTTCATCAAGAAATGACATACATCCTCAAGAGTCTCAAAATTGATACTACGGCATTTTGGATGATATACTTGAGTGCGACTTTAATTCCTTCAAATTAGTTTTTTTCGTTGTCAAATGCTACAAGCTACGATTGAATATAAATGATTCTGATAGAACTATTATTGAACATGATAATGGTTTTACAATGGTTAAAACAAGGTCATTTGAACCAGTTGGGGATGAGTCGTATGTTCTTCCAAGCCAATGTGAGCAGGTATTTTACTTAGATTTTCCACATAAATCGGGTTGGTCATTTGTTGTTATACATGATCCAAGAGGAAGGCCAATAAAGTATAATGTGATGGAAGAAGAAGATACCAAAGAAGTAGAAGATGAAGATGAAGTAGATGATGATCACGATCGATTGTTACTCGATGATGATGATGAAGAAGAAGCTGATGATGATGATGATGATGATGATGATGATGATGATGATGATGATGATGATGATGATGGTGATGGTGATGGTGATGGTGATGACGATGATGATGAAGATGATGTTGGTAGTGGTAGTGGTGGTGGTGGTGGTGATGATGATGATGATGATGATGATGATGATGATGATGATGATGAAGAAGAAGAAGAAGAAGAAGAAGAAGATGATGATGATGATGATGATGATGATGATGATGATGATGATGATGATGATGATGATGGCGATGATGATCATGATGGTCATGATGATGAATGGAATGTATGAGGTATGCGATTAGTATATTATCTATTTAATATTGATTTCTTGATAGAATTTTTTTTGACTTATATGGTTACATAACTAGTTCATTATGTTTTGAATTCTAATGCCATTACATAATTAATTCATGATACACCTTTTAATGTTTTTAATTCATGTTCCATGACCTCTAGCAGGTCATTATAGTAGAACTATGCCACCCCAAGGAGATGGATATAGGGAGAGTGACTATTTATGTGACATTTTTTAAACTTTGTGTTTATTTATGGAATTTGGATTGTCTATTAGCCATGTGATGGATGTTGATTTAAAATACATATGTGATGGATTACATGTTTATGATGATACATGTGACATTTTTTGAACTTTGTGTTTATTTATAGAATGTGGATTGTTTATTACCTATGTGATGGATTACATGTTTATGATGACACATATGTGATGCTAATTATTATCCTCAATTACATATATGATGATACATCATGTGATGCTTATGACGCTTATGATATGTATGTATTTATTGTTTATCAACTTACAAATATAATGCTTATGATGCTCAATTGATGGTGTTGATTTCATGTATAGTCCCTATGTGATGTTGTCACCCTTGGTGGGAATAGGTCATTGACTACAGACATCGTCAACCATTTAGTTGAGGATCCTGCATAGTCTACATAAAGTAAAGGTAAGGAATTAAAAAAATACAATGATTATGATGACAACATCTTTTTTTTTATTTAATACTCTTTTTGTCTACAAAGTTCATGTTGTGTACTATGTAATTTTAGCTAACATAAGATAATTGAATTACATGTGCAGGAACCTCAACCCCTTTGACGAGGATCATGCACAATCTCATGGATCAATAGGTATAACTAGTCAATACACCCTATAGAAATAGTTTATTTTTTTAAAATTACTTGAAAAACAAACTTCCTCGATTTTTCAAACCTTGACATTAGCAACAAATCTAATACAGTTATCAATACTTGTCGCCCAACTTGGACTTATTCAAAGTTTAATCTCAACATCAACTTTAGGGCCAACTTCTTCATCAACATTACCCTCATTTGCAGAATATCTATCTCATTACCAGCTAACTCTCTCATTTGATGGAGTGCAGGTACCACCAAATATGTATTTGTTAGATGTGTCTTCCTTGAGTGAGTGAAATGCATGAATAGAAAATTAAAGTGAGACATGTAGTAGGTCTGCAATAGGGAGATCAACTAGAGGTCAAAAGATTAGAAGAAAATTCAATAAACGTATGAAATTTTTCCTTGCTCAAGGGGGGTCATGTTCTTATGATGATGAGACCAAAGGCGACATTGAGGTGCCCTTGAGGTACAAACATCTACAGAAACAATGGGTACCCAAGGAACTTCCTCCAATAAACACCGATTTTTGTGTTAATGATAAGATATATCACTTAGCACCTTTGTCGTTACATGGTTTGGGCCCATTTTACATGGACGACATAAAGGTCTGTTACAACAAAGTTGCTGAATTGATGGATTTTGTTGGATCTTGTTAAAATTACAATAACTGGATGTAGATTGTTTGATATAAAAAAAGTATGCATAGGTATGCATTGTCAGCAAATTATATACAACAGTAAGATAATGATCAAAGTAAATGAGTGGTTGTATATATTGATGGAAGGCCAAAAGCAACAGGGAATATTGTAGGTTTTATAAATAGTACGTGACTTGGGTCAACTAATAAACAACCCAATTGCATATTTGAGGCGCACAAGGGAAATCATGTATTCGTATGTGTGATAAAATCAATAAGTGCAGGGGAAGAGCTTCTAATCGATTACAATTTGAATCATATAGATACAAACAAAGTTACTATCATGGGGGTGGTACATACTATATACCATTTAAATTAACCAACCTCCAATTAATGACTCCAATATACCATTTTATTATGAAGTTTTTTTGCTAAATCTATTGGTTTAATTTTGCTAACGTTTTTTATATTTTTTATTTGTCACAGGGCGGCATCGATCCATCATATGATGCCAATAGGGATGTAGGTCGCGACACTTCTACAAAGCAGGTAAACCTCATTGTAATTGTACAAATTAGATAGAAGCAAACTGTTACATTATTATGTTCTTTTTTTGAGTGTTTTAGACTAATGTTGTAATTGTTAATGATATTCTTGTCACAGACGGATGTTCGAGGAAAGGGAAAGGGAGCCGCATTACTTGAGAACCTCTCTAGGGATGTGGACTCAATAGGATTAAGTGATGATGACCCTAGAAATTTCACAAACCCTATGGAATTGATAAAAATGTCTCTTAGAAAAATTAGTAGAGATATTTTCGGTTTGGCATCCGTGGAGTGTCAGACTAATGAGATATGAGAGAGGGTGGAAATATTGATGCAACCAACACAAAACTTGTAATTAAGGAGTAATGAAAGCTTTAATTATAACAAAAGTTCAATAATGGTTTATATTTTATTCTCTTTTATGTCATTAACTAAAATATGTATGTATTGTTTTTACAACAATTTATGCATCCTCATGAAACTAGTGGCCATGATCAGGGTGTTGCGGGTAGTTCGGGTGATGACGATTTTCTTGTCTTATCACTTGCTTGGCTTATCACTTTGAGTACCCAAAATACATCATACTTGATACTGTCAACGTTCATAATAAAGGTTCATCCTTATTTACAATTCTTGCACTTTTCATAAATTTAATGTATTATTCTTTAGATGTTGTCAATGTTCTTGTGCAAATGTCATTGACGCCTCATCAGAGGTTAGCCCCACCTGTATTGTCAGCTACAATGTCAACAACATGTAGCATGCAGACATCCTCTACTGAACGTCATATTCGCCTGCCCACTGTTGGTAGATCCCTCTTTTGCTCTATATTTTGTTATGTGTTTATTTCCCCTGAAGCATTCTTTCTTGGGGGCATTTCATAGTGGATTCATTTTATGCAGCAGGAGATGTACATGAGGATGCACCAGAGGCGACTACTGCTGATAACATACCATCATTTCCTGGATCTTCTTGTATTTCTAGTAGGGGAACGTTGCATGCCACATTGGTGGTGAGCAACGAAGAAATGATTCCCTTAAAGATACAAAAGGTTCCAGGTACTTTAAAATTATTATTATATATAGTCTAATTGTAATTTACCTTCTAATCACTTGTTTTGGACTAATGATCCCATGAATTGTTTGCAGGAAATGATATTTTTTATAAAAATCTTAGTGACATTGCATTGCAGATATTTGGGCCCACCATATGTAAAAGGTGGTACATCATATGTGAACTAACCCTAATCCACTATTTTGATTTCATATCATTGCTAGAATAGTTTTCCTTTGATCCATTTCTTGAACTATAATAAATGTAGCTTCAGTTCATTTTTGAATCTAACAGGTTTGTTTTTTCTTTAAAAGGTGGAATGAGCAAGAAAAAAGGTTAAAAGATGAATTGACAAACCATATGGTTGAGTGGTTTGGAAATGACACCTTTGACAAAACCAAGCTCCTTGAAAAAGATGGCACATATCTAAAGTATGTGAGGGACCAATACATGACCCATTTAGAGAAGAACCTAAAGTATGAGCATCCCCCCATGATTCCAGAGAGGGAGTGGAAGGACCTGATTTTGGATGCCAAGGAGAGAATTGAAAGGAAAAAAGGAAATACACCACCAAACACCAAAAGAAGGTACGAGATACTATTAAGAATGCAATTATGTACTAATTAATTACTCTTTATATTTATATAATCTAACATATTTCAAAGTTTTCATAGACTGAGTAACATGTCAAAGTCAACCAAGGCAAGACAAGAAAAGCATGGGCAACACAAACTCGGCTCTGGTGGTTATATGAAACTTGTCGCATGAATTGTAAGTATCTGTAAATGAAATATCGCATCAAAATATTTATAAATTGCAAATGATTTTTTTTTAATCAAACATTGCAAGAAAAAATCGTGATACCAAGCAAAAATGTAGGGCTCTGAATTCAATAGAGCTCCCATAGAAGATGACAAGAGAATTGCCTACTAGCAAGGCTATACAGCCGTGGCTGATCGGCTATGAGAATTGAGTGGGCAAACACAATATTCTGGTGCATCCATCACACAAGTAAATGAGCTAAATGAAAATTGTTTCAAATTGAATAATTTACCATTAATCTAATTGATGTTGAGTTCCAACATAAAATGACTATATTTGTTTTAAATAAGCAAGCAACAATAACAATGTGCACAACATTGGATTGCAACCTGCTAATCGTGAAACACCACCTGCACATGAAGGTCCAGATGTGCATCCCAGTAGTGGAGGTATTCATTTGCTATTCGAATTTATTTATGTAATTATTAATACAATTAAATATCTTAATTTGTAATTAGAGTAGTAATTAAAGTAACCTTTTTTGTTAATATTTTAGAGCATGTAGTCGGTGGTGACTAAGTGGAGCATGATCCCGGTACACAACATTAGGAGTGTGATGTTCCCCAATCAGATAAAGAGGACCACTGCTATTCCTTTATACAAATATAATTGAAATTGGTGTTCAGCATTAATGTAACCTTTAGTATTTCAACTCCAGATGATCTAGAGGGTGTTCAACATGTTGAGGTTGAGGCTAGACAAAATGATGTGGCCCCATCGGGTAAAGAGTGCAATAGTTATATTCTCTAAATTAATGAAATACTTGTAACAATAATAAAAACATTCTGAATTTAACCAATTTCTTTGTTATTGCAGAGGACCCCCCTTCACTTCAGTGTCCTCATCCTCAGTATAGGATGAGGCATACATCAAGATCACAAGTAGAGAGCAGAACAACTGAAGAGGGGGGAAACGATGAAGAAAATGATGTTCCACTTAGTCTTTTCATAGCTTCAAAAAAATAAATTAAAAAAACTGATTGTAATCTACCTTATTTGATAATGACTGATTTTTATGTGTTAATGAATGTAATTATGTACTAATGAATGGTTATGAATGATATGTGTTAATTAATATTGATGAATGTTGCGTGTTAATTAATGTTAATCAATGTTATGTGTTAATGAACGTTATGTGATATTAAAGAATGAACGTTATATTTTATTAATGGTAGAAAGAATGAATGAATGAATGTTAGATGTTAACAGGGAATTTAGAGTGATATTAGGGGGGTGCAAGGGGCCAAATCAGCTTTCACCTTCATGTGGTTGGCCCTGTTAAGTAGATAATATTAAACTATTCTCGAAACCAAGTGAAGCTCAATAAGATAACACACTTTTCAATATTTCATTATGTTGCACAATTAATCTTATTGAATAATGTATATTGAATCTTAATTGTAGGATCCAACAGAGCCAACATGAACAACAACACCACAAGCTGTTGGGTATAATTAACTCCCATATTGTCTTGTATGTACACTAACAGTATGAGTTTCTTCTAGTGTTGATATCCATGGCGAGGCTGCAAAAGTTATGAATATGCTTCATCCTTGTAAGTTTTTTTATTACTTGACATTTTCTTTAGCATTTTGTTACTTCATGAATGAGATGTTTTCAGATGTCTGTTCCATGAATACCTCTCTCTTGTATGCTTCATGATCGATGTGTCTTCAGCATGTCCACTCCATGAGAACCATTCTCATATATACTTGTAACTTATGTGTATTTATGTATTACTTCATGGTTTACATATATGATTCATTCCTTGCATGTATTCATATGTATGGTTTGTGCTTTACATATCTCCTTCATGCCTTATGAGCATTACTTCATGCCTTGCAGTCTTTTCAAAATATTGCAAAATCATTCAACAAGAAAAAGAGTAGTAGAGGATACATACCAAAATAAATTAGATCTCCCTTTTTATTTCCTCACTTTCTTCCCTATTTTCTTCCTCCATTTTTTATCACTTCCCTTTTTCTTTATTTTTCCTTGATATAACTAACCTTTTCTCCTTAATGTTCTTCATGAATCCAAAGACTCCTTTACACTCCCCACTTTACATCAATGGCAACTACCTCCATAAATTCACTTAGTGTGAAGTAAATATTCTCTTGTACCATGGCCTTCATATATCCTTCATATATCCTTTCAAATATTACCATCCATATATATATCGACCCCATTCTAAGACTTCGAATCTGCTCTGCCCAAATCTGCTTCCCATTTCTCTTATGTGACAACAAAATGTGAGGATTTAAGAGAAGCTTCAAATCATAAATAGCCCTTAGCATTGGTTCAGAAAGAATCTCATATTATGCCTCCTAGATTGGTTGGCTCCAATCCTCATCACACTATTTAGATTTGTCCTCCTCATTGGATTGTTTGCACTCGTGATGACAAAATTGTGAAGATTATATTTCAACAATTTTTCAGTTTTCTTTTCTCGCTTCGGATTCAACGAGAATTGGTTAAGATATCCTTTCGATGAAATATTTATTTTCCACCTTTGGTCAATGAAAAGAAATGTATTGTCATGTATAAAAGAGAGGATGGATGGTGGGCACGTAGTCCCACAAAGAGACATTTAATACAATATATTAAGATGTATGGTCTAAAAAAGTCCACAATATATATTAAACTACCATATGAAATTGAAGAGTAGGAAGTCAATCTTTCCTATCCCTAGCCTATTGTGCCTTGTTACACAATATGAATAGAAACTTAGCATCATTGATCATACTCACCACTTTTTATTTTAAAATTTAAAATCAACATCCGCCTCATTTCTAATGTTGGTAAGGTTCACTATTTTTAAAAGAGTATTAGATAAAAGATTTGATGGAACAAAATTGACGGAGGAAAAGAATAAGAACATTATATTTTAGATGTTAAATGTTTTTTAATATATATTTTCTATATGATAATTAATATTTTGGGAGTAGTTAAGGATAAGGAGATCATTATTCTATTTGATAGTCTATCGCCATCCTTATGTTATATTGTAC
The DNA here is from genome assembly GCF_030272615.1 of Cryptomeria japonica. NCBI lineage: Eukaryota > Viridiplantae > Streptophyta > Pinopsida > Cupressales > Cupressaceae > Cryptomeria > Cryptomeria japonica. The sequence continues at coordinate 714,882,298 of NC_081407.1, forward strand.
TTTTGTTCTAGGAAAGCTTGATCTTTTGCAATTAGTGTGGGTTTTTTAAGGTGACTCTTTGTATGTCCTAAAATTGTATGAGCCTAATAGCTTTTACTCTTGTTGATAGTTTGGTGGCTCTGAACAATGGCTCCTTCGAAGAAGCGTGATCCTTGTAATTTTGGCCTTCCATGATGTGAAAAGAGGTTATGTTATGAATAATGGTCCAGATGATTTAGTTATTTCTTATTATGTTGAGTATGAGTAAATTTGGGCTTCCATGGCTATGGTCACTATTTTCTACTAACTATTGTGATTTAGTGTGATTTGAGCATGGACTTCAAGTAATCAAGAGGGTGGAAAAAATCTTCAAGTGTTAGGGGGTACACGACCTTGACCAAGGGATGAAGTTTTGGGAAAGTACAAGTGATTCATATGTAGATCAATGTATCATTCACCTATTAATTCCTAGCAACATTCTCAAATAAACAAGCAAAGAGGTATATTGAGTGCATACATACATTTTATGTTTCCATGATATAAGTAAGATATCAAACATGTAACTTAGATTGATTTGCAATTTCATTCATAAATATTAGATCTTCCTTGTGGATTTGGATTTTTGAATGCATAATGTTTCGTTGATTTCAATATCTTTATTGCAAGTACTCTTTTCAGCATCAAAATCCACTCATTGAGGTCTCTTAATAAATGCAAGTCAGTTATTCTATCAATGATGATACGTTTTGCATGTATTTTATGGGGAAATCTTATTAATAGCTATGGATGGGTTGTTCATTGTTTTATGAAAATATATACAAGTAGATTCGGACATTAGAGTTATAAATACCGTAAATTGTGTTTGAGATCATTGTCCTAATTGTAACAGTCAATCACCATTGGCCCAAGGCCACACCAACACCATTGTGACACCAAGGTTTGTGCATACTGGTGTAAGGGCTACTCTTAGGATATTTCATTACCATTACATATCCACACCTGGGGTTTCCAAACACAACTTGTTTGAGTAGGCAGTATCACTGGTAAAATTGTGATTGTCACAATTGGTACCCTTAGAACAGTCATTAATACTTGGTCTATGGCACTTTTTTATGGCTTCTAAATGCTTCTATGGGGTGTGCAGGGGTCCTACACATCAATTCCATCATTCCATCCAAGGAATTTCAATCTTTAATAGTCTTATATTCCACTTTCTCTATGTTGCTATCCCAGAGGTCCGATACATGATGAATATCAAGCCAATCAATCAAATCTAGCGTGTGTCTCAAAAGTTTTGGAGACCTGCAAGAAATAGAAATGAAAATACATATTTACAAGAGCCTGTCCAACCAGCATTGTGAGTTTTTAACGATGAAAAGGCCAAAAATACATTTTTTTCCCACTCATTGGAAACCCTAGTGAGTGATTTGATAGTTTTTGGAAAAATAGTGATATCTTCTTCAAATTTCAATGGATCTCAATGCTACAAAATATGAAATAAAGGTAATTCACTTCTCTACCATATCCAATCGACTTCTAATGAAAATATGATAAATTTTATAATTAAAAATAATGAGAATCAGACTGAAACGTTTTTGTATGAACAAAAATCTCCAACTTCATTTAGTAAAACTTTAAAAATTCAACAAGACAAACTTGGGTGGTGTGAAAAAGGCCTATTTATGCCCATCCAAATGGGTTTCAATCTCAAACCACCAAAAAACCAACCTCCCAACCAAATTTTAAAAAGTTGTTACGACAATAATGACAACTTTTTATAATTTTTACAATTTTTGCCCAATGGACATCAAACTCTCCCAATTAGGTCCAAATACATCATAATGGCCTCAAATGGCCTTATTTACATGAAATAACACAATAAAAAAAAAATCTCAAAATTTTGACCGTTTTGGCCAAACCTAGGTCTCAAGTGTGCTCCTGCACCATCAAACCATGTGAATTAGCAAAAACAAATGTGTTTTGGAAGTTTTAATGACAAAAGCTATAAATATTTATGCCTCTCAATAAATGAAAAAATACCAAAAATCTCATTATTGATAAGAAAGTGTTCAGTGATTCATATAGTTCCCCCAAACCCTTCAACAAATAAATTTAGCAATCTCCCCATTGACCTATCCTCAAGTGACAAACATAATAGACAAGTTGAGAAACCATTCTATACCATGAAATCAAAATGCATACCTTTTGCATTGGTGAGATGTGAAATTGGGCTTGTAAAATGTTATGTGAAACCATCCCATGTATTCACCTTTATTTATTTTGTAAATTGGAGCTTGGTCTAGGAGGTTAGACAAGTTGTTTTGTAGGTTGTAGTAGTAATAAAGTGCTAGAGGAATTTAGAGAGAAGTATTCTTGTAACCCATTTGAAGGAATAACACAAGCATTGTTCTCTTTGGTGTGCTTTTTTTCTCACAAGGGTTTCACCATGCCAATCAAATTTTCTTGCAAGATTCTAAAGCCTTTTTAACAAACCTATCCTGTGATTATCTTGCAATTGTAACATTTCATGAGGTGACAACAACTATGAGTTTTAATGGATGATTTCATTAAAGGAGTTGTTGCATATCCTTCCTCAATTGTGTAAACTACTTTATGTAAAACTCTATTGGATTTATATCTTCAGACTAAAATCTAAACTTAATTATTATTATAATGACATCAAGAAAACAATAAGGTAAAGAGAAATCGAAGCCAAGAAAAACCTTAGACAAAAGACCTTCGGTGATTATTTGTTTCACTTCTAATCACCAAAGGTCTTTTGTCTAAGGTTTTGCTTGGCTTCGATTTTTCTTTACCTTATTGTTTTCTTGATGTCATTATAATAATAATTAAGTTTAGATTTTAGTCTTAAGATATAAATCCAATGGAGTTTTACATAAAGTAGTTTACACAATTGAGGAAGGATATGCAACAAATCCTTTAATGAAAGCATCCATATACCCTTGTCAACATCTTCCCATTAATTATAGTGATCATTGGGCAAAGATATAGACAATGGAGTGTAGGCCATGGTTCAATAGTCAAGCAAAATTCGTCACTTTTTTCTACCCATTGATAGAAAGCCCTTTCAAGGGTTCCTTAGGGACCAATTCATTCTACATAGATTGATTATATGTAGAAACCCAAGAATTGGCAAGCGATCGTGTTTGTCACATGATACTTTTACTCATGTTAGTATGCTCATTGGTATATATAAATTGAGATAAACTAATAGAACAAATTGAAATTGAAGATAGTTGAGAGACATGATAGACAAAGAAAATAAATTTCAAGACATTATTGTAAGTTTGTAAGTATGATATTAGTTCTTTATAAATTTAATGTTCTTCCACTATTTTGTTAATTGTTATTTAATTTTAGTCCACCTATAGTATTGTTGGTGTGTAGATATGTCACACTCTAATACTTGATCAAGCACAATCATCTTGTGATTATGAGAACTAAGTATAAGATCTTCAATAGGTTCTTTGCAGTCAATTTTCCAGGGAGAAGCAAAATAAACAAATATGCTTAAGAAGATATAGATATGAACTTAATATAAGGAAATGGCCAAAAGGTCATTCACTGGATAATAATAATTAATAAATCCATAACATAAGAATTCACAAATTAAAAATTCACAAGTGTTTCAATTCACAATGACAATGGTTTCATATCTCATCCTTTTCGGGTACCCTTGGACACACCTATTGGCCACTAGACTTTGATCACCCTTTCAAGGCTTGATCCAACATTACAACAAAATATAAACATCATGGTAAACTAGTCTTGGGATTGTGACATCATAACAAGTGCAAATTAGTGGATCTCAACAATGCCACACATATTATCATTGATGGTTACTAGTCCTTTGCAAATAGGATTGCCAACGTTGATGGCCAATGGCCAAATCAACACATATATGCCTTTAAAAAAAACCCCTTGAAACTAACTTGCATAAACTACACAAGAAATAGGACCAGTCTCTTGGACTTCCAACCTCCCAAACCATCCAACAAGACTCTTTTTTGCAACAATTACACTAGTAATTTTAATTTGTCACAATTTGTCCTTCTAGGACAATCAACAGTGCTTGTGTTCTTCCTTTACAACCAGATCTCCAACCTTGTTGATCGGATGCATAGAGCCCCCACACATCTCTCTATCACCAAACACAAGGTGAATTAATCTCTATTCATTGAACATGGTGTATATTCAATCTTGTTGTCCTTAAATGTCTAATACATGGAGATATCAGACCCTCAATCCTTCACCATAAATACAATGTGAGAAAGAGAGAGTAAGATTAGCATAGAAATGCTTCCATGAATAAATGAGAGAGGCACCTCAAATATATAAAGGTGAGAGTGGAGCTGCAAATGTAACTCCCAAGTCTAAGCATTCAATCTAACATCCTATGTGTGGGCAAAGTGCCACAATCTTCATATAGAGAAAATATAATATTCCACATATTTGGAATAAATAAAATGAGATGAGGCAACTCAAATAAGACAAAGGACTTGTAGGGATTCCTTAGGAACATTCCTACAAGTAACAAGTAAAAGGAAATTAACTTTACCAAGTAAAGGTTAATTCTCAACAATAACAAATGATACAGAAAGTAAAATAGAAGATTAGAGTTAGTTATCAAGAGAGATAAGTAAATAATTAAGAAGAAAAAAATCACAAGAGCTTATAATAACATGAATACAAAATAAGCTAGAGGAGTGGATACATATATTGGAAGGAAGGGAGAAAAAACCAATCACTGAGAAAAATAGCTCTAACTACCAAAAAATAGTGCGATTTACACTCATAAAATATGCCACCTACCATAATATTCATCTATGGTCAGTTTGACCCACTCACTTATAAATAATCTAACTAAACTGAATGTGTAGGAGAATAAAATACATCCAACTAAAAATGAATTAGAAACCTAGAATTTAACACCATCCTTATGTGTAGACTAGGTGGGTGAAATGATGGGTCCTACCAATTGAGTCTTTATGAGATATATATGTACAAATAGATTCCCCCCAAGAGAAGAAACCCCTTCAAAAAGAGAGATAAAACCCAACCCATAATAATGGAAACAAAACCACCCAAGTAGAGAGAAATGAAGGGCTAAGTATACCTTAAAGAAGTAACCTCTTACATCTCTAGAAAATATCATATATGAAAAAATTTATTGTAAAGTGTTTTGTGAAGATGTTGACATCTATTTGGAATTTAGGAGGTGTTGGATATGAACAATTGGTCTATGAATAAGCTCTTGATTCTAGTGAATGTGAACCTCTATGTGAATGGTGCTATGAATAAGCTCTTGATTCTAGTGAATGTGAACCTCTATGTGAATGGTGCTATGAAATTTTTATAGTACTAGAGTTTTTATAGAATATGATGAATGGTCATTCGAGCTAGATACCAAACCTGGGGAGAATATGTTGAGGGCAAATGGATTTTTCTACTAAGATAGAGTTGTACCATTCCCATTAGGTTGATAACCTAAAATAGAAACCTGATGGGGGGCAATGTTGAAAACATGCAAGGGAGTCAAATGATACAAGCTTAAGAAAAACATCCAAAGTAGGTTTCAAGTAGATAAAGTCATTGCAAACCAAATGTGACTCATACAACTAACTTATGTAAAGAACAAAGAAGAACAAGAACAACTAACTTAGATAAAGTTGATAAAGTCATTTCATCTCCCTGATTGGGTTTCTCTTCTTCCATTGGTGCTATCCCTTCCTTTTGCATAAAATTCGCTTTAAAGGCTCTTGTATTTGGGTTAGCTAATTGCCTATCAGCACAAGAGCTGCTCTCTTTGATCCCATTTTTAATAGGTTTACCAGTACTCAGTGGTTCATACAGTCCTCTAAGAAGTTGGACCAACTCAACCATGGTGCGCCTCATATTAGCTTGAAACTAGTGCCCCTCATATTAGCTTGAAACCTATGCCCCCTATTGGTAGTTGATGGGGATAGAATACCATTCGCTATACATATCAATAAGGTGTTATTTACATCTAGACAAGGAGAACATGTCATAGTACGAAATAATCAATTTTTTTTTAAAATAAATAGTCGTCAGAATTTTGAAGGCATCTAAACTTTTCATCGACGGCCAAACCGTCGAACCAACAACATTCTCGTCAGTGCAAAGTTTCTAATGGCATCGGAATTCTGACAACAACTAAAGAAACATTTGACAGGGATGTTGTATGGCCGACGACACTATTAGGATTCCCACAGATACTGAGACGGGGGGGCGTGAATCAATATCTAAGCAGTGAATTAAATTTCTTAACTTAAAACATGTAGAACATATTATAACAGTGTACCGATATGCAAGAAATAATGCAATAAACAGAATTAAAAACATCCACATGAAAAGCACACCATGACATAAGGATTTAATGAGGAAACCTGGTATGGGAAAAACCTCGGTGGGATTTGTGACCCACAATATTCACTTACTGGCCAATAAGAGAATATTACTTACAAGAGGGGCCTGCACATGCAAGAAGGCCAACTGCCTAGAGCTCACTACTCAATGGGAAGTATCACTGACTTACAATGTGGATTATACAAATCCAGTATCTTGTACTGCTTTACAATAGCATCTATAATGCCTGATCCAGTACCGATTTCTGCTCTGTTCTTTACATAAAACCTTTAAACTATATTTCGCATAATAGGTCTGCCTAATATCTTTTTCTTATCACTTACAAAATGTCTACAATGATCTCTCTTATATATAAGAGTCATTTTACAACTTGCCAAGTTGGCATCCAAAGTTTTTACAATAATAAACAAAATATAATATATCAAAAATCATGTCGGCCTCTCTGTCGGTATGCTTCCTTTCTCTGTGCCGGTGCTGGTGGTTTGAGTGTTGGTGTAGAGTCTGATCTTGCTAGTGCCATTGTAATGCATTGCCGGTGTAATGCATTGCCAATGCCATAGGATTGTAAGGTTGCCATCAATGACAAAACCTTCAATCACCTACAATGTCTCATTGGAGTGTGCATATGCCAATAGACACTTCCTTGTTGGATGATTGTCGATGCATAGTAGTGGGGGAGCGTCGGAATTCCGACATCCATCCAATCATATTTTTGGTCGGAGGAGTGATCATGGCTGCCGTCGGAAGAGTTCATGATGTCATCAAAATTTCGACGTTCAATGGCATCATCGGGAAGTCTGACCATGAGTTTTCGACGACTTCATTTGTTGGCAGTTTGATGAAGCGTAGTCGGAATTCCGATGATAGGCCATTAGAAATTAGCCTCGAATGTACTAGTGCTAGTGCGGTAGAAAGGTTATGTCATGGATCGCTTTTGGGATTTGAAGGTAGAGAAAATCATGAATCAAATATATAATAGAGGGGATTTTAAATATCAAAGGTTGGAAAGGACAAATAGTACACCTCAAACAGGGAAATATTTTAATGAAGAATTGTAGAAATCTATATATCAAACTATACTTTTGAAAACATCCAAAATAACTCTAATTAATAAGATAAAAGTTAAGTTAGCTCCTCTGTTATGGATTGAGCTTGTCTACAAATGAAAGATGGAAACTCCAATTCATTTGACGATGACCAAAAGGGAACTGACTTTCCTTAGTGAAATTGGAGAAAATAGATTGAGCACATTAATGAGATATAATCATCCATTAGTCTTGCATGAGATGAAATTCGTGTTAGGGGAAGAATTCTTAAAAATAGATCACAAGTATCATGTTAACACGAACATCTCCTCAATGTCTCTAGCTATCTTTTTTTAGATTTAGGTATGAGCAAGGATAAGGAAAAAAGGCTATGCAAATTGGTGTTCAAAAAACAGGTGCTAGTAGGCTTAGATGACGCTCTTTTGAATTATGATAATTTTTGGATTCCTCTGCACAAGGATTATTATAAAGTGAATGAGGAGGTGCCAAAACTCCCTATTGTTCTCATGGATGATGAGGAGGAATACTAGGAAAATAAGCCAATGAAAATCAAAGGATTGGAATTCTTAAAGAATTGGATGAATATGGAAGAAAAGGAGAACCTAGAATGGATCACAACATATATACAACTAGGAGTTGAGGACCAAATACAAGTGGATGGACCAGAATTGGTGATCTCCTCAGATGATGAAGAGATGAGGAAGCAAACAGAGGTTAGAGGGCTTGTTTTTAGGGTCTAAGCGTTAAATATTAGATATATTTCTATGTATTAGAATCTATGCATCATGATAGTTAATATAGTAGTGGTGTAGATCTTTTTGGGTTTTTTGCTTTAGATTTCTCACAAATAGTTATGAATTTATATAGAATATAGATAAGTTGAATGTTGTTTATGAAGGCATAAGTACTTCAAGCTTTGAAACTATGGTTTCTTTTTGAATCATATGTAGACAATGTTTAAATTTCATTTTAATCAATATGGGTGTTGGTCCTCCCAGTGATTTAATTAACAAAAAAAAAAAAAAAGAGTTGCACATGATTTTCACATATAATCAATTGAACTATGCACACAAACCTCAAAATATGATTAGCAACACTTGTAATAATTTGTGTTCATTTTTAAAATAGAAGAATGTTTTTTTTGGGATTTTCATCTAAAAAGTAAAGGTGAGGATGATTTAGAAGAAGGATTTGAAAATCCCAAAGAGCTTACCACCAAGTACTAGCCCTCAGTCCATTAATTACACGTGTTAATGAGAATTTAGTTTTTAGAGTAATTTGTAACATACCTTATAGCTAAACATGCCTTATAAAACAATAATATATGCATATATCAAACTTAATTAGACTAAAATTGTGATGAAATTAGTATATAATTACTAATATTTTCTAAATTTCTTTAAAATTTTGTGATTATATATTTACATTATTAAAAAAATATAATCTATTTTTCAACCAACCTAAATTTTCTATAAAATATGATATCACCTTTAATTTTTTATATATTGATAATCATTTACAAATATTGAAAGTGCATCTCATTTCGATAGATCTATTCTTAAAACTTTATAAGAAATGACACGATCTTTGGTATGACCATTGCATATTCTAAAACTAAATAGAATGAACCATCACAGAACAATTTTTTTTTTCCTTTTGATTCGTTGTGATATTCAATACACCTTTCAATAGTCATATTCGTTGTTTTTCTCCATATCTGATTCTCCTTTTCGTTCCATTTCAACGAGCCCTCGTCCTTAGGTAGGGTTCGTTACAGATGTATACCCTACTTCGGCCTTTATTTTGGACTGTGCGGATAAAGGAAGCTCATATAACCACATTCTCTCTGCATTCTACGCCGCATAAAGGACCTACTTACTCATCACACCTCGCCGTGTGAAGGAGCTGATCATTGAGTTGAAATAGTCAAGAAAAGAAATCCATCTTCGTAGTCCACATGGTAGAACATCTGAATTCAGGTAAAACTCCGAAGCGTGCGCATCACTCTTACGGACTCGACTTGTTCGTCAACACCATCTCATTGTATTGTAATTGCTAACCTGTCTCAGTTCTCATTCATCCATTGCTTTGACTTAATATTCTTTGTTGGAGATAATGTTTGTAAATTTATCTTAAAAGTGATAATGCTTACTCAAATAAGTGATAATGTAAATCTTGAAAAGTGGTGGAAATTACATTATATTTAGAATTTTGTAATTTTCATATTATTTTTCTATTTTAATCAATAGAAATTTTTTTAATTGATTATATGTTGTTATAATCATTGATCTGAGTAATGCCAACACATGTAAAATTTATGTCTTAGGCATACCCTTCGACAGTTTCTTAATAGGAACAAACTCATCATCATTAGTCTTATGGGTTGGACTTTGTGAATGTGGAGAGGGTGGTAGACTATCTATTTAGGAATAAATAATGATAAAAATAAGTGGCATTCAATTGAACTAAGAATTTTTTGTCCCTAGATATGATTATCTAGTGGCTGTGAAATAACAACCTATTTTTTCTTATTAAACTTTGTAACTTGTGGTCCAATGATCAATTGTTGATTATAGAGATCCTTGGATCCAATGTTACAATTGTTTTAAAAATGGTTATATGGTATAATCATCCTTACAAATTTTAAAGGATGAAAATCACCATTAGATTTATTGGGTTGAGGTCTTATAATGTAGAAGACTAGTAGATAGTCTTGAATTTTGTGATGTGATGAATTACACTTGTTGCAAGTGTTTAAAATATTAAGGTAAATCGCCCTTTGGGTGAGACATTAGTATTTTATCTAAATTTCAATGGAATCCTTGCAATCCAAGTCAATCTCAATACTCATGTTTTGTTTGGAACAAGTAGAGAAAAGTATATTTGTTCAACATGAATATCATGACTTATAAAGGGTGCCATATGATCTACAAGAGGACATGATGAAAAAGGAAAACAACAATAGCTAATCTAGAAAGAAGCACAACACTTCGAAACAATAATGTCTTGAGTCTAATCTAGAAGAAAACCAATAGAGAATTAGAAATGTACCAAGGGCCATGCTAAAAAATGGCTTTAGTGAATTTAGCATAAGCAAAACAAAATGAAAGAAACTAGATTTTTAAGATTTTGAATGCCCTCCACATGGGCGCCATGAGAGGTTCTAGTGGAGTTAACCTAACTTTACAATATGCATTCAAAAAAAATTCCACAAACACAATACAAAACAAGAATATAGTTCTCACCTCATATTATCAAAATTGTGAGTAGTTTGAAAAATACAGAACGAGTGAGTTAATTTAGGAATGACCTTTATTATGAACGTGTGAAAATGCCTTGATACTATTTTCCTAGACTTCCATTCTAATGATCGAACACCAAGTATTGAATTGTTATGATTAGTAACATTTAAAAAAAGAAATTTATTAGAAAAATCTTATATTTTAATATAATTTGAAATAAAAATGACAAAGAAAAAAATCAATGACAACAAAATCATATAAACTAAAACAAACCAAAATCTAACTAAATGATTCTTTCCTCCACCATAATTTTTAATAAACAGACAATTTGCTAAACAATATTTGTTTTTAATAAATCAATTAAACGATTCTTCCCTCTACCACAATTTTGAATGGACAAACACTTAATTATAAAAGAATACATGTTTTTGTTAAGCCAATGAAAAAATTCTTTCTTCAACCATATTTTTGAATGAACAATTTGCTAAACAAAATTTATTTTTAATAAATCAATTAAACGATTCTTCCCTACACGACAATTTTGAATGAACAAGCAATTAATTATAAAAGAATATATGTTTTTTAAGCCAATCAAAAGATTCTTTCCTCCACGATAATTTTGATTTGAATGAAGAAACACTTGATTACAGAATATTTGTTTTTAATAAATCAAATAAAACCATTATAGTCGATATCAGTTTCTCTGTTATTTGCCTAAAATCTTTCCTTTTACACTATTGGCGATCTTCCTAATTTGTATCTACACCAAACGTCAAAATGCATCCAGCGAGCCATTACACAAATATTAAAACATTATTGCATGTAACAACAAATGAGAAAAGCAAAATTATCGAACAGACTCCATTTTATAGCAACTCATAAATTTAATATCTTACAAACACATTTCCTGGTCGGCCCCTCACTACACCTCATAACCAGTGCAGGTGCTCCTTATTTACTCACACCCCACTGCTACCGTAAGACCTCAACAGTCGTTTCGGCAGTGTTATTATTAAACCCAATACAATTAATGATTGTATTGGAAGCTAGCGTTTTGGCGCGACATCCCAAGTATCTAAATGAGAAAAGTTCAGAATCGTCGTCTGGCTGAAGTGGCGCCATCCGAACGCTCTCCTCAAGTGGTATATGTTCTGGAGATTGTAACAGATATTTTATATCATTCTCCTCCTCTTCTTCTTCTTCCTCTGGAATTCCTTCATGTTTTACTGCGTCGCTGGATTGAATCGATACTTCGGCCGGTTCTATTTCTTCCAGGCTCATACCTGTCTCTCTCGAAGGCTCGGCTTCCTCATAATCATTTCGAGGAATTGTGTCGTAGGCGAACCCAACCGCAATGGCAGCCGTTCGAATTACGTCAGATGAAGGATTGATTTGCGCAGCTAACACATCCAATACAGTTGAGTTGAAGTGCGAGTCTGGAAAATTGAAAGACGAAGCGTTGGGTCAGGAAAGAGATCGCGCATATGAAAACACATATTGAGGTTTGCATTCTTCCTTCACCATCTATTGAATTCTGCGTGCATCTTTCAACAATCGTTGTTGAGGCTCGCATTTGTTGTTTGTCTCTCATAGTTGAGCTTATTATATGATACACACTTAATGCTACTTAAAGACCATTTATAAATATGAATTTGATAAGCTTCAAAATATGAAAATAAAATTGAAATCATGTTAGTTTTTTATTTTAGTGAGCTTAATTCTTTTTTCATTGTTTTCTTAATCTATCATTAGACAATAATCATCTTGACCCATTTCTTGCATTTTAAGGAGAACACATTATGAGGTTTGTATTCATCCTTTTCCATCCATTAAAGTGTACATTTATTGTTTGAATAGGTTTTTTTTAGCTCTTCACAAGATGCATAGCTAATGTTTCTAAAACATCATTTAGAAGTAACGCGTTTAATGAAATTTAAAAAAAAAATAAAAATTAATGAATTTCAAATATTGTATTAGAGCTCATTGTAAGATGGAGTTAGGGTTGGATGTTTTTTTGTCTCTAACATAGCATCACATATAAAATCAGTTGCACAATGAAACAACAGATCGTAAAATGCAAAATGAAACAATAGAGCATATTTTACTGGGCTGGCCCTATGCAAGTAAATGTTGGGACTATTATTTAAATAAGATGAACTTTCAATTCCCCATACCACAACGATTATTAGAATGGTTCAAAATTTGGAAGGCATGAGAAAGAAAGGAATGTTTGACAAGCTATGAAAAGTAATCGCTTTAACAATAGTTTGGGAATTATGAAAGGAAATAAATAATAGGATCTTTCAAGACAAAGAGATGATAGAGAAAACCCTTATTCAAAATATAGAGGATCAAATTATGGAATTAGTCAATGCAGCAAAAAAATTCCAAGTGATAAAGGATAACTCGTTAAGTCAATGGGATGATGAAATGACTAGGAAATTTAAAGGCTTGATTATCCCTAAGGATCAAGGAAAGAGAAAGTATAAACATTTATTGAATGCCAGAGACAAAGTCAAATGGACAACCCCACCAAAATGATGGATCAAAGTAAATTTTGATGGAGAAGTTAAAGGAAATCCCGATCAAGGGGGTATGGGGTGTATTGCTCACGATGAAGAAGACAATACTATTCCAGAGGAATCAATAGCTTAAGGAAAAACTATAATATGGTGGAAATCACAGCAACTTTTCTTTTCTTGGATTATAGGTGGGCTTAAGAATTGGAGCTAGGAAGATTCATCTTGAAGGTGACCCCTTGATAAATTCTATTCGAAAAAATAGTTTGCCAAACTGGTTGATGGCTAGATGGCTTAATCCAATACATGAAATAATTAAAAAATTTGATGATTTCAAAATAAGCTCCATTTACAAGGAAGGGAATGACATGGCAGACAAGCTGGCCAAAAATGCTGTTAGTTAGAAATTTTGGAAGGCATAATTAAACATAAAGGAAATAAAATGAAGTATGCAGAGCTTACGATGGAGGAAGCCAATTTAGGTAGGTCAAATAGATAAAATGATGACCACAAAAATTTTAGAATGGAAGCTATCAAAGGAGGGAAAGCAAATTAATGATCCATATCCGAGTCATGATAGCAATATTTCTCTGTCAGAGTAGATATAATGAAATTCAAAAGGGGATCGATTTTTATTATTATATTTGAGATGATTTATGAATGGTAGGATATCATTATTTCAAAAAGAGCCTTGAAGAGATGATTTCCAATTTTAGTACGATGGAGATGATGGAATAATTGGATAAAGATAAAAGAAGTAGAGGTATAGTGAAACATTCGAAGGAAGTACCATAGCTAAATTTAAATGGAAAAATTTGTCGGCAATTCATTAATGAAGGATTGCTAGTGCGGTGGGAAGGTTATGTCATGGATCACTTTTGGGATTTTGGGATTTGAAGGAACAGACAATCATGAATCAATGATATAATAAAGGGGATTTCAAATATCAAAGGCTGGAAAGGACAAATAGTACACCTCAAACAAGGAAATATTTTAAGGAAGAATTGTTCAAATCTATAGTTTGAAACTATACTTTTGAAAACATCCAAAATAACTCTAATTAATAAGATAAAAGTTAAGTTAGCTCCTCTGTTATGGATTAAGCTTCTCTACAAATGAAAGCTGGAAACTCCAATTCATTTGATGACGACCAAAAGGAAAATGACTTTCCTTGGTGAAATTAGAGAAAATAGATTGAGAACATTAATGAGATATAATCATCCATTAGTCTTGCATGAGATGAAAGCCATGTTAGGGGAAGAATTCTCAAAAACAAGTCACAAGTATCGTGTTAATACGAACATCTCCTTAGTGTTTCTATCTATCTTTTTAGATTTAGGTATGAGCAAGGATAAGGCAAAAAGGCTATGCAAGCTGGTGTTCAAAAAAACATGTGCTAGTAGGCTTAGATGATGCTCTTTTGAATTATGATAATTTTTGGATTCCTCTATCCAATTATTATTATAAATTGATTGAAGAGGTGCCAAAACTCCCTATTGTTCTCATGGATGATGAGGAGGAAACTAGGAAAATAAGCCAATGACAATCAGAGGATTGGAATTCTTAAAGAATTGGACAAATATGGAAGAAAAGGAGAACCTGGAATGGATCACAACATATATACAACTAGAAGAAATTGAGGACCAAATGCAAATGGATGGACCAGAATTGGTGATCTCCTCAGATGATGAAGAGATGGAGGAAGCAAACAGAGGTTGGAGGGCTTGTTTTTAAGGTCTAAGCCTTAAATATTAGATATATTTCTCTATAATAGAAGATGCATCATGATAGTTAATATAATAGTGGTGTAGATCTTTTTGGGTTTTCTCCTTTAGAGTTCTCAAAAATAGTTATGAATTTGTACAAAATATAGATAAGTTGAATGTTGTTTATGAAGGCATAAAGGCCTCAAGCTTTGAAACTATGGTTTCTTTTTGAATCATATGTAGACAATGTTTAAATTTCATTTTAATCAATATGGGTGTTGGTCCTTCTAGTGATTTAATTATCAAAAAAAAAAAAAGAGTTGCACATGAATTTCACATATAATCAATTGAACTATGCACACAAACCTCAAAATATGATTAGTAACACTTGTAATAATTTGTGTTCGTTTTTAAAATAGAAGAATGGTTTTTGGGGGATTTTCATCTAAAAAGTAAAGGTGAGGATGATTTAGAAGAAGGATTTAAAAATCCCAAAGAGATTAACACCAAGTACTAGCCCTCGGTCCATTAATTACACGTGTTAATGAGAATTTAGTTTTTAGAGTAATTTGTAACATACCTTATAGCTAAGCATGCCTTATAAAACAATAATATATGCATATATCAAACTTAATTAAACTAAAATTGTGATGAAATTAGTATATAATTACTAATATTTTCTAAGTTTCTTTAAAATTTTGTGGTTATATATTTACATTATTAAAAAAATATAATCTATTTTTCAACCAACCTAAATTTTCTATAAAATATGATATCACCTTTCATTTTTTATATATTGATAATCATTTACAAATATTGAAAGTACACCTCATTTCGATAGATCTATTCTTAAAACTTTATAAGAAATGACACGATCTTTGGTATGACCATTGCATATTCTAAAACTAAATAGAACCATTACAGAACAATTTTTTTTTTCTTTTGATTCGTTGTGATATTCAATACACCTTTCAATAGCTATATTCGTTGTTTTCCTCCATATCTGATTCTCCTTTTCGTTCCATTTCAATGAACCCTTGTCCTTAGGTAGGGTTCGTTACGATGTATACCCTACTTCGACCTTTATTTTAGACTGTGCGGATAAAGGAAGGTCATATAACCACACTCTCTCTGCATTCTACGCCGTATAAAGGACCTACTTCCTCATCACACCTCGCCGTGTGAAGGAGCTGATCATTGAATTGAAATAGTGAAGAGAAGAAATCCATCTTCGTAGTCGACATGGTAGAACATCTGAATTCAGGTAAAACTCTGAAGAGTGCGCATCACTCTTACGGACTCGACTTGTTCGTCAACACCATCTCATTGTATTGTAATTGCTAGCCTGTTTCAGTTCTCCTTCACCCATTGCTTTCGCTTTATCATAATGCAACCATACGCCAAATTTGAACTCTTCCATGATTCAAATACATAACAATCATTATCATGTTTGGTTTAATAAGAGCACCCATAAATGACTATTGATGATTTGCGTAAATAAGGAGCACCTGTACTGTAAAGAGAAGTTGTGTGCTGCCGACCCTGAAAAGTGTTTGTAAGAAATATATGAAAAAAAATAAATGGCTTGCTACAAACTAGATTCTTTCAATATTTTGTTGTTACATAAATAATTTTTTAATTTTCGATAACTTAGTATTTGCATTTTAACGAGGTGCAATGGTTACGCTGATAGCAAGCTATGCTTTGGTTAATATATTGGATTGGCACATAAAAGTTGGAAGAAAGAAACATTGCCTTTGTTAGGAGTAATTATTTAGAATACAATTTAGTTGATGTGGAAATGTTGAAAAGTCTAAATGTGAACGAATGAAACTTAAAATTTAAACCAGGAAGCTATGCAAAATGTTTCTGCAAAACAATTTTTTTTTTATGATGTATGAAGATGATTAACTTAGGATATTGATTACATTAACTAGATTTGTTTTTGGTTGTTGAGACATATTATATGCAATTATTACACTTTAGAAAATATACAAGTTTTTGTTATTTACTTAAAGGATATGTAGGTTTGTTCATTTGTTGGCTTGTCCCCCAAAGTTTTTTTCTTTTTCTTTTTCCTTTTCGGAGCAAGGTGTGAAAGAAATGGTTGATTGTAGTTGAAAATAAGTCTATTGTTGGGCAAACATTTTGTGCTATATTAAAAAATATGAACATCAACAATGGTAGTGATCAGTGTCCCTAAGAATGTTGTAGTATGAGTACAATTGAAGATGATCTTTGTATAATAGTGTGGCCAAAATGGCATGAGTAGCTTGACTGATTCTTTGTGTTGTCTTTCATACTCACATTGCACCAATATGTCCATGCATCAAATGCAATTTTAAGTATGTTGTTTGAGAAGCCATGTTCATTGACTGTGATTGTCCAGCCATAATAATATTAGTCATTAGACAAAGCCAATTTGGGTAGCTACTCAGATTGTATTCTAAATAGACCAATAGTTGAGATCATCCTCATAAGCCCCCAAGTATCCTTCATTGTACATTGTTACTTTTTAACAATATAAGGAAATGACTAACTCTAACATAACACACATTAATTTTGAAGTTGAAAACATGGGTCGGTGCATGCGTGGTGTAGGGGAAGCTAGGGTTGCGGGGGCAGATACAAGTGATGAGGAAGATGGCGATCCTAATGGAGAGGTGAATGGTGTAGACTATTTCAAGGCTTTACTGGCCTCCTCCCTTCCCTCTCCCAGCTTAGATTTATGGTTCGTGTGTTGGAGTGAATGAAAGTGTGGAGCTAGGGTTATGTCTAAGGAAAAGTAGGTTTCAAACATTGGGCTCAATATTGGTGATGGAGAGGATAGCAATGGTGATGGAGTGGTTGATCCTCTGCTCTGTTAGGCTTCCCTTGGCATGATTCTATGCCTTTCGTTGTTGTCTTGTAGTGTGTGCTAGGATCTCCAACATGGGTGGATGCAACCTCATGATTTTGGTGCTTGGAGTTGTGGTTGGTGGGACTTGCGGTCCATCTAGGGTTTCATCTTCCTCTGTTATGGTTTCTGGAGGGGGTGAACTCACAATAATGGTCTCCACTTTTTTGCCAACTTTGACACTGAGTTGAACATTTTTAAAATAATCTTCACCTTTCGACAACTATAACTTTTAAACTATTAAGAATTTGAAGATGATGTAAATTAGTGACTTGTAGCATTTTTAAAAAAAAATTAATGTCTGGTAAACTTTTTAATGTGAGCGATGATGTTGGCATGACACGCCCTTCGGCTCCACGTGAAACTCTTTTGACTCGAAGCTATGAACTGGCGAGGCCACAACCAGAGGACCTCATCCCCACACTTCACTTGTTCAAACCCGTGAGCACAACGGCCCAGCGAAGACACAAGGCTTGCGAGCACAATGGCCCAACATGAGTTTGAACTTTGGTGGCCTCTTCACCAACTAAGTGTTTTAACCACAACACTACATGTCCGAAGATGTGATTTGTAGCATTTTGTCTTTAAATTATAAATATATTTTTAAAATTTTTTTTTAAAGATTTTTTAATTTAATTTTTCCATCTCCTTCGAAAAGTAGTTTTTAATAGCAAACAACATTTTTTAAGAGTGATATACCTCCTAAAATGCATAACTTTTATTCTATAAATGATAAAAACTCAATTCTTTCAAATTTTGGTTTGTAACATAAATACCCAGTGCTTGAAGTTGGTTTGATAGTGATATGTTGAATATTTTTCATTTTATTAAGTTTTGAAGTCTGACTAGTTAAAATTCAGACATAGGTGTACGTTTGAACACATAACTTGTTCTATATATATCGAAATTCATTTTTTTTTGCTAGAAAGAAGACATCAATATGGAGGTCCTAGATATTTTTTTATAATTTTTTTGAATTAGTTTCCCATTTTTTCTAATGCATTGAACAAAGAAGTTCATGTTTATTGAAAAACCAATATTTCATAAAATTTAAAAAACAAGATCATAATAAATTTACAATGTAATAAAATTATAGTAGTTGGAAAGCTTGCTTCGAGAACTACCATTCTATATTTTTGGGTTGTCAAGATTCTTTCATTTGAGCCTTGAACCAGAGGTTTCAAGGAAAAAATTTCTCAGAATTTGAGGAGAGATTTCTAAGAAGGTGGTTTGTGCGAACATGGGTTTGAGCGAACTCGAGTGAAGGGGTTCGCTCGAACCCAATAGGGTTCGTTCGAACCCCTGTTCACTCGAACACCCTATGGCACAAAGATTCACATAATGTCTGAGTTCAAACGAACATGGTCTTTTGTAACAACCGACGTTCATATGAACCCAGGCCAACGTAATTTTTTTTTTTTTAATAATTTACAATCACATATAAATAGAAATATTTATATATATTTTTCAAACACAATTGATCAAAGTAATTCAAAATTTTTGACAAAAGAAGACATTTAGAAGTTATTTTAAGGGCAACAATTTGAAGATAATTGAAGGTTATTTTAAAAGCATGCGGAACAAGAGGAAAATGCAAAATAAGACTTCATGGAAGTATTCACCCGCAATAGAAAAAAGATATCGAGAACAAAGAATACAAAGATATTATGCACGTATGTATTTTTATTTTTAATTTCTTATTAATTTTAAAAATGTATTATGTACTAAAAATTGTCTTTATTTGATACTTAGTTAAATATTTTTTATGTAATAATTTTATGAAAAATTACTTTAAATATTTTTAATTTAATTAAATTAATAATTTATATAATAATTTTATCTTAATTAATTCTAAATGATGTTATTTTCATTAAATAAATTGGAAATGGTTGGATTAAAAATAATTTTGTTTTAATTTGAAATAATGTATTTATCTGCATTTCAAATTCCTAGTCCAATTAGGCTCACATGATTTCATTGACATTTTGTTTGTTTGTTGAGGGGGATTAACTTTCTTGTTGTGTCTTGTGCCTTGGCACATTGTGTTTAGTTTAGAATGCAAGGTGATAACAAAAGTATCATCTCCCCTCGCTTTCCATTAGAACTTGGGTGTAAGAGAAATTGTTATTATCTTTAGTGGGCCCGCCTCCCATCTTGTGAGAGGGAACAACCCAAGCAACATTTTATTTTGGTCCGCTATACAAAATATTACAGTTTTGGACCAAAGTCCCTTATCACTTGGCGTCGATGTGTTATATCGACATATGTCTCCTCTAGTGCCATTTGGTGGGATAAAACTTGTAGAGTGTAACCTCTGTAGATTGGGAGGCCTCATTTAACATGAGCTAAATGTTGCATGTATAGCCATCAGATGTCCTGAAACATGACTAGACACCTTTAGATTAGTGGCCTACCCTTTTTTGACTGAACATCACGATAGCATTAGTGCAAGGGGATAGCTAGTTTTTTCCCCAAGATACTCACCATAAGGCTCCCATGGGATGAGACAGAAATACTCAGCTTATCATAAGCTACTTTTAGCTTTCTAAGGAGAGGGTGATAGGGTCATCCTTTTAGTCTTGGAGGCCCCTAGTTTTTCGCTCATGAAAAAGGCAAAATTAGTGAATACATCCCTCAAGGTGTCCCTACCCTTGATTTGACGGAGATTCCAAGCTGTGGGATGAGGTTATCACCATGAGAATAATGTCCTTAGGCTAAGAAAGTGTTTGATATGTTTTTTTTTGTGCTAGACCCGTGGAAATTTGGGTTGATTTGGCCTATAGAACATACACATTACAAACATTTTGACAAAAACACCTTTAGACATTGTGTCTTCATTGTTTGTTGTGTCTTTTTTCTGTGCAAACATTGTCAGTATCAGCAAGAACCGTGCATCTGTGTTTGAAGTAATTTAGGCCAGTCTTAACCTCCCCCATAGTCAATCATTTTCCTTCATTCACAATCCCTCCTATGTATATTTTCCAAACTTGAGTCAAAAGTTTGCTTTATTGTCCTTATCACATATCTTGCAAACACAATACTAATATAGTTACAACATAGATCACTAAGTGGTTCCTATATCAGATCCATCATCTAAGAGTCCCATTTGCTTTTCTTTGGAAGCCACACTTTACTTTAGTTATACATGTATATATTTTTGGACTTACACTATTCCAGACATTTCAAGTCAGCACCTGTCTTTCACTCTCTCTCTTTTTTCCTCCCCTTAAGTCCATAAATTACATGAACTCTCTTTTTAGGATCTCTTATTACTTGACTAAAAATAATAAATAGTTTTAACTTAAATTAGATCTTTAGGACTCAGGTCTCTTATTCGGGCTTAAATATTTTTACCACTCTCTCTTCTCTCTCCTTTTAAATTATGTCTTGAATATACCTCTCTCTTTGTCTTTATTTCAATCTCTCTCTCCTTAAAATTGTTTAAGACCTCTCTCACTCTCTTTAGAATATACATATTTTGGACTTACACTCTTGGACATTTCAAGTCAGCACCTGTCTTTCACTCTATTTCTTTTTTCCACTCAAGTCCATTTAGAACCTCTCTAGAGATCGTATTTCTTATTAGTTCCCCTCTCTCCCCCCTTAAGTACATTTAGGACCTCTCTAGTTTAAATTATTTAACTTATCTAAATTAGGATCACTCTCTCTCCCCTTAAGTATTAAAAAAATATTAGATTGTCTTAATTTTTAAACTTCTCTTTCACTCTCTTTATTTCTTCCTCCCCTTAAGTATTTTAGGAACCTCTCTCTATCTCTATCTCTTATTTATTTTTAGTGCCCCTCTCTCTCCCCTTAAGTTCATTTAGGACCTCTCTAGTTTAATTCATTTAACTTATCTTTAGGATCCCTATCTCTCCCTTTAAGCCAAGTCTTAGTCCTCTCTCTCTCTCTCTTTCTCCATCTCACTCTCTCCAAAAACCCTTCTCTCTCTCCTTAAAAGTGTTTAAGACCTCTCTCTCTCTTTAGAACATACATATTTTAGACTTACACTCTTGGACATTTCAAGTCAACGCCTATCTTTGACTCTCTTTCTTTTTTCGTCCCCTTAAGTCTATTTAGAACCTCTCTTGAGTTCTTATTTCTTATTAGTTCCCCTCTCTCCTTAAAAGTGTTTAAGACCTCTCTCTCTCTTTAGAACATACATATTTTAGACTTACACTCTTGACATTTCAAGTCAACGCCTATCTTTCACTCTCTTTCTTTTTTCGTCCCCTTAAGTCTATTTAGAACCTCTCTCGAGTTCTTATTTCTTATTAGTTCCCCTTTCTCTCTTATTTAATTTTAGTGGCCCTCTCTATCTCCCATTAAGTTCATTTAGGACCTCTTTAGTTTAATTCATTTAACTTATCTTTAGGATCGCTCTCTCTCCCTTTAAGCCAAGTCTTAGTCATCTCTCTCTATTTCTCCATCTCTCTCTCCTTAAAACCCTTCTCTCTCTCTCTCTCTACTTAATAGTGTTTAATACCCCTCTCTCTCTTTAGAACATACATATTTTGGACTTACACTCTTGGACATTTCAAGTCAGCACCTGTCTTTTACTCTATTTCTTTTTTCCTCCCCTTAAGTCTATTTAGAACTTCTCTCAAGGTCTTATTTATTATTAGTGCCCTTATCTCCCCCCTTAAGTCCATTTAGGACCTCTCTAGTTTAAATTATTTTTATCTAAATTAGGATCCCTCTCTCTCCCTTAAGTTTTAAAAAAATATTAGATTTTCTTAATTTTAAAACTTCTCTTCCACTCTCTCTCTTTCTCCCTCCCCTTAAGTCTTTTTAGACC
Organism: Cryptomeria japonica; assembly: GCF_030272615.1. NCBI lineage: Eukaryota > Viridiplantae > Streptophyta > Pinopsida > Cupressales > Cupressaceae > Cryptomeria > Cryptomeria japonica. The sequence goes on from NC_081407.1 coordinate 714,904,892, forward strand.
TCTCTCTATCTCTCTCTCTTATTTCTTTTTAGTGCCCCTCTCTCTCCCCTTAGGTTCATTTAGGACTGTATATGGTGAAAATGGATAAAACAATATTGAAAGACTAAATGAATTCAACCACAAAGCCCTGGCCTAACAACAACAAAGATCTGCCATAACATATGAACATTACCTAAGACAATGCAAATCAAATGAAATCACAAAGATTATACCATCACATGTCCAATAGGGTTTGGATGTCCATTCTTCCTATCTCCATTGATCTTGCTTGATATATTTACTCTCAGATTTTATATGTGCACAAGAGCTCAACAAAGAACATAAATGTGGTTGCAAGTAGGATCGCATATGAAAGTTCGAAAGCGTAGTGTAGTCGAATAATCATTGGGGTGCATAGATTGATTAGGGGTTGACAATGAAGGAAGTATCCTCTTATATAGAAGACACTATATGAAATGGAGGGATAAGATTGAGAGGTGTAAAAGATAAATGGTTGGCTATGATTAGAGGGTAGGTAGAGGAAATAATAAAATAATGAAAGGGTAGGTAGTGTATGAATTAAGAGATGAATGACATGTGTCATAGGTAGAAAAGGCTAATGAATTAATTAAATAAATAAAGATTTATTTAATTAATAGAGGAAGTGGGATCAATTAAATAAATAAGATATTTATTTAATTTAGAAAAAGGATAATTGAAATAAATAAATGTATTTATTTAAATGAGAAATAAGGCTAGAAGAGGATAAATGAATTAATTAAATAAATAAATATTTATTTAATTAATAGAAGAACTAGGATAAAATAATTAAATAAATTAAAATATTTATTTAATTAGACAAGACAATTTTAGGTGTCTACATTTTGCCCCTCTTTGAGACAATGCAGCTTGTCGCATTGTTTCAAAGAAGATAATATGAACTAATACAAAGTTGCCCCAAGATGGGAATGATATGCCCCCTCGAGAGATTGGATGAAAATGTCTGGAAAGATCGCAGACAATCTCTCAATAAGAAAGAAAGGCTAGAATGAACTGGCTAGATGGAGTGACAGAGTCATGGGATAAAGAAGACTGACTCGAGAAATGAGGGTTGGGGTTAGGGCTAGGGCAGTCTATAAGATAGACCACGAGGGGAAATCATCCTCATTGTCATCCACACATCTAAGAGATCAAAGTACAGAGAGAGAATAGAGCAGCAATAGTCAACAACGATGGCATTAGTGCATAGATTCGATCGCCTTCGCTGATTTCAGAGGCCAGCAGAGGCAGGAGAGCCAGTAAGTACCACAAAACCTCCTTGTACTTTGTCACATTAAATATTGTCATAAATGCATGTTAGGTAGTGCATTTAATGCTTTAGGTAGGTTGCAAAAAATGTCAAGCGAGGGAAAAACATTATGGTGCATCTGGGTAGGCTAGGCGCGTTTGTGAAGTATGTAAGCGCGTTTATGTCATAAAGGTGCGTTTGTGTCTTCTAGGCCAAATCAAAAATTCTATGATGAACATATGTTGTCGATTGGATAAGCTGCTGAGAGGATACACTCAAGCAAGTCCTATAGGGAAGACTAGGATAGCAGATAGGGCTAGGATTGACAATTCTGTGATAGAACATACGTTGCCAATCAGGAAACTACTCAAGAGGATACACTCAAGCAGAGCCCTAGGATAGGATAGATCGAGGCACTTTGTGATGAACAGTGAGTACCAAGACATAGTACTTTGTGATGAACAAGGAGTACTAAAAAGAGCAGCACTTTGTGATGAACAGGGAGTGCTAAAAAGAGAAACACTTTGTGATGAACAGTGAGTGTCACTAGGATAGAGTATCATAAGCACTAGGATAAAGAGTAGCATTTTGTGATGAATAGGGAATGCCACTTTGACTGACATAGTCGATTTGTTTGACTGCAGGAGTACCTACCCATGCTGGAGTCATGGGAGAGATTCCCATTGACTCAGAGGTTATGACCAAAGCTGACATTTGAGGACAGAGCCACGATTGAGGTTATGGGTTTGTGATTCATTTTGTATGTGCCTGAGTTTCGGGTGAACATGGGGTTTCTGACTGCACTTGCTGAGAGATGGCACTCTGAGACATGCACGTTCCATTTGTCGATGGGTGAGATGACAGTCACCTTAGAGGATGTATACAGGATATTGAGGATACCAATCGATGGGGAGTTAGTACCCTATGATCAAGATGAAGACAGGGATGCATTGAGACGAGTGTTCCAGGATTCGGGACTGGAGATGAGGTTGGGATACCATGACATGGATAGGATTAGCACTACCAGCAGTACTAACAGGAGTGATTAGCAGGTTCTTATCTATCAGTTTTGTACCATTTTGTATGATGATGTAGACACCTTCGGGTGATTTTGTAGCCATATGTATTTTGACATCATTGTATCATGACACTTATGATTATATAGATGAGATGATTCATCTTTGTGGCAGCTATATGCATGTGTACCTATGTGATGTATGTTTCTATGTAATGCTTCTATATGTTTTATGATGTATGCTTATGATATGGATGCAAATATGTACATAATGAAATGCAATATTTTTTATTTTTTATGTTTTTAATATGTTATGCCAATGCAAATGTGAATGTATGAATATAATAATGCAAATAACTATTTACATGATGAAAATGTAAAATGAGCTAACATGTGTTATGTGCAAAACCTGATGCAATTGTGATAGCTATATGTATGTATGAAATGCTTAATATGTGGTAATGCAGGTGTAACTACATGAGATGCAAATGTTTTTGGTGTGTCATTATACTCAGTCGTGTGATAGCAGGCTACACGGACTCAAGAAGGATGATGGAAGTCAATCAAGAAAGGGGGATGGAAGATAGAAGATATGAAAGTGAAAGAGCTTCTTGTGCATTATCATCATTGAGCTTTATTATGGCAAGTAGGTTATGACAATTGAGGCATATGTTCGACCTAGAAAGTCATTATACCCGTTTGCATAGAGATAAGATAGTCTCAAACAAGGAATGCCCCAGTTCATACTAGACTCACAGTGTCCTCATATCCTTGGACAAGTCATAGCATTACTAAGAGACAATCCACAGACAGCAAAAAGAAAAATAAGTGACGATACCCCATCCTTGCCTTTCTAGTCAAAGACATCTTGGAGATAAAATCTCTAGTCAGATACATCCTAGAAAAGCTAAAAGACATGTCACCAAAAGATAAAATCAAAAGAAAACCAAGACTCAACACCAACATTCACTGTAGTCCTCAAGTTTAGTGTCTCTTGTCACTTGTATAAGTCTTATTTGATTGTGGTCACAATGTTTACTTCCACAAAAGGATAGATAGCACTGAACCATAATGTTGTTTGAGTCTGTTGAAAGATTTGATTTGTTGAAGCCCATTGTTGCTATTGTGTCTCATTTGAAACTGACTGAATCCATGAAATTGATACTTTATTGCAGAGAATACGAAACTTTATTGCGGACTGGCGATGCAAGTGCTGCTTTATTGTGGATTGTGCGCGGATAGACTGAAGAAAAATGGAAGAAACTGTGCTCCTCGAAACATGTGATGCTCTTAGTTCCACACCCATCACTAGACTTAGGATTAGCCTTAGCCACATATAGGATCTGATTTATTATGAATGGAAAGAGTGAAAAGGAGGGATTATTATGAATGGCTAACCAATCTTAGGTAGATCAATAACAAGCCAGGATGGGAATGGGTAAGTTTATTATGGATGAAGAGGTTGTGAGTGTGTGCAAAGTGAAAGGAGGAAATTGAATCATGAAGGAGGAAGGAGCAATGTCTCTACACATGGTGTCAGTGACCCGGTTTTCACCATGGTACTTGCCCAGGGCGCCACCAAAGTGGTTTTCACCGTTGGACGAAAAATGTTTTTTTGTTTTTCAATTTTTTTGTGTCACAAGGCGCCTGTTTGCCAAGTTTTCACCAAGTAACAATTTTTTTATGTTTATGATTTTTTTTATTTTGTGTTTTTTGATTTTTTTTGTATTTTTGAATTTTTTAAATTTTTTTGTATTTTGAATTAGGATATGTTGAGGAGCTATGTGAAAACCCGCGAAGGTGCATGTTGTTGATAGGATCCTCCAAAGGTTCGCCCTCTGTGGTTGAGAGCTGATATGCACCAAATCCATAGGTTGTTGTAATGATGTAAGGACCAAGCCAATTTGGTTCGAACTTGCCCTTCTTCTCTCTGTCTTGCTGATTTTTAGGATTTTCTTTGAGAACTAAGTCACCTACCTCAAATGTGCGAGGCTTTACCTTGTGATTGTAACTGCATTGTTCCTTGATTGAATAATGTGTTGCTCAAGTGACTGTCTTCCTTGATAAAGGAATTGAGATAGAATTGCTAGCGTGTGGACTACACAGGCCCATATGTGTGTCACCTAAAGAAGTTTGGGCATCCCTGATTAAAAAAGTCCTTCAAGGAAGCTCCATTAAAGGTCCATGATGTATCGCCAAAAGGGGATGGATGTGTGGAACAAGTGGATGAGTTATGAAGGCTTATGACTGTGAAAAGAAGTGAAAGTAGGATAGCATGATGGAGACTTAGGATCAACAAGTGTGCTTTTTCACTTGAAATTTTAGAACTTTTTCCCCCAGTTATTTTGATATTAGGGGAGATCAACTCTTTCTCTTTTTCTTTCATAGGATTTTTATCCTTGACTTTGATTTTTGCAAAGTCTAGTAGCTTTTGATTTTGATTTGAACTGAAGGACTTCTCTTTATTTTTGACTTTTAGATTTTTCTTTTCATAGCTTGATTTTTGATCCCCAATTAGTAAGGGCTTTTGTGATTCTTCTTGATCCAAGTCTAGGAGTGAAGTGGAAATGGAAGGAATGGATGACATGGTAAGCCTATGTGAGTTTTCAAGAGGGTTGGCGATATGCTCAATAGATTCTTTGTTGGAACCACTCTTAGGAATATTGATATCAAGAGGTGCTTGCACCACTAGAGGAGCTTTGCATTTAGACTTAATAGCCACAACACTAGGTGGTTCACACCCAATTCCTTGGCATTGCAAATTATTTGTAGGTTGTTCTTGTCGACGAAATACCTTAGGAGATAGTGGGAGTTCATCAACATGAAAGATATACTCACCACATCCCAGGTCTTTAATCTTGAACTTTTCTTTGAGCTCTACTTGTTTGGATGTAGAAGCTTTCAAGGATTCTGGATCAACATATGTTGAAGATGGAACAACTTCTCGATTGATTGGGATTGTTATTTTTGTTCTAGGTCATAGATTGTTGCAATATATGAATGGATTTGGGTCAGCTTTGACAGTCACTTCAACTCCATTGTGTGGGAACTTGATACATCGATGATATGTACATGGGACTGTGCTCATCTCATGAATCCATGGGCATCCCAACAATATGTTGTATGTGAGCTCTAGGTCTAGGACTTGACAAACCACATCTTTTGTAATTGGCCCAACTCTGAGAGGTAAGGTGATTGTACCCTTGGATGAACACTCTTCATCATCATATGCTTTAATGGAAATTTTATTTGTAGCATTCACAATTTTTTTAGAATATCCCAATTTCTTAATAGTGCTCAATGTGCAAATGTTTAGACCTTCTCCTCCATCTATCAAGACTTATTTTATTCGATGTTTCTGTAGGAAGGCTTCAATGTGTAAAGGTGCATTATGTGGTTGGCTCATAGAGGCATCGTCAGCTTCTATGAATGTAAGGGAGTGTGGAATGGAAAGGTATCCCACCATGGATTGAAATAGGTCCACGTTCAGATCAGTGGGGACAGAAGTGTCTCTCAAGATTTTGTCAAGAATAGCTTTATGTGTGGGGGATATGTGTAAGAGCTCAAGGATGGAGATAAGCATGGGTGTCTTCCCTAACTATTCTACAAGGTCATACTTAGGTCTGGTTGATGCGGAAGTGGTGTTTTTAGCTAGAGCACCTTGCAAAGTGAATTTACCTCGACGAGTTGTAACATTACATTTAGAGGTAGGTTCAGAAGAAGATCCAATGCCTTTTAGGACAATCTTGGGTCTTTGGGTAGAATTCTCAGGAGTTTTGTCCTTGATGATAATGGTAGAGACATAATTGTCCATCGAAATGTGTTTGATAGTTGAATCATAGTTATAGGATTCTTTGGTATAGTTGGCTTGCTTATCTGTGGCTTTAGCTTTTCCCTTGTCATTTTTTGGGAATGGTTCTTTAAACATTTCATGTTCTTGATTGGATGAATGCCCTTCAATCTCAATGTCACCTCTATCAATAAGGTCTTGTATGATGTTCTTCATGCGATGACAATTTCCTATTTTATGACCTTTGCTCTTATGAAATTCACAATACTCATCATTGTTCCATCAATTTGGTTTAACCTTTGGCTCATATGGAGGCAAATCTAGAATTGTTATTATTTTGTTTGCCACTAGCTTCTTGAAAATTGATTCTAGTGGTTCTCCCAATGGGGTGTACTTCCTTCATGACTTTGAAGTTGTTTGAGTATTCACTTGATTGTTTGTAGAGCTTTATCCATAAAAAATGATTTTAGGTCGCACTGTATTGGCATCAACAACACCATCATTGACTATGTTCTTGTTTTTATTCCAAAATCTTGGCTTGTCTTTTCCTTTAAAGTCCTCTTTGTTTTCTTTGAATATTTTGATAATGCCTTTCTCAATTAGGACCTTTTTTGTTGCTAAGCCTTTTTCAATGACGTCCTTGAAGGTAGATAAGCAAGCTTTTCTTAGGTCATAACCAATGTCTTTGTTGACATTTTGGGTGAACATCTCTACCATTTGTTTTTGTGGAATTTCACAAGAGTATCTACTGGCCAGATTTCTCCATCTTTGTAAAAATGATGAAAAAGATTATCCATCCTTTTGCTTGGTGTTGCACAAGGTAGTGACTGATATATCTGTCTTTGTGTTGTATGAGAAATGTTGGATAAATGTCTCTGCTAAGTCACCCCATGACTTAATTCCAGGTGGAAGTTGGGAGAACCATTCCATAGCTTGATCACCTAAGCTCTATGGGAATAATCTCATCAAATATATCTCTTCTACTGCTACCTCAATGCAAGCTATGAAAAATTGTCTTATATGTGCTTTAGGATCCCCTTTGCCTCTGTACTTATCAAACTTAGGTATCACAAAGTGTGTAGGAAATGGAGGCATTGGAATTCTCTTGTCAAATGGATAGGGAAATATGTCTCTCATTGTGTAAGTTGGCTTCAGTGTATTTATGTCCTCCATTTTCTTTTGTAAGTCCTTGATTTGCTGTTCCAAATTATTCTTAGGTGGAGACCGACTTCTTGGGCCATACCCCATGCTTGAAGCACCGAGTGGAGGAGCATGTTGCATATATGGATGATATTGATCATACACATGTTCATATGGAGGAGGTCTATAATGATGTTGCGTATATGGACCACTTGGTATAGAGTCATGGTGAGGAATGGAATATCTTCTTTGTCCATGTATACCATACTCTATAGGCATGTCATGAGTTTGTTCTAGTGTGTTGCCCCCAAATTTGACATGGGGTTTCCTTGTGTCCAAATTTTGAGCATGCCTTTGAATATCCAATTTCTTTGGTGGTTGATCCTTAGCATTGGTATGTGATTGAGTATATTTTTCTGCATAAGACTTCCATAATGGTTTGTGAAGGTGAGTATCATATGCTTGACCATGTGTGTATGGGACCTCAGGTTTTTGAAAGAAGGATGATGGTGATTCAAACACAAGATGTGGTCCTCTATTGCCTCCACTATTAGGCCTCCTTTGATCCATGTTGAGGTGAGGTTGTTGTAAAGGTTGATTTTCCATTATTTGAGACATGCCGAAATCATGAGGAATCTTGGCTCCACTTTGTGCCATCACTTGTAAGAAATATTGTCTATCTCTTCTCATTATTTCCTCAACCAATCGATTGATATGGGGATCCATAATGGAGTCTTTAGCTTCTGTTGAATGTACTAAAATGTTGTTCGTATTGTCATTGTGTGTATCATTGTTGTTTGTATTATCCATGTGCTCAATATTTGGAATGTTTCTATAGGAATCCATGTCAGGTAATGTAGTATGATCAAAATTGAAAAAGATATCATGTCATACTCATAGGAACTCATGTTTGTGTACTCTTGAGCCTCTTTAGTTTCTCTCCTAGATTTTTGGGAACAGGTTTCAACCATGAACTAGGTATTGACCAAGATGTGTGAGACTAGATGAAAATGGAAAGAGTATGGAAGACCAAGAGTTGGATGGAATGTAAATGAATATGAGGTGTACTTGCAATGTCCAAAGTGTAAGACCAAGTATGTATGTAGTAGAGTAGGTGTGGCTTCCAAAGAGATGATGGTTTTTCTTGATGAGATAAGTTGACCTTGACTCTAAGTAAGACCAAATGAGACCCAAAGGTGATAGACCTTGATGAGGGACCACTTAGCAAAATGTTGTTGTATGTAGTATGTTGACAAAGTAAGATGAGGACAAGCAAGTGACCTTTTGACTCAAGTTTAGACAAATGTGAATGTAATTTAAGGTGTAAAGAAATGATGGACTTTGTGAGACCCAAAGGTAGGTTGAATTCTAGATGAAAACCTGAAGAGATACCTTAGGAAGCTCAAGAATTCTAAAAATGACTGCTCTTGTTTGTTGGACAGTAAATTTTTCCAATTTGTGAAGTTGTTGTTTGGACAAAATATAAATTTTTGACTAATTTTTTCATGACAAGAGGACACAATGCTAATGAGGACTCAATGTTTGCAAGTGTTTAGACTCAAAATGATTCTAAAGAAAAGTGTGTTTGTTTGATGTAAAATTGTTTTGCATACACTTGAAGACACAAAAGACACAATGTTTTGATGTATGGTCTTGAATGTTTGATTGTTTAAAATAAGACAAACACAATTCTTATGGATGGCCAGGACAATAGTTGTTGATTCCCACATGAGGCTACACAATTCAGAGCGGATACTTAGATACTTGACCCCACTAGGTCCACCCTCAGCACTCACTTCTCGGGGCAGCCAAGCATCAATCCCCACAAAAACTCCCTGTGGCAAACTTTGTTTCTCTACTAAGAACCATATGTGTGTGGGCCGCTCTAGAGGTCCGACCTCCTGCCCCAACAACTAGAAGGATTTTGGCTTCTAAAACAAAAAGGTGCTAGTAAGGGAATCTGCTCGTGTGGCCATACATGCGGCACTTTCAGCTTTGTAAATATAGAAGGCTCCCAGCCGGTAGGGGTTACGCCCTACAACTGATCAAATAAATTTGATCAAACGGGTTTATGGGGAGACATAGTGTTGGTATGAAGTAATCAGCACACATTATCCATAGTTTTCACCATGGATATAGTTGTTTATAGTGGTTCGGAAGAGGTGGGTTTTCCTCGCTACCACTTGGGTCATTCTCTCCTCACTAGTAGTCCTAATGACCACACAGGGAGACAGGCCCTCTAAAGATGAAACAAAAAGAGCCTATTGCCCAAGACACAAAAGACATTGGTTCAATTCTAGTGCACCAATTGAAGTGTTTGATAATCTATAAAAACAAGGCACACAATAAAGATAAAAAACCCTTGCCAAAATTCTACAACAAATATTTGTTAGTAGTTTTCCAATAATACCCCTCCTGCAAGCACACAAGTTAGGTAAATTTTAGATCCAAAAGACTTTGTGAAATAAGGGCCTTCAACAATGTGATTTTTTTGACCAATTCAAAAATCTAATTCATCATAAAAAACACCACTTGTAAAATTTAAAGAGATTTTCAGAAATGTAAGAAAATCCAAAAAAATTGCTAATTTGCTCCAAAAATTAATTTTTTATGAAAAATCATAAATAATTCATATAAAATGCAAAATTAATCCAAAAAATTTGAAAGTTTTACTGGATAGTCCTGAGGGTCTTCCAAACCTTCATAAAAAAATTCATGCAACAAACCCGAACAGTTTGTGAGATATGAGCAAAATAATGCAAAACACTAATTTTCAAAGATCTGAGTTTTGAGGAATGATTTTGCATAAAATTTAAAATACCAAAAAAAGTGTCTATGTATAATTATGAGAGATTTTCAAAAATGTAAGAAAATCTGACAAATTCGCTAATTTGCTCTCAAAATTAATTTTTCAAGAAAATACATCAAAAATTCATAGAAATTTCCAATATGCTCTAAAAAGTCTGATTTTTTTATTTCCAATCTTTGAGAATGTTCTTGAATTGCAAAAACAATTTGATGCCAAAATTCAAAGCCGTTTGTGAGATCTGATCAAAACAATGAAAAGCCCTAATTTTTAAAGATCTGATTTCTTAGGAAACATTTTGCATCAAAATTAAAATAAAAAAGAACAAATCATGTGTATAATTATGAGAGATTTCTAAAAATGTAAGAAAATCCAAAAACTTCACTCATTTGCTCTCAAAATTATTTTTTTATGAAAATTCATAAACAATTCATAGAAAATTAAAATATGCTCCAATAGATCTGAATTTTTCTTTGAGAGCTCTTGATACTATCTTCAACCTGCAAAAAAAAATTGGTGCAAAACGTCCAAGCCGTTTGTGAGATATGATCAAATCTCTCCAAGATTTTGATTTTGTGTCCAAAACCCTAGCTGCACAAGGTTATTCTCCAAATTGTTTTAAAAAACAACAATATATGTTTAGGAAAACCTACAAGAAACATAGATCTAACAAAAATCCATGTCCCACGGGGCATGCCAAAATGTTTATGGTGAAAATGGATAACAACAATATTGAAAGACTAAATGAATTCAACCACAAAACCCTAGCCTAACAACAACAAAGATCCACTATAACACATGAAGATTACCTAAGACAATGCAAATCAAATGAAATCACAAAGATTATACCATCACATGTCCAATAAGGTTTGGATCTCCATTCTTCCTATCTCCATTGATCTTGCTTGATATATTTGCTCTCAGATTTTATATGTGCACAAGAGCTCAACAAAGAACGGAAATGTGGTTGCAAGTAGGATCGCATATGAAAGTTTGAAAGCATAGTGTAGTCGAATAATCATCGGGGTGCATAGATTGATTAGGGGTTGAGAATGAAGGAAGTATCCTCTTATATAGAAGATACTATATGAAATGGAGGGAAAAGATTGAGAGGTGTAAAAGGTAAATGGTCGGCTATGATTAGAGGGTAGGTAGAGGAAATAATAAAATAATGAAAGGGTGGGTAGTGTATGAATTAAGAGATGAATGACATGTGTCATAGGTAGAAAAGGCTAATGAATTAATTAAATAAATAAAGATTTATTTAATTAATAGAGGGATCAATTAAATAAATAAGATATTTATTTAATTTAGAAAAAGGATAATTTAAATAATAAATGTATTTATTTAAATGAGAAATAAGGCTAGAAGAGGATAAATGAATTAATTAAATAAATAAATATTTATTTAATTAATAGAAGAACTAGGATAAAATAATTAAATAAATTAAAATATTTATTTAATTAGACAAGACAATTTTAGGTGTCTACAAGGACCTCTATAGTTTAATTCATTTAACTTATCTTTAGGATCCCTCTCTCTCCCTTTAAGCCAAGTCTTAGTCCTCTCTCTCTCTTTCATGGTCTCACTCTCTCCTTAAAACCCTTCTCTCTCTCCTTAAAAGTGCTTAATACCTCTCTCTCTCTCTCTCTCTCTCTCTCTCTCTCTCTCTCTCTCTCTCTCTCTTTATAACATACATATTTTGGACTTACACTCTTGGATATTTGAAGTCATCACCTGTCTTTCACTCTATTTCTTTTTTCCTCCCCTTAAGTCCATTTAGAACCTCTCTCAAAGTCTTATTTATTATTAGTTCCCCTCTCTCTCCCCTTAAGTCCATTTAGGACCTCTCTATTTTAAATTATTTAACTTATCTAAAGTAGGATCCCTCTCTCTCCCTTTAAGTTTAAAAAAATATTAGATTGTCTTAATTTTTAAACTTCTCTTTCACTCTCTCTCTTTCTCCCTCCCCTTAAGTATTTTAAGAACCTCTCTCTAGCTCTCTCTCTTATTTTTTTTTAGTGCCCCTCTCTCTCCCCTTAAGTTCATTTAGGACCTCTCTAGTTTAATTTATTTAACTTATCTTTAGGATCCCTCTCTCTCCCTTTAAGCCAGGTCCTAGTCCTAGTCCTCTCTCTCTCTCTCTCTCTCTCTCTCTCTCTCTCTCTCTCTCTCTCTCTCTCTCTCTCTCTCTCTCTCTCCTTAAAACCCTTCTCTCTCTCTACCCATAGACTCTATGTTATCTATAAATAGGGCCTTAATGTATTCTTTAATTTATGTGACCTCTCTCTCTCTCTCTCTCTCTCTCTCTCTCTCTCTCTCTCTCTCTCTCTCTCTCTCTCTCTCCAAGTTATCTTTTTAGGACCTCTATCTATAAATTTTTGTACTTTTAAAATATTAATGTTATTTTAATTTAGTTCCTCTTGATCTCTGAGATTAGAATCCTTTTTTTAACAAAGACCTTGTAAATTAAAATTTTATTTTGTTTTTAAATATATTTAAATTCTATGTCATTCTATATATCTTACTATATACATATTTATATGTATTCATCTTTTGTGTGTAGAATGGGCTCAAAATAAGGAAGTTCTCAAGCGGGAGTTGATGCAAACGAGGCTAAAGAACACATTATAATTTAAGAACATAGGGAGGAGGCCCAAATTGAATCAATGAAGGTCCAAGAAGAGGGTTCAGGATAGTTACCTTCTACTAGTATGGATAAGAATATTTTGAATCTAGCTAAAAAGGCGAAGAGAAATATTTCATATAAAAATTTAGATCATTTACTAGAAATGGATGTGGATGAATTGAAACTTCTCAGTGAAGAACCTAGACATACTAAAATGTTGTCAATGAATAAAAGTGCAAAAGAAATAATGTCTCATTTTGATAATCTTAATACTACACTAGATAAATCTCAATTATTATCAATTGTACTTACTCATAAACAATTAATAAATCCATTGAAATTGTTGGGTATAGATACAACAAGTAATAAGAGGAAAAATTATCAACTACAAACATCTATTGTTGAAAATGTTAAGAAAGTTTTGGTGAACATTGGTTTTAGTAGAAGGAAAATATCAAAATATGTGAAAAGGAGAAAGAGTTTGGATGATACTACCTCAGAAGGGAATTGGGTAATTATGTGTATAGCTCCTCATTCTGATAGAACTGAAGATGTTGTTAGGAACTTTGTGAATTTTTTTGGGAATGATAATACTTTTCCTTCATCAAACAGTAGAGATGTTATGAAGCAGAGGATTGGCCCTGATCATTATGATCTCCATATAAAACATTGGTTTGACACAACAAAACATGAATTATATGTGTCATTTACTGAATCAAACCCTCATATAAAGATTGGACAAACAATGTTTGAAAGGTTAAGGCCATATTATGTGAAGGTAAACAAAACCTTTGAAACTTGTTGTTTTTGTTATCACATAGAATTTGATCTATACTATCAAGTGTTTTGAAATATCAAAGAAGGTAGTGATGGTTATGAAAATGCTCCTCCTAAACAAACAAGTCAATTCATAGCATCTATCTTATGTGACAAATAAGATGATAATGCAACCGGTCAAATAAATCGCATAAAAATAATTTGTGGAACATGTGGGGAGTTGGCTAAATTACCTTTGAGAGATGAAGATACTGACATGAAGAAGATGGTAAATTGCAAGAGTTACAAGTACCAAAAGTTTGAAACAAAATTTGGAAAGGAATCTACAAGGTTAGACTATGTAGAAGAGAAAATACCTATTGGAACATTTATGGAGGATTCTCGTAAGTTGGTAAAACCATACATATACCATGGTTTTTTTTCCAAGTGGCAAGCACAACAATTTAAAACATTGAGAGGCACTTTCCCACTTGGAACTATTCTGTCAATAGTGGACTTTGCAAAAAAATTCTCTTTTGCACATCAAAAATAGATTCAATCAGAATATTACTTTTCAAACCAAATCACTATTATGGTGCATGTGTGTTATCGACATGCATAAATGGATTTGGATGGTGTCAATAGTACATTTGAAAATCATGTCTTTAAGAAAGAGTACCACTTCTATATTAGTGATGATAAGGAGCATGACACACTTTTTGTACAACATTGCTTTAAGAATTTTTTTGAATATTTGAAAGAGAGGGGCATATCAATAGTTAGAATTTTTTTTGGTCTAATGGATGTATGTCACAATTCAAATCTTTGAGGCCATTTTATGCACTATGTAGATATCATCGAAATGACAAAATATGACATGTTTAAAGTTTTTTTTAGAGTGAGCATGGAAAAGGTGAACATGATGGTGCAAGAGCTTGTATCAAATGTGCTCTAAGAAAGCATCGAATAAATTATATAGGAGATCTATAGATGATTCACATGATGTTGTTGAATGGTGTAATAAACACTTTGTGCAACCAAATTATCCCAGTTCATCATCGGGAACATACAGGCCCATTCCATATAGAGTGTTTTGGAAGATATCAGGTACGCGATCTCTTTTCAAAAAAAAAAAACTTGTTCAAAATATATAAATAAAAAGGGAATTTTGTAGATTAGAAGTATAAATAAATTTAATTAAATTTAAATGTTTAGTTCATTTTTTTACAAATATGTTCATGTACAAATAAATACATTATGCAGATGTTGATAGAATATTTGTGCATGGATGCAAGAGCGTGGAGAAGACAAGATCTTTTTATCGTGTCTTGAGTACATATAATTGTCCGTGGACATTGCATAGTAGGGATTATTCATGTTTTTGTTCTAATTGCATTTTGGAAAAAAATTGTTAATTGCAAGAACCAAGAGCTTGGATATGTTAGTGAATGGAATTTGGTGCCACTAGTTGTTACTGGCATATATGACAAAAATGAAGAGGACATGTTTGAAGACATTCATTTGATTTCTGTTGATTATGATCATATTTTAGGAATGACTAAAAAAGGTACATTTATTACATATATACCTTTACAAAATGTTGCATGTAAGTTTTTATTTGAGTACATTTTATTTAAAAGTTTTAATTTTCCACATGTGTAAATTTGAATTACAAGAGATATTTTTGTAGTCATAGCAGAAGCTGGAAATATAGAAGGTGCTAGTTATTATTTATTGCGTTGCACAAAAGAGAGAAAAAAGTTAACAAAATTTAAAATGAGTGAAGAAATGTCCTTTCCCATAGGTTTGAACTTCAATTCATGTGTAAATTAATTAAACTATTTTATGCACATGCAAATTTTAATTTTTATACACTTTCACAAATTTTTGAACCTAGAAGAATTTGTTACCTTTCTTATACATGCAGGCTCAGTTATAGTGCAAGGGACATATTTCAAACAATTTAAAATTGTTCAACATGGGATTCATTTCAGTAAATACCAAATTGACAACAAGGTATATCAGTATAGCCACTTGGTCATTGTTGTTAGCCTAATTCTTAATACAGTTCCACGTCGTAGGTGGTCTCAAAAGTGGAGACTAGATAGTGAAGATCATGAGAAAATATTGTTATTGAAGAGTAGTCTGAACCACTTGATGTGGCATGAACTATTTAGTACACCAAAATACATGTGTTTGAACCCATGAATTGATTTAATAAGACTTTAGAACTTAACTTGTTTTGAAACTTCCAGGATAAATTTTTAAATACATTAAAGTGTTTGAATTTAATACATCTGTGATTTTTATACATATGGCTTTTCTAGACCATATTGTTTATTTGTGAATGGCTCAACTATGATTTTTCTATGGCTTGTAATCATTTAATTAAAAATGCATTTGTATGAAATTTGATTTAAATTAGGACATGTATGTAAATTTGAATATGTCTTAAGGAGGTCGTATGACCCCTTATGATATAAATATCTAATTTTAAATGTACATTCATGTAATTTGTAAGTTATTCAAATTATTTAGCATGTATCTATATAAAGTAAATAAGGACATACATATATTTGGACATTTAATTACAAATGCATTTGTATGAAATTTGATTTAAATTAGGACATGTGTGTAAATTTGAATATATATATGTAAAATCTAATTTTAAATGTGCATTCATAATTTGTACTTGTTATTCAAATTATTATTACATGTATATGTATTTAAGTAAATTAGAATGTATTCATTTAATTAAATATGCATTTATGTCTAGTATGAAATTTTAATATTAAATTAAGATGTATGTAAATGTGTAAATTTGAATACAGGTATGTCTTAAGGGGACATATAGAAAATTTAAGACATGTATATATATCTAATTTTAAAATAAACATCTAATCTATAGGACGTAATTACATGTATTTGTATTTAAGTAAAGTAGGATACATTCATTTTATTATATATGCATTTATGTCGTATGAAATTTAATATTAAATTAAGATGTATGTAAATATGTAAATTTGAATACATGTATATCTTAAGGGGACATGTAGAAAATTTAAGACATGTATATATATCTAATTTTAAAATAAACATCTAATCTATAGGACGTAACTTGTAGATGTTGTATTTGTATTTATGTAAATTAGGACCATGTATTCATTTCATTATATGCAATATGTAGTATGAAATTTTCAATATTAAATTAACATGAAATATTAAATGAACATAAAATATCTTGAGCTAAATATCTAATCAAACACACACATGATATAAAGTATGTATAAAAAAAATACATGTAAATAATAAATGCCAAACATATAAAGTATACCAAATGTATATGTTTGAATGTAGCTCAATATAAAGTAAGCTTGAATGTACGCAATATAAAGTAAATTTGAATGTAGCAATTTAAAGTAAGTTTGAATGTATAAATATAAATTAGGTTTGAATGTAGTAATACATGTCTATGCAACTCCATGTATATATACAGAAATACATGCTATAGTAGAGTGGCAGATCAGTTTGCATCATGTCGGCCATGAACTGAGCGACCCTCTGAGTGAGAGTCCTGGTCTAATGGATGTCCAATCGACCCCTGCAAAAGTAGAATATAAATCAAATATCTCTACATGTATGAATATTATTTAATCAAATAGACTATTAAAATATACTGTAACATGTAGATATATATACAAAATCCATAACTAACCTATCCACTAGCAGGTGTACCATCATAAGAATCTCGCCTATGTACGTGCTCTGAGCTCAAGCTAGGACTGAAATGAGGTAACTATTACATACATGTATTTTAGGATTAGTTTGAATATAATAAATGATAGTTAAATTATATAAAAAATATATGAACACCTTGTGATTAAAAATTACGTGCACATGTACCTATGTATCAGGAGCCTGTATAGTCTGATCATATCTTGTGACCATATCAGCCCCATCAACCACATCTGCATATCTCTCTGGTGGTATGAATGAGTGAGGAGTGTAAGGGAATATGTACATGACTTGGCATGGATGAAGTGTCTGATGCACCCAGTAGCATATCTATATAACCAATCTAGCTCAGATCTCGTAGCTACCCCTCAAATGAACCCAAGCCCTCACTTGTGATATGGAGATCATTAGCCCATATCTCCTCCTTTGTAGCAACATAGTGACCTGTAGGTGGGTCACCTAGAGCATAAGTAGAGTGATGAGAATGTTGTGACTATCTCGGTGTATGAGTCAATGCAATAGCCTATGTGTCTCTAAGAATTTCATCTTTGACATGAGCCAATGGTATCCAAAGCTAAGATGAAATTAAATGGTATGCATGTAATAGGTCCTCAAACTAATACTATGATATCTGTACATTTCTAGTACCTCCTTCTATAGCCACTACATTATCTAGTGAGGGGATGCTAGTAGTAAGAAAACTAATCTAAATCAGGCACCCTGTGACTGGAAGATGCATTTGTGGATGATCTCAAACATGGTCGGGTCATCATATATCTACCCAACCTATGTGAAAAAATAGTGGCCATTGATGATGCAATATCTCCAATGGTATCAATTTCTTCTCTCTCAAAAGAAAGCACAACATGATCAGATGTGGGCATGAGGGATGGGACTATCACTGAAAATATCTCACCAACAAGCTCTTTGTGTGGGCACATATCTATCATGCCTACAATATGAATCTCTATCAACAACTCTACCCCTCCCCTATCCATAATATCCTAGTCATAAGTGCTCCTAAGGGGTCATGCATGTGTTAGAACACATGCGTGACCGCTTGGGACCACATATGATCCATTAGGAAACTATGTGATCATAAGGAGTATGTTGTACACATTAGGATGTTATAAGGGGTCATATGTGGTCCTAAGGGGTCACACATATGTTATAACACATGTGTGACCCCTTAGGACCATACAGGACCCCTTAGGACACTACTGGGTCCTAAGGGGTACATTATACAAACTAGGATGTTATAAGGGGTACACTATACACAATAGGATGTTATAAGGGGTCATAAGTGGTCCTAATGGGTCACATATGTGTTAGAACATATGCATGACCCCTTAGGACCACATAAGACCCCTTAGGAAAGTATATGATCCTAAGGGGTATGTTGTACACACACATGCATGACACATTAGGAAACTATATGTTGGTATTTTGGTATGGTTTTGTCATTGATGTCAACACCCTTTAACACTTATCAACTCTATCACTTTGGAGGATTGGCAATGTTCACCAGCAAGAGAGTGACTTTATGCACAGTCACCGATATCTGGTACACTGATAGGATATATTGTTCACCAACACTTGGAATGACATGGAAAACATCTAGTTATGTCGAAGACATCATTTGGACACTTTGTTTTGGAGATTTGTTCTTTGGTATATTCGTATTTGCATATTTGTTGTTACCGGCAAATGGGTCTAGGTTATACATTGGTAGGATTATCTATTCCAGATCAGCATGACACGCTTTGGAGATGATTTTGTTGTTATTGTAAATGCATTAAGCCAACATGTTGAATTAGATATTGCATTGATTATTGATTTACTTGTAACTATTTTATTATAGTATCTTTTAGAGCCAACCTACTAAAATTGGTCTTAGGTTATGGTATATATGTAAGATCTTATTTATAAGATCAATATGCGATTGGGATAAGGAATTGTAAGAAGGTATATGCGAGATTAAGTAGAGCTATACACACAGACATCATTTGAAGGTGAAGCAAGGTTTTTGTAAAGATAATCAGAACTACATCGGTACTGAATCCAGCATATGAAGATGCTATTTTGAACAGTACATTCTTATTGGATTTAACCATCCAATTGTAGTCAGTGTGACTCCTATTTGTGTTTTAGTAGTGAGCTCTAGGCGCTTGGCCTTTCTGCATGTGCAGACGCCATTTGTATACACATACTATCTGCAATAGTATCATCTGATTGTGGGTAAGGTTTCCCACCGTGGTTTTTCCCCTTACAGGGTTTCCACATACAAATATTGGTGTTATGTGTTGTGCATGGTATTGTCTTTTTATTTCATGCATTAATCTTTACCGGTACTGCAATTAACTGATAAAATGTCTACCAACATAAAGTTTGGTTTACCGGTATTAAGCATTAAGGTTAGTTAAGTTGTTTTGGTTTGAATTTATTTGACAACTGATTCACCCCCCCCTCTCAGTTGTCTCTGAGACCTAACAATTGGTATCAGATCCTAGTCCTCTTTTTGCATAAGTTTAATAGCTTGAGGAGATCCAATGTCTAATAACTATTTCAGGAAGGACAGTCCTCAACTTGATGGAACCAACTATGGCATATGGAAGATCAGAATGGAGACACATCTAAATTGCATTGGAAAGGACATCTGGGATGTTACAAAGAATGGCTACACTACTCCTACTCAAAGTCAGCCTAATCCACCTACCTTAGGAAAAGATGAAGAAAATGATTGCAAAGCAAGAGAAGCACTTTTGAGTGCATTATTTGATCAACAAATCATGGGATTATCAGATAGGTCTACTGCTAAATCTATTTGGGATTATTTGGAAACATTGAATGAAGGAGATTCCATAGTCAAAATTGCAAAACTTGAAAGCTTTCGGGTCAGGTATGAAAATCTGAAAATGGAAGAAGATGAAAGGATTTCTGCTTTTATGGAAAGAGTAAATGAAATTGTTTTGGGTATTAAATGTTGTGGAGAAACCTTAAGTGAAGATGAAATCATTTCAAAAAATTTAAGAGGATTTCCACTAGCATATAAAATGAAAGTTACTGCTATAAATGAGTTGAGAAAAATGCCTAATACATTAGTAACTAGGGATGCATTCATTGGAAAACTTTCAGCTTTTGAAATTGAGGAATTTGGTCCTATTGCTACTATAAAGATAGATTTAGCTTTTAAGGCATCAACATCATCTACACCACCTTTTGACAAATCTGATTGGAAAGCCTTTTATGCAAGAGAACTCTAGGAAAGAAGGAGAGAAAATGAAGAACTTGAAGAACTTGAAGCACTATTTGCAAGAAAAATGCCTAAAGGTCCAGTTGGAAGTACGTATGAAGGTAAAGCACCCTTTAAATGTTTTAACTATAATAAGATTGGTCATATGGCTTTAAGATGCCTTGATAGACATGCTAGACCAAGAGAAGAAGCTAGAAGAACATACAAGCCTAACCCTGAATACCAGAGATACAGATTTAGGAAGATTAAAGATAAATCTTGTTATCTTGTTGATGAAGGAGTCACTGATGATTTTGATGAGGATCCAATAGACAATGGATGGGTTTTTGTTGCTATAACAAAAGATCAACCGACACCTCACTAATACATTTGGACTAGATTTCCGACTGAGGTTTCCGACGGAGAAGGTATATTGTGGCCAAATTTGATTTTTTTGAAAAAACGCCCGTGTTTGTCGTAATTCCGACGAAGAAGGCATTAGCAATGAGAATTTTCTTTTTTTCAAAAAAGTGCTCGAGTTCATCATAATGCCGACGACAAGGGCCATTACTTAAAAAAAAGAAGAGGGAAATTCATTTGTGAACATTGCATTCTCGCATAGGCATCCATGGTGACTTCAACCCCCAAGAACATCAAACCCGCATTGAAGGCATTTGTGGCATTGCTTGCAATCCCACGCAGGAGGTAGATTCAAATTGCCCTAGTTTTTAATTTCATGTTGCAAAAAATATACATCTCTTTGCGGCATCGTATCAAACAATTCACGAGCCTTGTCCATGTTTCCACATTTTGAATTCATGTCAAGAAGAGCATTTGCAAGTACAATACCTAACAAAATTCCTCTATCTGTTATGCTTTGATGGATGTCCATACCATGTTCCAAAGCTCCCATTTTTGCACAGGCAGGGAGGATGCTACCAAAGGTTGTGAAATTTGGCTTTATGCCTTCCAATTTCATTTGCTTGAAAGTGTCTAAAGCCTTTTTGACAAATCCATTTTGTGCATATCCAGCAATTGTTGCAGTCCACGAGACAACATTTCTTTCAGGAATTCTATCAAACGGTTCACGTGCCTTGTCTATGCTTCCACATTTTGCATACATGTCTACTAGGGTAGTTGTAACTACAACATCTGACAAAATTCCTCTGTCCTTTATGCTTCGATGAATGTCCATACCCTATTCCAAATCTCCCATTTTGGCATAGGCAGGGAGGATAGTAGCAATGGTCATGGAATTTGGCTTTACACCTACCGACTGCATTTTCTTGAAAGTTTCTAAAGCCCCTTCTCAACAAATCCATTTTGTGTATATCCAACAATCATTGCAGTCCAGGAAACCACATTTCTTTGAGGCAATTTGTCAAACAGTTCCCGTGCCTTGTCTATGCTTCCACATTTTGCATAGATGCTAACAAAGCAGTTGCAACTACATCTGACAAAATTCCTCTATCTCTTATGCTTTGATGGATGTCCATACCCTATTCCAAAGCTCCCATTTTGGCACAGGCTGGGAGTACACTGGCAAACATAACTAAAGAAATGCAATGATCAGCTCCAAAGACATCAAACCACTACTAAGAAAACCGAGAGTCTAAAATATGATAGGGAATAGTGTGAGCTATCCTGAAATAAAATATTTTATTTTCAATTTAAACTAAAACATAATTACTCAGCCATTTAATGTTATTAATAAGTGTTTAATTTATGAAAGATATAAATGGTTGGCCACAAGTACATGAGTTACTAAATGCACACAAATAAGTGAATTTGATATTCAAAACTATCTACAATGAATTCAATTCTTGTCCATTAGTCATTTATGTTTGCAATAAGCATGTTTCTTTATTTTTCTTAATCTTTATTCATAGTTATGTGCATATTTCACATTCTATAATTAGGATATCAATTGCTATGGCTGAACACTAGCATGATGTTTGTGTTGTGGTATAGATGCGTGGAAGCATAATTATGGGATTGTTATATTATAGATATCATAAATCTAGATATCCCATATTAGTTCCAGCTCTTCTTGGATTGAGTCTAAAGTTGACATATAGTCATAAAGCCATTTATTAGTAGATCTATCCATTTCTAGTAAAGACAATTGAGAAATCCATTTTGATATTGGGAGTTTCTTATCTATTTACCTATTGATCATTATTAAGCCACAATATTTAGGTTTATTTATCTCTCTTGCAAAACCTCTATAAGTGTCCTAGATTGTCCCTACTACTCACTCTTCAATGAAATAGTGGAGTTCTAAAGATTTGTTGCACAAGATGGTGTTGAACGTATCAACAAGGCTAGCATGGAAGGCATGTTCAAGCTTCCATTAGTACAACTTACAACAAATGATTTGTTGATAGAAGAAATTCTTGAAATAGGGATACAATCGAAAGACAAGTAAGTACATACAAACCTCCTCAGTTGAAAGTAAAATCTGTGTATAAAAAGAGTACATCGAATCCCAATCCATCAACACAATAGAGATACCCATGGAGACTTAATTGGATGTAGCATGTTGCACCAAAGTTGTTAGAGTATGCTAAGCTAGTACATAATGTTTCATAAAGCCACATTAGTATTTTACCTAGATCATTATCTACCAAAACTAACTATAGTAATCCTTTTGAGGATTCATTTCATGGTGCTATATCTTCATTTAGTTCTACTTCTTGTTGGAGAAAAGAACAGTTATTTCTTGAGGTAAATGAATATCCCATCAACAAAGGAAAAGACCCTTTCTAGAATATAACAAATTCTACTCCAACAAAAGATCATGGGGGTTTCACTAGAGATATTGAATAAGAGATAGACTTCTATTGCTGCATTAAAAGCATTGGCATGTTCTTCGTTTATTGATGTAAACTCTTTGTGACACAACCACAACCAACAAAGGTGTAAAAAGTTGTTTGCAATGCATGGATTTTTAGGATTGTCCTTTGAGAAAATGGAATTAAACTATGGAAGCAGGATCTGCCAGCTCCTGAGGGAATCTTGATGAAAAATAACTATAAAATATTTGGGCAAGCTTACATACAAAAACTCATGCTTCCTGATGGGTTTATATACAGAAATAAGCATGAATTAAGTGGTAAAGGGGCTTCTGGAAACAAGAGGGACAAATAGGCAGTGGAAGTGAAATTTTTTGGTGTTGTGTCTACTCCATCTTAGAATGGGAATGGTTAAGGTGTTGTAAGAGGAGCTGAGAAGGGTGTTGGAAGAAGCGGGGGTGTTTACATTCCCCTATTTAAGCTGGCTCAAATGATGAAAGATGTGGAAGACAAGAGCAGTTTGGAATACCAGTGCATGACATGGGATGCCCTTTGGAAGAGTATCAATGGGTTAGTAAACAAGGTAAATGCATCTAACATCAAGAAAATCATTCCAAAGTTGTTTGCAGAGAATCTCATCCATGGGAGGGGTCTATTTTGTAGGTCTTGTATGAAATCCCAAATGGCATCCCTTGGATTTACAGATGTTTTTGCTACGTCGGATGTTGTGGTAAATACCAAATTTCGTGAAGTTGGCAATATAATTTTGCGAAGAATTATTTTGCAGCTTAAGAGGGCATACAAATGCAATGACAATCACACGTTGATAGTAGCAGCCAAATTCATACCTCATTTAGTGAATCAACAAGTTGCACATGAGATCATTGCCTTGGAACTTCTCACCCTTTTACTAGAGAACCCCACAGATGACAGTGTAGAGGTTGTTGTTGGGTTCGTGAAAGAATGTGGTTCTTTGTTGCAAGACCTTTCACCCATAGGTCTCTATGGTATTTTTGAAAGATTTAGAGGTATTCTCCATGAGGGGGAAATTGACAAATGAGTATAGTTTTTAATCAAAGGCCTTTTTGCATTTCGCAAAGCTAAGTTCGAGGGTCATCGAGTTGTGCATCCAGATTAGTTAACACATGAAGTTTTCCTAGAAGATGAACTTGATCAAGAAGTTGGTTTAAATGTTTTCAAGCCAGCTCCCGATTTCTTAGAGCATGAGGCAACCTATGAAAAACTGAAGAAAGATATCCTTGGAGATGCTTCTTCACATGAAGCAGAAGGGGAGAATGATTCAGGTGATGATTCAGATGATGATGATGATGATGATGAAGATGAAGGTGAGGAAGCACTGAGAATACAAGATGAGAGAGAGATAAACTTGGTCAATTTAAGATGTACAATTTATTTGACAATCATGTCAAGTGTTGATTTTGAGGAAGCTGGTCATAAGCTACTAAAGATCAAGCTTGAACCTGTGAAGAGAGAACATACCTTCATTATTATGGTCTTCTTAGGAAAATATTATGTATGATCAATAAAATTTATGAGGAATTTTTTGATAAGTGTTTTGTACAATAGTATTCTATGATACACAGACTGGAAACAAATAAACTACGTAATGTTGCAAATTTTTTTGCCCACTTACTTGGCACAGATGCTCTTCCATGGCATTGTCTTGCTTATATACATGAGATAGAGGAAGATACTACTTCCTCTTCCCATATTTTTATAAAGATTCTCTTGCAGGAGCTGGCAAAGTAGCTTGGTATATTGTTGCTTAATGAAAGGTTGAACGATCCAACAATGTAGGAGTCTTTTGATTCAATTTCTCCAAAGGACAATCCCAAAAATTCACGGTTTGTTATCAATTTCTTTACTTCTATTGGTCTTGGTGGTATCACTGAGAGTTTACGTGAGTATTTGAAGAATATGCCAAGGCTTGTAATGTAGGAGCAAAAGTCTATTCCTGAGTTAGATGAATCTACCTCTAATGATGATTCTTCTAGTTCATCAGGTTCGTCAGATTTTGAGAGTGAAACTAACAGTGAGAGCAGTAAGGAGTTACTAAGAAAGAAAAATAATTCAAAGCATGACAATGAGTATGAAGAAAAAAGAAGAAAGAAAAGGGTGAGGGCATCTGACTTGGAGGATGGAAGTGACAGCGAAAAAATCAGAAGGAAAAAGAAAAGGAATTAAAAATCTTTCTAGTCAGTTATTCAAGGCTCCAGTAGACACCATTTTCTTGGACTGTGACAAACAAAAGAATCACTCCCAAGTGCTTTGGTTTTATAACAGATGATTATAAGATGCTACAATGTTGTCTTATGTATTTTAATAGCCACGAGTTTTAGAGTTCTGTACTTGATAGGTAATGGATAAACAGTGTTAGGAGGAGAAAATATTGAAGGCCAAGTGTAGATTGTGATAATACTAGATCAATAAATCCTATTATTTATTGATTATTTCTTGTTTTCCATGGTGTGTGATGTACCATAGGCAAACTAGAAATCTAAATTCAATAAGATGCTTTGTTCAATGATGATAATTTCTATTTTCTTGCCTATGAAGAAAGACCATGTCAGACAATATCAACGAACAATAAAATAAGGAGACAATTGCTAGATTGTGGTTTAACTTGAAAAGAAAAGGTGATGGAAAATTTTATTGTCCATGCAAAATTTGTAAGGGGTTAAAGACTAGAAGACTTCTAATCAAAACAACAAAGGAACATTATAGGTTGCATGGCCATATTGAAGGTGGACATGCTTATCATCCATTGATAAGTTTTTCATTATATTGTTTTGACAATTTATATACATAATAAATCACGTGATGATGAGATCATGATCACGGTTTATTTATGTTTATCAATTTTATATGGCTCGAGCACCCCGGAGCACATGGTATGGATCAACACAACCTTGAGAATATGGTTTTCAAAGTGGATGAACATGGAGGTGTGAATATTGAAGCTGAAGATAACGATCCCATGGAAGATGACGATCATGAGCCAGAAAACACAATTGAAGATGATGGTACAAATACATTGATCCATGACTCATTTAGTACTTGTGTAGCTGATCATGATGATGAAGATAACCTTGATGTTGTTCATGATGTCCCTCTACTTGAGAAGGCATCTGAGGCCCTTTACGAAGGCTCGCATGCAACTCTTCTCTTTGATGTATTGTTGTTGGTGAACTTGAAGGTTATGAATGGTTTATCCAACATAACAATGCCACGTATGTTAAGGTATGTCATATATGTCATAATAAACCATGAATCATATCATACCATTAATATTATTTATTATAACAAATTATATTGTTTTGTTGTAGATTGATAGGTGAGTTTTTGTTACCACCATCAAATATTCTACCTTGCTCATACCAAGAATTATCTGCCATTATGAAAGATATTGGAATGGAGTATCAAGCAATAGATACTTGTCCCAATGATCATATTATATATCACAAACAACATGAATTTCAAACTGAATGCCCTGAATGTCATATCAGTAGATATCGAACAAATCAAATAACAAAAAGGGTTCCTCACAAGGTTCTTCGCTATATTCCCATTATTCAAGTGCACTAGCTTGGCACAATTTATGGATTACCATGCACACAATAGAAGTTGAGATGACATTATTCGAATGCCTGCGGATGGTTAAGCATCTATGGACATAGTGGAAAAGTGGCCACACTTTAAAGAAGAACCTCATAATCTCAGGCTTTCATTGGCAGCGAACAGTGTCAATCCATTTGGAGAGATGAGATCTGTTTACTCAGTGTGGCCTATTTTTGTTATCAACAATAACATTCCTCCATGGATGTCAATAAAGAGGGAGCACATAATGTTGGCAATGATTGTTCTAGGTATTTTATCATTTAAATATAGTCGTCTAAATTTAATTATAAATATTGCAGTAAAATGGTCATAATAATTATATAATGTTTTTGTTCATTCGATTAGGTAAGTACCAGGTTAAAGATATGAATGTATATATCAAGCCTCTTATCGACAAGTTGCTGGAGTTATGGAATGGTGTCACTATGTATGACATCTCTAGACCAATAGGACAAAGATAATTTCAATTCCATGCAATGCGATGCTTCTATGGACAATACACGATGCCCCAGGGCTAACACATTTTTGTGGTATATTATAGTGTTTAAGTTGTGCATGAACATTATTATTCAAAAAATTATCATATTTAATCCAATTAGACATTATTTTGTAGGTCTTCAAAAAAAGGGAAATTTTGCATGTCCTATTTGTGGTCCAAAGATGAAATCTCGTCATTCAAAAAGTTTAGGAAAGAAGGTGTTTGATGAGTATAGGCGCTTTCTCCACAAAAATCATAAGTATCGAAATACTGAAAAACATCTTTTCAATGGGAAAGAAGAGAATACATCACAACCATGAAGAACGACACCTCACCTGTGGAAGCTAGAATATAATAGAATTAATCATCAAGGTAATGCCATTCCATCTATTGGTTTGTCATAAAACATCTTTTCTATTTTGTTTTGTTTACTGATGATGTGATTGATCATCATGAAGGTCATGAAGGCATAAATGACCACCTTCCTAAGAGAATAAAAAGTTATCCCCGACAATTTAGTAGGCTGCCCTACTACGAGCAGTTACAAATTGTTCATTTGTTTGATAGTATGCATATTGGAAAGAATATAACAAAGACAGTATGGAAAATATTGGATGGAAGGCGTGACAAAGAAAAAAATGTCAAAATATGTAGTGACATTCAGGATTCCAATCATGCAATGATAAATGTCATTCAATCAAATAGCCATGGAGACCAGATTAATATAAGTGAGCTTCCTTGGTTATTAACGGACTAGCAAAGCAATGCTATAAAAGAAGTCATACGAAAAATTCGATTTCCCACAGGATTTGCTGCGAACATAAACAATCTCATATCAAAGAAAAGTGAATTTGGGCTAGGGATGAAAATGCATGATTGGCATACCTTCATTAAGGTAATTCATGTTCTTGTGTTTTTAGTATGTATTTAAGTATTGTGCGTACGTGTACTTTTCATTATGTTACAAAAAAATGAAAAGATAATTTTATAATTGTTGCAGTACATTTTACCTCTATCTCTCCTAGACGACTTCGACAATAATGTCAAGCAAGTCATATATGATCTTGGAAAATACATGAGGTAAGTAGTGATATTTGTTTAGTTCATTGTATAGATATTATATTTGCGATTTGTTTTACTTCTTATGTAATATGTTTTTTTGCTTCTTGAATACCTTATAGGTGGTTGTCATGTAAAGAAATCCATAAAGACGATATAAAATATTGGAAGAGAAAAATTTCTCATTTGATGTGTGAAATGAAAAAGTGTCTACCTCCAACTTTTTTCAATGCACAAGAACACTACCTCATACACTAAGTTGAGGAGATTGAATTGTGTGGACTTGTACACACTAGGTCAATGTGGATGGTTGAGAGGCACTTGAAATTTTTGAAGGATTTGGTTCAACAAAGAGCACATCCTGAGGGTTCTATGGTGGAGGGATATATGGTATACCAGACTATGGTGTACATTTCAGAATATCTTCCTAAGTTTGCAGCAAAGATCCACGTGGATCGCATTTGGGATCCCAACACCATTAAAAAATTCGAAGGGGTGTACTTGATGGGGAAAGGTAGATTGAGGAAAGTGAGAGGTAATTATAAGATGTTATTGTAGTTAATTAATTCTTAATCTTCAAAATAAATTGATTGTAAGACGTCTATTTATTTTTTGTACAGTTGGTCAAGAGTGGGATGCACTACATTTGTATATTGCAAACAATCTTGATTGGATGATGGTATGGATTGAAAGTTGTCAACATTCTAGATGCACATTAACATGGGAAGGTGTGGCTTCATTGGTTAAAGAAGCATATCATAATGGAGATTCCAATGTTACGCAAAGGGAAATTGATTTAGGATATGGTTTAAGAGATAAACAGGTACATATAAATTAATTAATCACCCATATGTTTATCAACTCACAATGCAATAAATTTTACATGTTGGACATATCACAGGTCAAACACCACAACGCTATGTGCTACAATGGTCATAAATTTTGCATAAAAAAGTTGGATGACACGAAGAAAAATTATAATTCTGGCATCACTGCAGTCTTTGAGGTGACAAATATTTCATCGAGAAATGACATTCATCCTCAATAGTCTCAAAATCAATACTATGGCATTTTGGATGATATACTTGAGTGTGACTTTAATTCATTCAAATTAGTTTTGTTCGTCATCAAATGGTATAGGCTACGATTGAATAAAAATGATCCTAATAGAACTATTATTGAACATGATAATGGTTTTATAATGCTAAATACAAGGTCATTTGAACTAGTTGGGGATGAGCCCTATGTTCTTCCAAGCCAATGTGAGCAAGTATTTTACTCAGAGGTTCCACATAAACTGGGTTGGTCATTTGTTGTTAGACATGATCCAAGAGGAAAGCCAATAAAGTATAATGTGATGGAAGAAGAAGATACCGAAGAAGTAGAAGATGAAGTGGATGATGATCATGATCGACAGTTTATTAATGACGATGAAGAAGAAGAAGAAGAAGAAGAAGAAGAAGAAGAAGATGATGATGACGGTGATGGTGATGGTGATGGTGATGGTGATGGTGATGGTGATGCTGATGGTGATGATGATGACAAAGACATTGATGATGATGATGATGATGATGACGACGACGATGACGATGACGACGATGACGATAGTGATGATGACGATGACGACAACGACGACGACGACGACGACGACGACGATGATGATGATGATGATGATGATGATGATGATGATGATGATGATGATGATGATGATGATGATGATTGCAATGATGAGCTTTATGTTCATGATGATGAAGAATGAAATGTATGAGGTATGCGATTAGTATATTATCTATTTAATATTGACTTCTTGATAGAATTTTTTTTACATAATTAATTCATTATGTTTTGAATTCTAATGCCATTACATAATTAATTCATGATGCACCTTTTAATATGGAGATGGAGATGGGGAGAGTGACTATTTATGTGACAATTTTTAAACTATGTTTATTTATGGAAATTGGATTGTTTATTAGCTATGTGATGGATGTTGATTTAAAATACATATGTGATGGATCACATGTTAATGATGATGCATGTGACATTTTTTGAACTTTATGTTTATTTATAGAACGTGGATTGTTTATTGCCTATGTGATGGATGGTGATTTATGATACATATGTGATGGATTATGTGTTTATGATGACACATGATATGTGATGCTAATTGTGATGCTCAATTACATATATGATGACACATCATGTGATGCTTTTGATGATTATGATACGCATGTACTTATTTTTTATCAACTTACAAATGTAGTAATGCTTATGATGCTCAATTGATGGTGTTGATTTCAGGTATAGTCCCTGTGTGATGATGTCACCCTTGGTGGGAACAGACATCATCAACCATTTAGTTGAGGATCTTGCATAGTCTACATAAAGTAAAGGTAAGGAATTAAAAAATTTACAATGATTTTGATGACAACGTATTTTTATTATTTAATACTCTTTTTGTCTACAAAGTTCATGTTGTTCATGTTGTGTACTATGTAATTTCACTAATGTTTTTTATATTTTTTCTTTGTCATAGGCCGACATGGATCCATCACATATCGCAGACAAAGATGTATCTTGCGACACTTCTACCGAGTAGGTAAACCTCATTGTAATTGTACAAATTAGATAGAAGAAAACTTTTACATTATTATGTTTTTTTTTTTAGTGATTTATACTAATTTTGTAATTGTTAATGATATTCTTGACACAGATGAATGTTCGGGGAAAGGGAAAGGGAGTTATAGTACCTGATCACCTTTCTAGGGATGTGGAATCATTAGGGTTAAGCAATGATGACCCTAAAGATCCCACAGACCTTGTGAAATTATTTAAAATGCCTCTTATAAAAATTAGAAAAGAGATTGTTGCTTTGGCAGCCATGCATCCTACCACTGATGAGATACGACAAAGGGTGGAATTATTGTTTAAGACAACAAAAAACTTGCAAGTAAGCAATAATGAAAGCTTTAATTATAACAAAAGTTCAATAATGGTTTATATTTTATTCTCTTTTATGTCATTAACTAAAATATGTACGTATTGTTTTTACAACAATTTATTCGCCCTCATGAAAGTCATTCCCACGATCAGGGTGTTGCAGGATCTTTAGGTGATGACGATTTTCTTGTATTATCACTTGCTTGGCTTATCACTCTGAGTTCCCAAAACACATCATACTTGATACTGTCAATTTTTAAAAGAAAGGTCCATCCTTGTTTACAATTCTTGCACTTTTCATATATTTAATGTATTATTCCTTAGGTGTTGTCAATGTTACTGTACAAATGTCGCGACCGCCTCATCAGAGGTCACCCTCACTTGTATTGCTGACTACAATGTCGGCAACACATAGCATGTAGACATCCTCTAGTGCACATCATATTGGCTCGCCCACTGTTGGTAGATCCCTCTTTTGCTCTATCTTCTATCATGTGTTTATTTCCCTTCAAGCGTTCTTTCTTGAATTCTAATGCCATTTCATAGTGGATTTATTTTTTGCGGGAGGAGATGCACATGAGGATGTGCCAGAGGTGACTACTACTGATAACATACCATCATTTCCCGGATCTTCTCGTATTGCTAGTACGGGAATGTTGCAGGCCACATTGGTGGTGAGT
The DNA here is from genome assembly GCF_030272615.1 of Cryptomeria japonica. Taxonomy (NCBI): domain Eukaryota; kingdom Viridiplantae; phylum Streptophyta; class Pinopsida; order Cupressales; family Cupressaceae; genus Cryptomeria; species Cryptomeria japonica. The sequence continues at coordinate 714,936,853 of NC_081407.1, forward strand.
GACAAAGAAATGCTTCCCTTAAAGATAGAAAAGGTTCTAGGTACTTTAAAATTATTATTATATATATTCTAATTGTAATTTACTTTATGATCACTCGTTTTGGACTAATGATCCCATGAATTTTTTGCAGGCAATGATATTTTCTATAAACATCTTAGTGACATTGCATTGCAGATATTTGGGCCCACCATACGTAAAAGGTGGTACATAATATGTGAACTAACCCTAATCCACTTTTGATTTCATATCATTTCTAGAATAGTTTTCCTTTGATCCATTTCTTGAAGTGTGATAAATGTAGCTTTAGTTCATTTCTGAATCTAATAGGTTTGTTTTTGCTTTAAAAGGTGGAATGACCAAGAAAAAAGGTTAAAAGATGAATTGACAAACCAAATGGTTGAGTGGTTTGGAAATGACACCTTTGACAAAACCAAGCTCCTTGAAAAAGATGGCACATATCTAAAGTATGTGAGGCACCAATACAGGACCCATTTGGAGAGGAACCTAAAGTACGAGTGTCCCCCCATGATTCCAGAGAGGGAGTGGAAGGACCTGATTTTGGATGCCAAGGAGAGAATTGAAAGGAAAAAAGGAAATACACCACTAGACGCCAGAAGAAGGTATGAGATACTATTAAGAATGTAATTATGTACTAATTAATTACTCTATATTTATATAATCTAACATATTTCAAATGTTTTATAGACTGAGTGGCACGTCAAAGGCAACCAAGGCAAGGCAAGAAAAGCATGGGCAACACAAACTTGGCTCTGGTGGTTACATGAAACTTGCTGCACGAATTGTAAGTATCTCATGTAAATGAAATATTGCATCAAAATAATAATAAGTTGCAAACATTTTTTTTAATCAAACAATGCAAGCAAAATTCATGGTACCAAGAAAAAATGCAAGGCTTTTAATTCAATAGAGCACCCATAGAAGATGACAAGAGAATTTCCTACCAGCAAGGCTATTCAATCGTGGCTGATCGGCTACGAGAATTGAGTGGGCATACACAACATTCAAGTGCATCCGTCACATAGGTAAATATGCTAAATGGAAGTTGTTACAAATTGAATACTTTACCAATAATCTAATTGATGTTGAGTTCCAACATAAAGTGACAATATTTGTTTTAAATAATCAAGCAATGATAACAATGTACATGTCATTGGAATGCAACTTGCTAATTGTGAAGCACCACCTGCACATGAAGGTCTGGATGTGCATCCCAGTAGTGGAGGTATTCATTTGCTATTCAAATTTATTTATTTAGCTATTAATAAAATTAAACATCTTAATTTGTAATTAGAGTAGTAACTAATGTAACCTTTTTTGTTAATATTTTAGAGCATGTAGTCAGTGGTGAGCAAGTGGAGCATGATCTGGGTACACAACCTCAAGAGCGTGATGTTCCCCACTTAGGTAAAGAGGACCATTGTTATTTCTTTAAACAAATATATAATTGCAATTGGTGTTCAACATTAATGTAACCTTTAGTATTTCAACTCCAGATGATCTAGAGGGTGTTCAGCATGTTGAGGTTGAGGCTACACAAAATGATGTGGCCCCATCAGGTAAAGAGCCCAACAATTATGTTCTCTAAATTAATGAAATACTTGTAACAATAATTTTTATTTTTTTTGAATTTAACCCATTTCTTTGTTATTGCAAAGGACCCCACTTCACTTCAATGTCCTCATCCTCAGTATAGGACTAGGCATACATTGAGATCATGAGCAGTTGGCGGAACATCTGCAGAGGGGGGAAATGATGAAGAAACCGATGTTCCACTTAGTCTTTTCATAGCTTCAAAGAAAAAACAAAGAAAGAAATGATTATAATCTAACTTATTTGATAATGACTAATTTTCATGTGTTAGTGAATGTAATTATGTGCTAATTAATGGTTATGGATGATATGTGTTAATTAATATTGATGAATGTTGCGTTTTAATTAATGTTAATCAATGTTATGTGTTAATGAACGTTATGTGATATTAATGAATAAATTCTATATTTTATTAATGGTAGAAAGAAAGAATGAATGAATGTTATAAGATGTTAACGGGGAATTTAGAGTGATGTTAGGGGGGGGGAGGGGCCAAATGAGCTTCCACCTTCATGTGGTTGGCCCTATTAAGTAGAGAATATTAAACTATTCTCAAAACCAAGATAAGATCAACAAGGTAACACACTTTTCAATATTTCATTATGTTGCACAGTTAATCTTATTGAATAATGTATATTGAATCTTAATTGCAAGGTCCAACAGAGCCAACACAAACAACAACACCACAAGTTGCTAGGTATAATGAACTCCCATATTGTCTTGTATGTACAAGAACAATATGAGTTGCTTCTAGTGTTGATATCCAAGGTAGGACTGTAAAAGTTATGAATATGCCTCATCCTTGTAAGTTTTTTTATTACTTCTAAGTAATGCATATGCCTCATCCTTGTAAGTTTTTTTATTACTTGTAAGTCATGAATATTGCTCTTTAGTTGATTAAAATTAAATCAAAATCTTTAATGAATACACAAAACTATATGCATATGCAGGCGTACCATGGTTGAGATGGTCCAACTCCCTAGTCTCACTCTACGACTAAGCTCATGCCATATCTAAATCAAAGACATCTCAAATACATCATCAGTGGAAAGTTGCAAAATGCCATTTTCATACATAAGCAAGACATACACAATTGGGCACAATCACCAAGAGAATGGTAAAAAGTGTGTCTGAGATTGTATCATGGATGCTTTTAAGGATTGTATCATGGATGCAAAAAATCTCTTCATTAATCTTTGACTCATGATTGCTATAATACTTCTTTAGAATTCTCATGTCATTTGTTGCACTTCTTCACTATTTTGGACTGAGTTTCAACTATGTATTTGCCTTGAATTATGACTGTACCTAGCTTTGTCCTATCTTTGTAAGCTTCCTCTTTGAATTGTGGTTGTAGCTTTGATAATACCTTTTTAATATTGAACTATTTGTAAGGAGGACAACTCCTAATGCATGTTGCAAATTGTGTTCTAGTGACTGAGACTAACCTTTTTGTAATTGATGTTTTTGACTAGTTGTCATAACCTCTGACTTTGATGCTTGTGCCTTAATAGAACTAGATGTTTCTTGTCTGCATACTTGGTCAAGGACTGCATTATGATTCTATAGGGCTACTAACTAAGATTATTTATTTTATTGAGTTGCACATTTGACATGAGTTGCCCTATGACTGCTATGCCTCTTGAGGTTATAAGGTGTTGTTATTGTCAAGTTTTGACAATGCTGCAACAATAACGTGTTATTTATTGTTAAGGTTTGAAAAGACCTTTTAGAAACTTACACCCTGCTCTTTTTCACTCAGTAGACTTGATTACTGTCATTTTATTTGGTACTAGGTATGATTGCCTACTGGCTTTACTGTAGACTGTATTCTCTCTAGACTGTATTTTCTAAGTGTTGTTGTTCTATACTTGACCATCTATTAGGAAAACATAGCTTGAATTGTCCAAAACAATTAATGAATGATTGCACTATCACCAATCTATCTTGAAAATTTGACTACTCTTTAGATTATGATTATGACTGTAATGATATTTCATGAGACTGCTCTATCCCTATATGAAACCCTTTGTTCCCACAAATCAATGCTTTGAACTTGACTGCAACTTTATAGTGATCACTATCTTTGTACAATAAGCTGGCTACTTTCTCAACTTTTGATATATTGGAGGCTCCTAGGATGGTTTCTATCTTATAGGATGGTTATAATGAGATTATAACTAGTCTCCATGGTTGCAAGACCTGAAGAAGGATTCTTATCATCAATTAGATGCATACTTTTGGGAATATAGAAAGACAAAAAAAAATATTAGAACCATATTTTTTGTTGAGTCATAATATGATGTGTTAATTTAGCTAAATAAGGGAACCAATGTTGTATTAGGTTTAATTCCATGATGACAGTTGAAGCTTGTTAGAGATAGGGGATTTGAAGCAGTTGGCTTGTTAGGTTATGTCACAATCCCATGAAGGTCCTTGTAAACCGTTAATGTCAGTAGACATGAGACTGTTATGTAACGAGTTGGATTAGCTAAACCGAGAAGTTCTGTAACCAATGAATCAACTGACTCAAGTGTATGTTAATTATCTTATGATGGTCATTTATGACCGTTATTCTTAGTAGATATTAAGCAGTTTGCTAGATAGTTGGTTAGTAACCAATGAGTTAGTTGGCTCAAGTGTATGCTATTTATCATATGATGGTCATTAATAACCATTATTGTTAGTACACATTAAGCAGATGGATTGTTTAGATGGTTGGTAACTAGTGAGTTTGTTGAGCTCAAGAATTGGATGTACAAGTTGAGCAAGGGAGGTGAACACTAACAACGCATTGGTACTTGCAATGTTAAAACCTTGGCCAAGATGGTGATGCTTTATCTAAGTGATGAAACTGGCCATTTGAATTCCTTTGTCCTATTGATTAGCTTAATAATATTTGTTCAATGTTTTTTATCGTTAAAAGATTACCTTCCTTTTAGATAAATTAGTTAGATTCTTATTATGTTGAAGAACATTTAGTTAGTTTTCTCCTTCAACTGAAGTAGTTATGTTTTATTTTGAAATGCTCAATTTTATATCTTAATATAGATCACAATTTATTTTCTTTAAGTATAGAATTAATGGAATATTACATATGGTATCAAAGCAACCAAGTTCGACATTGAACCTCAGGATTTCCACCTATAAACAAAACTATATACATATGCAGGCGCACCATGGTTGAGATAATATGCAGGCACACTATATACAAAACTATATTCGCAAGTAAATATTTTATTCAAATCCACAATATGAAACTTAGAGTTTTACTGGAAGAACACAAGTAACCTTATCTCCTTTAGATAATATCACAAGCAATTGCCTATAGAAAGATGCAGTAATCCATAGCATATACATAAAGGAAAGACGACTGATTATATTATGTATGTTCACAAAATGGTACAATAGTAAGCCTGAGGCTATATTCTACTTCTTCTCTAATGATCCTTATTGTTACAAAAGTTCCCTCATTTATATGAGGGTATTCATTGTCACCAAGCATCGTGGCTTTTTAGCACATAACTATTAATTAGCACTTTTGTTAACAAACTGGAAGATAAACAAGTTCAGCATTCTTATGTGTTGAATTTACTTATCATCTTTATACATTACAACGTCATTGTTTAGTGTCCTCATGTCGCTTTCTATCTTGAAATGATTGGATAGAATATGGTTAACACAAAGTGACAATTCTTTGTCCCAATCCAACTCTGCTACTGCTCAATTCTTCTCATCACTGAACTCTTGTTTCCATTGTTCCAACAATACTAACTCACCATTATTGTAAAAAGAGGGCACCCTAGGGGTATTCCCATCGTCCAGCCTCTAAAGATCTTTCCTTAATTGATTTTCCAATTCATTATGGGACTTCAAGTAAGCCTCGGCTTCAATTTTCTCACCTGGATTCATCAGACTGTTGTCGTTCATCATGCCTTCCAACTGAGACCTGAGCCTTTCATGCTCTTTCAAAGCTTTGACTGTTCTAGTGTATATCTTCCAATAGATTTTTGCAACCTTCACCATACTTTTGAATCTATGCTCAACGACCTCGAGAACTAACTTATCCATCTTTTTGTATTCCTTTTTTACTTGTTGAGATGTCTTTTCAGCCCTGTTCCTCCAATACATAGCATCTATCAAGGCATCCATGGCATCTCTATCAACACCATATGTCATCCCTGTTTGACTGGCACCTGTATCAATCTAAAGCAATCTTTCTTGCAACCTCTATTTTTCTTCATCGGTTTTCTCATATAGGCTTTTGTATGTAGAATTTTCTCGGACCAGAAACTCTATCTGATCTTGGTTCAGTTTAGAGACATCCAAATTTAGTTTGGCAGTTGTTCTAGAGTTAGTCTTTTCAACTTGCTGCACCATCAGATGTCCAAAAGATTCTTCTGTATCAACCAATATAGGTCTTTTATCTTTGGGATAGATATCCCACTGTAGAAGAGCCTTTTGATCTGGATCATATCCCGATCCTTTAAAGAGTTTAGCAATCTCTTTTGGCATCATCTTCTTACTTGGGTCCTATTTCTTGAGGAATACATCAAACAACAAGGCAGAGTTCATGTCCCATCTAGAGTATAATAGCACACCAGCTTCCTTAAGCAACTATCATCCCTTCTCAGGTGTCATTTCTCTCATCACAAGATCCATCTCCTCTTGTAACTTTTGAAGCTGCTGCTCTTCTTCACTATTTCTCATGTTATTCCTAAATTGAGATCCTTTATGTTGATAGAGGAATGTGGTGAACTCCTTGGAAGCAATGAAGTCACTATCAGCAATGAAATCCTCATGCTCCAGGAATTTGATGTTAGCCACTTCTTGGACATTCAGTTGTCCTATTGCCAAGTCTATCGGTGTATCCTCTGCATAATTAGGGGGTAATCCTCTCAAGGAGTGAATGAAATGATGCCAGATGTGGAAGTAGGAGACATATGAGCCAAAGGCTTTGTATTCCTAATATTATCGATGTAATCCCTAAAAACATGAGGCAGGACTCCCTCACGTATTTCTAATTCATGCTCCATAAGTTTGTTGGCCAACTCCAAGGGGTCTTCAATCTTTTGTAGCATGTCCTCATCCATTTTCCTTCTAAAAAGCTTCCATTTATAAGCCTGCATTGCTTTCTCAAACTTTATTCACTTCACTCTGGCCTCTTCTCTCCCAATGTTCTTAATGAGGTCATCCGGTAGGTAAGATTTATGCTCTCCATCCTTCAAATTTTGTGATGACCAAGCTATCCTTATGTATCCTTCAAGATTGAAATTAGGCCTTGGATCCCCCATACCCATGCCATAATAATCCAATTTTGTCTGCAGCAGGTCATAACTCTTTGAACTTTTCACAATAAAATCTGAAAATACTAACAATCCAAGTACAATTGATTGTTTCCCATGGCCTGTCAGATGTTCTATACTCACTATTGACAGTTGCCTCACAATTTCCAGATAAGCCACTCTGTTAGGGACTGTAAGTGGTAGTAAGTATGGTCTCCCTTCGAACCTATATACCTTGACTTGTGTGCAGTCTGGAAAACAATACCAATCTTCCCAATTGTGTTCAATTGAGGGATCTTTGGCGAAATCTTTTGGTCTTAGGAATCTCTGAACCTCTAGTGCAAGGGCTTGATCGCACGGACATCCTAATAGTCTATGTAATGGCTTGAAAAAGAACTCCTCAAAATGCCAATATTGATTATTCACATACTTGTGGTCCCATGAAGAAACCCATAGTTGCACTGGTTTTCTCATCCCAACATTGTCATATATCCTGACACATAACTCTTTTGGCCATAACCCTTCATCTTGGCCCACATACAATAGCATATGCATAAGTAAGGAATAATGCTTGAAATGAACATTGATGACATCCCCCTTTAACTTTTCTAACCCATGATTCAAAACCTCAACCAAATAAGCAGAAAAATCAAAGAAGTGGGGGTCCTTAGACTACAAATTGGCACAAATGACCATGGCTGCAATATCCATCAAAGGATGGGATTTTATCCCTAGCACTTGGGAAACATAGTAATAGGTATACTTGAAATATGGATGGAAAGACTTGACATCATAGGGAGCTTTGTCATCCTGACCTAGTGGCACTAAGGACCCTACATTCCTAGGTCTATGTATAGGGAGTCTCCACGTTTTGTAAATGTGCTCTAGGTTAAAATATTCACTTGTTAACTTCTTGAGGTCAATCAATTCTTCAAATTCCTAGTCCAACTCAAACACGGCATCAATAACCTCCTTTTTGATTGCAAGAATTGGCTCACCCATGTAGGTATATATGGTCCTAGTTTTAGGGTCATAATTGTTTGCCAATGCCTTCATGAGCTCCACATTCATGAATAAATTACCCACAACTAACCTTCCTAAGTTCAATTGCCATAAATTGTTGATAGGTTGAGGGGCAACTCTTCTGTTGTACCCATATATGAATAATTCATACCCTCTCAATTTTGTCCATATGTCTCCAAGATCCTCAAACCGGTCCTCCAGGCCTTCCTCATCGGCTCTAATCTTCTTGGACCTCAAACTAGATGATGGCCACTGATCAATTAGGTCCTGGGCCAAAGAACGTCCTTCCCTTTTCTGTCTTTTAGGTTTTTCTTCTACAGTGATAGGTTCTTTTCCCTTTCTAGTCTTATTAGTTTTAGATGATGATTCCATTTGAATTTTAAAAAAGAGGTCTGTGTGCAAACAACTTACATGGAATTACTGAGCTTTATTTGTGATTTCACCCAATTCCTTCTTTCAGTTTGTCGCTTGTGAATTCCTTAATGCTATGTCCTTTGATGTTGATCCTCTACTTATTGTGTATTTAATCAGTTAGTAATGGCAGTTTGGACAACGCTCACTTGGGCACACGTTCGAATTTAATGGTGATGTGACCTTCCGTGGGATTTGTTTCTGATTTTCACGGCAATCAATAATCATTTTGATGAGGATATGTCTTTCGATCATTTTTTTCTTTAGTCCATCGATCTCTTTGTTTCTATCGATAATACTTTTGTTTCGAATATTACTTCGATCAAGTATTTTTTCCCTTCATCGAAATACTATATTTAGTCAGTATGGTTGTCTCCTCATCGAAACATATCTGATATCCATCGGGTCTTATGTCAAAGAAACCTTGGGCTTTGGTGTCCTCCTTTATTTTTCCATCAAAATACTTCTTTTATCGATATCATTATGCCCCATCAATGAATGAGTCTATTATTTCACTGAAGCTTTTCTTTATTTTCCCGTACTGTTCTTCACCAATAAAGTTACATCGACAAAACCACGCATATCGAGAACATGAATTTTAACCTCCTCAAAACCTATATCCTCATCGATATCTTTTATCAATGTAGCTTCCTTTTGTTTGATCGATATTATTCTTTCGATGAAAATGCTCCTTTCGGTGGGTCCTTTTTATGTTGCACCGATAGTATTATTTCCTCGAGAACTTTTCCCGTTGATGAAGACCCTCTCTGATTTCTTCGATATCTTTTGTCGATGAAGTTTAACCTCCTCAAAACCTATATCCTCATTGATATCTTTTATCGATGTAGATTCCTTCTGTCTGATCAATATTATTCTTTCGATGAAAACACTCCTTTCGGTGGGTCCTTTTTATGTTGCACCGATAGTATTATTTCCTTGAGAACTTTTCCTGTCGACGAAGACCCTCTCTGCTTTCTTTGATATCTTTCGTCGATGAAGTTTAACCTCCTCAAAAACTACATCCTCATCGATATATTTTATTGATGTAGCTTCCTTTTGTCTGATAGATATTATTCTTTCGATGAAAATGCTCCTTTCAATGGGTCCTTTTTTATGTTGCACCGATAGTATTATTTCCTCGAGAACTTTTCCCATCGATGAAGACCCTCTCTGCTTTCTTCGATATCTTTTGTCGATGAAGTTTAACCTCCTTGAAATCTATATCCTAATAAATATCTTTTATCAATGTAGCTTTCTTTCATCTGATCGATATTATTCTTTCGATGAAAACGCTCCTTTCGGTGGGTCCTTTTATGTTGCACCGATAGTATTATTTCCTCGGGAACTTTTTCCGTCGATGAAGACCCTCTCTGCTTTCTTCGATATCTTTTGTCGATGAAGTTTAACCTCCTCAAAACCTATATCCTCATTGATATCTTTTATCGATGTAGCTTCCTTTTGTCTTATCAATATTATTCTTTCGATGAAAACACTCCTTTCGGTGGGTCCTTTTTATGTTGCATCGATAGTATTATTTCCTTGAGAACTTTTCCTGTCGAGGAAGACCCTCTCTGCTTTCTTTGATATCTTTTGTCGATGAAGTTTAATCTCCTCAAAACCTATATCCTCATCGATATATTTTATTGATGTAGCTTCCTTTTGTCTGATCGATATTATTCTTTCGATGAAAATGCTCCTTTTGATGGGTCCTTTTTATGTTGCACCGATAGTATTATTTCCTCGAGAACTTTTCCCGTCGATGAAGACCCTCTCTGCTTTCTTTGATATCTTTTGTTGATGAAGTTTAACCTCCTCGAAACCTATATCCTAATAAATATCTTTTATCGATGTAGCTTCCTTTTATCTGATCGATATTATTCTTTTGATGAAAACGCTCCTTTTGGTGGGTCCTTTTTATGTTGCACCGATAGTATTATTTCCTCGAGAACTTTTCTCGTCGATGAAGACCCTCTCTACTTTCTTTGATATCTTTTGTCGATGAAGTTATTATCTTTGGTGAGTCCTTTCTAGAATTCATCGGCATATCCTTCCTTCGATGGCTCTTTTATATTGATGATAATAATTATCTTTGGTGATAATAATAATTATTTTTTGATAAAAATTATCATCATCGGAATTATGATGAATACCAAGCTTTTGACCAACGACTTCTTTGACCGTCGACAGAGTCCATTGGTTGTCAAATTTCCAATGGGCATGGCATCGTCAACCAATCTGATGCTGAGTTTTTGACGGTGGATTTTGTCGACACTCTGATGAAAATTCATCACAAATCCGACAAACTGCCATTAGAAATCAGCTCCAAATGTACTAGTGCCTACCGTTCAACCGGTAGAGCAGGCCCTAGTAGGTAAAGTTGAAGTTAAGGATGAATAGATCATCGATTCAGGATGTTCACATCACATGACTGGTGATAAAGGTAAATTCTTGAACTTTCAGGAATATAATGGAGGTTTGGTAAGATTTGGAGATGATAAATCTTGTTTGATCAAAGGAAAAGGTACTATATCTCTTGATGGTAAACATAATACTGACAATGTTTACTATGTAGAAGGTTTAAAGCATAATCTTTTGAGTGTTGGTCAATTAGTTGAAAAATGGTTTCAGTTACAATTCAAGAATGGAAAATGCAAAAGTATGAACATAACTGGTTTGGAAATTGCTACCAGTAATCAAACTACACGTAATATCTTTCATTTGAATAATAGTGAAAAGACATGCTTGATTGCACATATTGATGAAAGTTGTCTATGGCATAAGAGACTCTGTCATGTAAATTTTGATTGCATGGTAAAAATCAGTACTACTAAGGCAGTTAGAGATTTACCTAAGATTGTTAAGCCTCACAATCTGGTATGTAAGGAATGTCAATTTGGAAAACAAGTTAGAGCACCTTTTAAAAGTATTCCAGAAAAATCCAATAATGCTCTTGACTTAATTCACACTAATTTATGTGGTCCAGCTAGAACTAAAAGCTTACAAGGTGATATATATTTAATGCTAATCATTGATGACTATTCTAGAATGTGTTGGGTTACTTTTCTCAAAGAAAAATTAGAAGCACTTCGGAAGTTCAAACAATTCAAAGCAATGGTAGAAAATGAAACCGGTAAGAAAATCAAATGTCTGAGATCAGATCAAGGAGGTGAATTCACATCTGAGGAATTTAATACATTCTATAAAATGAATGGAATCAAAAGACAATTATTGGCACCCTGGACACCACATCAGAATAGAATTGTAGAAAGGAAAAACAGAACTATCTTGGATGCAGCTAGAAGTAAGTTATTAGAAGAAAATATACATGTATATTGGAGAGAGGCAGTAAGAACAATGGTCTATACATTCAAAAAAGTTCACATCAAAGGTGAAACTTGTAAGACTCCTCATGAACTATGGTTTGGTATTACTCCTACTCTTAAATATTTTAGAATATTTGGAAGTAAATGCTATATTAGAAGAGATGAGTATATTGGCAAATTTGATCCTAGAAGTGATGAAGGAATATTTCTTGGTTATTCATTGAAGAGCAAGGCATATAGATGTTTTAACAAGAGATTGTAGAAAATTGTTGATAGTACAAATGTGAAGATTGATGAATAGTTTAGAGGAACATCAAGGTATATAGACTCTGAACTGGCAACAGAGATACTGACAAATTAATCTACATTGAATCCACCAGTACAGATAGAAGATCCAGTTACACCGGTATCATCTGAAAATTCCACTGTAACTGAGGAACAACAACAAACGAAGACACCGCGGTATGTAAGATTGAACCACTCTGAAAATCAGATAATTGAGAACAAGTATCAAGGAGTTATGACAAGAGGAAGACTAGGAAATGAAGAGGTATGTCTTATTTCTCAAATTGAACGATCATCAATTAATGAGGCATGTGAAGATAAACACTGGATTAAAGCTATGGAAGAGGAAATAGAACAAATTGAGAAGAACAACACATGGATATTAGTTCCCTCACCTAAAGACAAAAATGTGATTGGAACAAAATGGGTATTCAGAAACAAACTTAATGAAGATGGTAAGATAATTAGAAATAAAGAAAGACTAGTGTGTAAGGGATATTCTCAGAAAGAAGAAATTGATTATAATGAAACCTTTGCACCGGTAGCTAGATTTAAGGTAGTCAGATTATTCTTGGCTTTTGCAGCACACAAGAACTACAAAGTATATCAAATGGATATTAAATGTGCATTTTTGAATGGAGATCTTGAAGAAGAAGTTTACAATGAACAACCTGATGGATTTTCTTTAATAGATAACAAAGATATGGTTTGCAGGTTAAGGAAAGCTTTGTATGGGTTGAAGCAAGCTCCAAGTGCTTGGTATGCTCAATTGGATAAATATCTCTTGAAGATTGGTTTTCCTAAAGCATGAATTTGAAATGTCTATGATTGGGGAGATAAAATTCTTTTTAGGATTGTAGATTTCACAAACTGATAAAGGTGTATTCTTGAGTCAACCCAAGTACTTGAAAAAGTTACTAAAGAAATTTGGGATGGAGAACTCTAAACCAGTAAGCACACCTATGACTACAATTGACAAATTATCACTAAGGGATGAATCTACACTTGTTAATCAATCTAGATACAAATCTATGATAGGAGTCCTACTGTATTAGACACAAACCAAACATAATATTATGAATGCAATATGTATTGTTTCAAGATTTCAGAGTAATCCTAGAGAAAATCATGAATCAGCAGTAAAAAGGATTTTCTGGTAATTACAAGGCACTACAAATCTTGGTTTATGGTATCCTAGAGATGAAAAATTTGAATTATGTGCATACACAGATGCAAATTGGGTAGGAGATGTGGATGATAGAAAAAGCACCACCGATGGAGCATTTTTTCTTGGAAGCAAATTAATTTCTTGGTTGAGTAAGAAACAAAGTTGTACATCTCTATCAATAGTAGAATCGGAATATGTTGCAGCAGCAACTAACTGTACACAGGTATTATGGCCTAAGAAAATGTTGAAGGACATAAAGGTAAAATGCAAGGAACCTATAACTATATATTCTGATAACACTGCAACAATTGATATATCTAAGAATCCGGTATTACATTCTAAAACTAAACATGTTTCTATCAAATTGAATTTTCTGAAAGAGAATGTTGAAGCAAAAGAAGTAAAACTGGTATATGTGAATACTAAAGAGCAGATTGTAGATATTTTCACTAAGCCTTTGCCTAAGGAGACTTTTGAATATCTCAGAGGCCAGCTTGGGGTCATACCCCCACTGGTAGAGACTTAGACAGTTGATGTTTGTTGTCAACCGATAGAATTAACAGAGAAATCTTTTACTCTGGCTTTGATGAGGAGAGCTACTTCTCAGGGGGAGTAGTTGGCATACTGAACTGGTTAGTATTTGGTTTTGTATTAACTTTGGCATTTGATGTCAAAGGGGGAGAGATTGATATGGACAAACACAAGCAAAACACATGTTACTCTCAGGGGGAGAGATTGTTACTTTGGGAGAGATTAATTACTCTCTGTATCTGAATTTTGATTTATGGTTATAATCTCTTTTGGGAGATTGTTGGTTTTTGGTATTTGGCATTTCTATTTTGGCACTTTGATGGTTTTTCCATCTTGTGTTGCCATCAATTCCAGAGGGGGAGATTGTCGGTATTTTGGTATGGTTTTGTCATTGATGTCAACACCCTTTAACACTTATCAACTCTGGCACTTTGGAGGATTGGCAATGTTCATTGGCAAGCAAGTGACTTTATGCACAGTCACCGATATTTGGTACACTGGCAGGATATATTGTTCATCGACACTTGGAATGACATGGAAAACATCTGGTTATGTCGAAGACATCATTTGGACACTTTGTCTTGGAGATTTGTTCATTGGCATATTTGTATTTGCATATTTGTTGTTACCAGCAAATAGGTCCAGGTTATACACCAGTAGGCTTATCTATTCCAGATCAGCACGACATGCTTTGGAGATGATTTTGTTGTTATTGTAAATGCATTAAGCCGACATGTTGAATCGGATATTGCATCAGTTATTGATTTACTTGTAATTGTTTTATTATAATATTTTTTAGAGCCGACCTACTAAAATTGGTCTTAGGTTATGATATATATGTAAGATCTTATTTATAATATCGATATGCGATTGGGATAAGGAATTGTAAGAAGGTATATGCGAGATTAAGTAGAGCTATACACGCAGACATCATTTGAAGGTGAAGCAAGGTTTTTGTAAAGACAATCAGAACTACACCGATATTGAATCCACCATATGAAGATTCTATTTTGAGAAGTACATTCTTATTGGATTTAACCATCCAATTGTAGTCAGTGTGACTCCTATTTGTGTTTGAGCAGTGAGCTCTAGGCGCTTTGCCTTTCTACATGTGCAGACCCCATTTGTATACACATACTATTTGCAGTAGTATCATCTGATTGTGGGTAAGGTTTCCCACCGTGGTTTTTCCTCTTACAGGGTTTCCACGTACAAATATTGGTGTTATGTTTTTTGGATGTTATTGTCTTTCTATTTCATGCATTAATCTTTACCGGTACTGCAATTAACTGATAAACTGTCTATCGGCATAAAGTTTGGTTTACCAGTATTAAGCATTAAGGTTGGTTAAGTTGTTTTGGTTTAAATTTATTTGACAACTGATTCACCCACCCCCCTCTCAGTTGTCTCCGGGACCTAACACTATATAATTCTAAGGGGTATGTTGTATAGATTAGGATGTTATAAGGGGTTATATGTGGTCCTAAATGGTCACTCATGTGTTAGAACACATGTGTGACCCCCTAGGACCACATAACACAACACATGAGTGACCCCCTAGGACCACATAACACATGCGTGACCCCTTATGACCATATAGGACCCCTTAGGACACTATTGGGTCCTAAGGGGTACATTGTTAACACTAGGATGTTATAAGGGGTCATAAGTGGTCCTAAGTGGTCATGCATGTGTTAGAGAACATTTGTGACCCCTTAGGACCATATATGACCCCTTAGAACATTATATGATCCTAAAGGGTATGTTGTACACATTAGGATGTTATAAGGGGTCACACATATGTCAAAACACATGTGTGACCCCTTATGACCACATAGGACCCCTTAGGACACTATTGGGTCCTAAGGGGTACATTGTACACACTGGGATGTTATAAGGGGTCATAAGTGGTCCTAAGGGGCCACACATGTGTTATAACACATGCGTGACACCTTAGGACACTATATGATCCTAAGGGCTATGTTGTACATATTAGGATATTATAAGGGGTCATGCATGTGTTAGAACACATGTGTGACCCCTTAGGACCACATAGGACACTATTGGGTACTAAGGGTACATTGTACACACTAGGATGTTTAAGGGGTACACTGTACACACTAGGATGTTATAAGGGGTCATAAGTGGTCCTAAGGGGTCATGCATGTGTTAGAACACATGCATGACCCCTTAGGAAACTATATGATCCTAAGGGGTATGTTCTGCACATTAGGATGTTATAAGAGGTCATATGTGGTCCTAAGGGGCCACACATGTTACAACACATGCGTGACCCCTTAGGACCACATAGGACCACTTAGGACACTATTGGGTCCTAAGGGGTACATTGCACACAATAGGATGCTATAAGGGGTCATAAGTGGTCCTAAGCAGTCACATATGTGTTAGAATGCATGTGTGACCCCTTAGGACCACATATGACCACTGAGGACACTATATGATCGTAAGGGGTATGTTGTACACATTAGGATGTTATAAGGCATCATATGTGGTCCTAAGGGGTCACATATGTGTTAGAACACATGTTTGATCCCTTAGGACCACATATGAACCCTTAGGACACTATTGGGTCCTAGGTGGTACATTGTACACACTAGGATGTTATAAGGGGTCATGAGTGGTCCTAAGGGGTCACACATATGTTAGAACACATGCGTGACCCCTTATGATCACATATGACCCCTTAGGACACTATATGATCCTAAGGGGTATTTTGTACATATTAGGATGTTATAAGGGGTCATATGTGGTCCTAAGGGGTCACACATGTGTTAGAACACATGTGTGACCCCTTAGGACCACATAGGACCTCTTATGACACTATTGGATCCTAAGGAGTATGTTTTACATAGTAGGATGTTATACGGGGTCACATTTGGTCCTATGGGATTGCACGTGTGTCGTAACACATGTGTGATCCCTTACGACCACCTAGGACCCCTTAGGACACTATGTGATCCTATGTGGTCAAATTGGGTCCTAAGGGGTACATTGTACTCACTAGGATGTTATAAGTGATCATAAGTGGTCCTAAGGGGCACGTATGTTTTAGAACACACGCATGACCCCTTAGGACCACATGTGACCCCTAGGACACTATGAGATCCTAAGGGGTATGTTGTAAACATTAGGATGTTATAATTGATCATAAGTGGTCCTAACAGGTCATACATGTGTTAGAACACATGTCTGACTCCTTAGGACCACATATGTCCCTTTAGGACACTATATGATCCTAAGGGATATGTTGCACACATTAGGATGTTACAAAGGGTCTTATATGGTCCTAAGGGGCCACACATGTGTGACCCCTTAATACCACATAGGACCCCTTAGGTCATTATTGGGTCCTTAGGGGTATGTACAAGTACACACTAGGATGTTATAAGGGGTCATGTGTGGTCCTAAGTGGTCACGCATATTTTCTAACACATGTATGACCCCTTAGGACACTATGTGATCCTATGTGGTCATATTGGGTCCTACGAGGTACATTGTACACACTAGAATGTTATAAGGGGTCATAAGTGTTCCTAAGGGCTCATGCATGTGTTAGAACACATGCATTACTCCTTAGGACCACATATGACCCCTTAGGACACTATGAGATCCTAAGGGGTATGTTGTAAACATTAGGATGTTATAAGGGGTCATATGTGCTCCTAAGGTGTCACCCATGTGTTAGAACACATGCGTGACCCCTTAGAACCACATATGACTCCTTAGGACATAATGTGATCCTTTATGGTCCTAACGAGTTATCTGGTGTCATCAGGGCCATATGTGGTCTTAAGGGGTCCTAAGGGGTCA
Organism: Cryptomeria japonica; assembly: GCF_030272615.1. Classification (NCBI taxonomy): domain Eukaryota; kingdom Viridiplantae; phylum Streptophyta; class Pinopsida; order Cupressales; family Cupressaceae; genus Cryptomeria; species Cryptomeria japonica. The sequence goes on from NC_081407.1 coordinate 714,954,321, forward strand.
TGTTGTCTGTACTAGGATGTGAAAAGGGGTCATACAGGTTCCTTTTTTTTTCTAATGTTCAAATTTATTATCTAAGTTTTCTAATGTTTTTCTATGTTTTAATTTATTATTTAATTTTTCTAACGTTTTAATTTATTATCTAAGTTTTTCTAAGATTTTTCTAAGTTTTACTTTTGCTAATGTTTTTCCTAACATTTTTCTAAGTTTTAAATTAGTACCTTAGTTTTCTAAGATTTTCCTAACATTTTTAAAAAATGTTGAAAAAATAATACATATACAATTATTTAATTAAAAAATCCAATTAACATTAAATTAAGTTTTCTAACATTTTTCTAAGTTTTAATTTTGCTAATATTTTTCAAACGTTTTTCTAAGTTTTAATTTAGTATCAATGTTTTCTAAGTTTTTCCTAACATTTTTCTAAAAGGATTAAAAAACTAATAAAATACAATTTAATTTAAAAAACAAATTATTTACTATTTGAAAAATAAATTTAATAAAAAATTTAAAAAAAACTTTAAAAAATACATTATTAAAAAAGAAAAAGAGTTATTTTGTGCACCTGGAACAATGTAGGTCGAATGACGACAATTGAGGAGCGTTGGATACTGCTAATGGTGACACAATGTCCATGTAGGGTTCTCTCTAACCCCCTCAGTGGACCCAGATGCCAAGTTGAAATGATAGTTGAATTGTCATTTTCGGCTTATATAGACAGTTTAAAAAAAAAAAAATTATTGGGTTCACTCGAAGGAGGGTTCGAGCAAACCCAATAAAAATAAATGTTTTATTGGGTTCGAGCGAACCTTAAATCGCAATAGGGTTCGCTCGAACCCAGGGTTCGAGCGAACCCCCAAGGGTAGTTTGTTCGAGCATCCCTAGTTAATACAAACCCATAAAAAAAATTTCCCCCACCTTGCGAATTTCGTTCATGGGTAAAAGTGGGAACCATTAATGTGGGACCACTCGAGGACGCTTTTTTGTGGGGTGCTCTTCATGATGGTTTCGTGGGCTCTAGGAATCCCTTTTCCATAGAGCCTCTCTCTCCTTGGTGTGTTGGAGTGGTTAAGAATTTGGGCCATCTTTGGGTGGAATTCTCCATCTTTTGCATTGACTTGGATTGAGCATTCTTCTCCTCATGAGATGGTGTTTTTGTTGGGAGATCTCATTGGTGCTTTTTGTCCCCATCTAGTTTATGACTTTGATAAATTCTCTTCTAGGGTTTGGCTCCTTTTTGGTTTCCTGGTGGAGTTCTCAGTCTCCATGAGGGCTTGCTTTTTACTTATATTCGGCCCCTACACTTTTCTAGTTTTATCTTTTTCTTGTGGGGTTTTGTTATTGTTCTGGTCCTCTTATTTTTCTCTTTGTTTATGCTGGAGATATTGATGATGGGTTTGATTAGGATTTGGTTTTCCTTCTTGTTGGTGTAAATAATTATTCATCATGGATATTATTACACTTACTTAAGTTTACTTAGGATAATGCATTTCATAGTAGTTTGGATATGAGACACTTGGGTGTTTGTGCCACATTGGGATAGTGTGTGTAGGAGAAATTCCACCTTTTATGGTGTTGATCTTGTTATTACACTATCATATCCACTTATTGTGGAGTGATAATTCCACCTTCGGTGGGTGATCCACCTCATGTGGAATATTATATTATTTCTCCTACCTACCCACACCTATTTCCTACCTACCCTTGTTTCTCATTGAGCCACATGTCATATTTGTGTGCTCATGCATCCATATGGCCTTGCCTATATAAGCAGGCCTCTATTAATTGTATGTAACTATTGAACTATTGAACATCTTGTTGTTGATCATTTCTATTGATGAGAATACAGTTTACTCTTGTCCCATATTATGTCTCTATTTTGTACATTTCATTGAGCTCTTGATCTTGGCAAAATCCAACACTTCTCTCTTTTCTCCCTCTTTGTCAGTCCTATTGAGGTGGATGTCTCTAATAATTGAGGTGGATGTCTCTAATAATTGAGGTTGAGAGTGGCTATGTGGGCAAAGTTGGAAGGAATTTGTTGGGGGCTTCTGTTTTTTTGTTTCTTGTGGATGGTTGCTTCACTGCCTTCATCACCATGCTTCCATTTCTTTGTTATCTCTCTCTTTTGAAGGTGGAGACTGAAGAGGGGAAAACAGATTTGAAGGTCAAATGATCAAAACATAATGAAATAAACATGCAGAATGCTAAAATATCATTAAAAGACCATTTCACCTTGCTATTTTACCTTCTCCTTCAGATTGAGCTTGATGAAGTGAAGGCGCCCCTTGATAATACTCCACTTGATGTGCTCCTTTGATTGCTGGATGTGGATGGCTCTCCAATGTTGTGCACAAATGGAATGGATTTGAAAAATGATAAGGATGAGATGATCAAGTTGCCAAGATGATTTCCTAGGCTCAAAAGGGCAGCATAAATTTACTGGATTTCAAGATGTTTTGAATGAAGGGATGGAGTCCTATTTTATAGGAAGAGGAGAGGAAAACAAATGGCTAGGATGAAGTGCTAAGATTTACTTGTGAGCTCACACAAGGTCCAAGAGAGGGTGTGGAGACCAAGAAATATGCCTTAAAGGCATTTCGTATCTCCACACTCCACATGATGCATTCAAGGAATTAAAAATTCTCCAAAAAAGGATATCATGGGGATTGGAGGAATAGAAAAGAATTAAAAATTCCTTGGGAGAGGGGATGCCTAGAGGAATGTGTGATTTCAAAAATCTTACATTCACCTAGGAAAAGAGCATTTAAAGCTAGTGGCTGGATGAAAAGGACAAAGAGTTGACTTTGTGGCTAATCATGATGATTAACTATTAACGACTCATTAGGAGGGGGATTAGAGGAAATGTTAGGTGGGATTGATGTTTGTAGGAGAATTTGACTAGGAGAGAGAATGAGTGGAGGGAATAAAAAATTAGAAGAGTAATGTTAAGTGAGTTTAGGGAGTTTCTAGAAGAATGAATTAAGAAGATGATTTGTAGGAATCATGTAGGTTAACTAATTAATTGAAATTAATTAGCTAAGAGGAAGATTTGTGAGGATTTGATTTTTTTAAAAGAATAAAGAAAGGGATCAATCATATACTATAGTGACAATATTAATTATATTTAATTGATATTGAGAGGAATTTGAATTAACATAATTAGTTAATTAATTATGCGAGGAATAATTAAAATAATTATTTTTAGGTGTCTACATTTTTCCCTTCTTTGAAGTGAGGTGTGATGACACATTGATTCAAAGAGTAATCTTGTTTTGATGCTGATATTAGTTTGATAGGATGCCCCGACTCTTGATTGATAGATTATGGTATGGTGATGCCCCCTCGGGAGATCAATTGAGGTATTTGATCTTTGGAGTTTTGTGAAATTGATATCCCAATAGATTTGATTTGATTCGATTGATAAGATCTAGATTCAGTCTAGTTTCAAGAAGAATTCATCCTGTATAAGACAAAGATGATCAAAGTGTCTGGTTTCAAGAAGGATTCATCCTGTATAAGACAAACATGATCAAAGCATCCGGTTTTAGGAAGGATTCATCTTGTATAAAACATGATCGATCACAATGTCTGGTTTTAAGAAGGATTCATCCTGTATAAGACATGATCGATCTCAACGTCTGGTTTCAAGAAGGATTCATCCCGTATAAGACAAACATGATCAAAGCGTCTAGTTTCAGGAAGGATTCATCCAGTGTAAGACATGATCGATCACAACATCTGGTTTCAAGAAGGATTCATCCTGTATAAGACATGATCGATCACGTCTGGTTTCAGGAAGGATTCATCTTGTATAAGACATGATCGGAGTGTCTAGTTTCAGGAAGGATACATCCTGTATAAGACATGATGATCACAACATCTGGTTTTAGGAAGGATTCATCCTGTATAAGACATGATCAGAGTATCTAGTTTTAGGAAGGATACATCCTGTATAAGACATGAATCAGGATCAGAATTGATTATGTGAGGGAAAAAAAATAGAGGAAGACAAATTAAGGTGGAAGGGATAGATGAGGAACAAATATGAAGCAGTCGTGAGGTATTTGGAAAGAAGAATACGAGATGCGAGACCGTGGAGGAAAATGGTGGTAATTGAGAACTCCATGGGATTATTGAGTTTAGGATTTGATGGAATGATGGGGAGATTTTATGCACAACAAATGTGGAGAGCCAACCTAGTTTGATGTTGCCCTGAGTGACTTGCACCATTGATTATAGAAATCAGGATGCCATGAGAAACGCAGGGCATGGACTGAATCTGTAGACAAACTGGAATTTCTTGCACACAACAATGCAAGTGTTAAGAAACACTAATACAAAGTTGTGGGTTAGTGCAAGGAAACCCTCAAACACATCGATACCTCTTGTACACGAGAAGGTAAGTGTTGATAAACACTAGTACTAGGTCACCGATTTATACAAGAAGGATCCAAAACATGCCATATTATGAAATATGCCCCAATATGCACCTATCACAACATACCTAGATATGGAAGAACCTAGGCAGTCATAAATAGTGGCAGTCGTAGGGCAAAAGATGCAAGCCTATATGAAAAGATCTAACAAAATCTAACAAGTCTCTTCCTTGCGACCACATGATACCTCTTGCCAAGAGTAGAACTAGAATGGACTTGGGATTGTTTCTCAAGACTTCTTGAAGCTTACACATAGAGGCATAAAATCTCAGTTTCAATGGGACATTCCTTGTTCATGACTCAAGCGACGACTTCATCATCATACACATGTTTTATTGGGAGTGGAAAAGAAGGAATGTTGTGAATGGGTGGAATGGATGGTAGATGATTTGTAGTATCGACATGATAGATAGTGGATCCGATTATTTACCTTGGCATCTACACAGAGGTTTTCACCAAGGTACTTGTCCATAGCACCACCAAGTGGTTTTCACTAATGGACGAATTGTTTTTTTTTTTCTTTTTCTAATTTTTTAATTTTTTTGTGTCACAATGTGCCTGTTTGCCAGGTTTTCACCAAAGTGATGATTTTTTCAGGATCTTTTTCTCATTTTTTAAAAAAAAAATTTCTTGATTTTTTTTTTTTGGACAATTTAAGACTTTTTGAGGACTAAGCATAAAATCTTTTGAGGTGCATGATATTCATTGGATCATCCAAAGGATCACCTTCAGGAGTAGCCAACTGATAAGCTCCTGATCCATATTTCACTGTGATTACATATGGTCCAGGTCAATTAGGCTCAAACTTGCCTTTCTTTTCTCTTTCTTGTAGATTTTTCTAATTTTCCATGAGGACAAGATCACCAACTTGGAATTCTCGGGTTCTGACTTTTTTATGATAACTCATGCACAGACGGTTTTGATATATGTGAAGATGATTCAAGGCCTCGAGGCGCATTTCATCTAACAATTCTAGCTCTTGTAAGTGGGCAATTCTGTATTCTTCCTTTGGTAGGATGTTTTGCAGTGATACCCTTAGAGAGGGGATCTCGATCTCAAGGGGAAGGATGGCTTCAGAACCAAATACTAGGGAATAAGGAGTGGCACTTGTGGGGGTGTGGATGGAGGTGCAGTAGGCCCACAATGCAAGATGGATTTGGAGGTGCCAATCATGGCCTACTTCATTGACTATCTTTTTGAGGATTTTTATTAGGGTTTTATTAGAAGCCTCAGCTTGGCCATTGCCTTGGGGGTAATATGGAGTGGAGAAGCAGTGTTAGATGTTGAATTTTTGGCAGAGTTCTTTTACATCCTGGTTCTTAAATTGTTTACCATTATCTGTGATGATAACTTTTGGGATACCATATCGGCAGATTAGGTAGTTCAGGATGAATTTGGATATTTGCTTGCCCATGGTGAAAGTAAGAGGGATAGCCTCTACCCACTTGGTGAAGTATTCGGTGGTAGTGATAATGAATTTATGTCTGTTGGAAGATGAAGGGTGGATTTTTCCAATGAGATCGATCCCCCACTGCGAGAAGGGCCATGGTGTAATGAATGGCTGCAATTCTTGTGACGGTGCATGAATCTTGTTGCCATGCTGCTAGCAAGGGATGCATTTCTTCACATAATTGTATGCATCTTCTCCCATTTTAGGCCAATAGTATCGTGTTCTCAAAAATTTTTTAGCCAATGTGAGTCCACTTGAGTGGGCCCCACAGATACCCTCGTGTACTTCACGTAATGCCCATTCTGCTTCTTGTTTATCTAAACACCTTAGGAGGGAACCATCAAAATACCTTATGAACAAGGTGTCTGCAAGGATGGTGTAAAGGCACATCGACAGATGAAGGTTTGCTGTTGGGTTTTGGTGAGGTGTGGGAGAATGGTGTTGTCTTTGAGGACTAACAAGAACACACACCATTTCAAACTCTGGTAGGTCGTATGCCCGTATAAACAATTACTCAACCAAGAACTTGCACTTCTGACTGTGTGCTGACATTTGAAGGAGGGAGCCAATGGTGGCCATTGCATCTGCAGCCTTGTTGTTTGTTCATGGGATTTGGTCAAACTTGATTGCCGTGAAATGTTGCTTAAGATCTTCAACCATGGTACAGTAGGGAAGGATTTTATCATCTTTTGTCTGGTATTCATCATTGACTTGTTTATGATGAGTTGGGAATCACTATAGAATTGTAATTCCTTTATTTTCCAGTGGATAGCCAAGCATAAACTTGTGATGAGGGCCTCATATTCTGCTATGTTATTGGTACATGGAAAGGCTATCTTGTATGATTTTGGCATGCCATCTCCTTGAGGTGTGACCAATAATATTCCTGCCCCCGATCCGTTTTGAGTGTAGGAGCCATCAAAATACAATTGCCATGTGGAGGATGTAGTAACAGTCATAATGAACTCATCTGGTAATTCTGTGAGAAGAGGATGGTCACCTAGAAGTGGAGCTTCAACCAACTGATCTGCAATGACCTATCCCTTGATTACTTTTCTATCCACATATTCAATGTCAAACTCACTTAAGAGCATGACCCATTTGGCGGTTCTTCCAGTGAGAGCAGCTTTGGACAAGAGATATTTAAGTGGATCAATTTTAGCAATTAATTTTGTCTTATTATTTAGCATATAGTGTCATAGTTTGTGCTGAACACTAATGCCAAACATGCTCTTTCAATGGGGGTGTAATTGAGTTCATATCCTACCAGCATCTGACTGATGTAGTAAATGGCATGTTCCTTCCCTTGATCATCTATTTGTGCCAATAATGCCCCCAATGCCACTGCAGTAGCACATATATACAAAATAAGGGGTTTTCCATGAGTAGGAGGCATCAATAGGGGAGGTGATGCTAGATATTCTTTTAATTTTTCAAAGGCCTTTTGACATAGGCAATCCCATTTAAATTTTGTGTCTTTATGCAATAGGTGTGCAAATGGATGGCACTTGTCTGCTAGCTGTGAAATAAAACGCCTGACAAATTGGAGTTTTCCCTGGAGACTGCGCAGTTGTCTGAGAGTTTTTGGCGGAGGCATTTCCATAATAGCTTTTACCTTTGCAGGATCAACCTCGATGCCTCTGCGGGAAACAATAAATCCTAGTAGTTTTCCCGATGTGACGCCAAACACACACTTTTTGAGATTTAGGCGTAGCTTGTATTTTTCCAATCTTTCGAAGATCTGTTTTAGAATGGGGATGTGTTCTTGTCTTGTCTTGGATTTTCCTAGCAGATCATCCACATAGTCCTCCATAATTTTGTGTAAGAGGTCATGAAAAATTATTGTCATTGCACGTTGATATGTAGCTCCAGCATTTTTGAGACCAAAAGGCATGACCTGATAACAGAAAGTACCCCATGGTGTTGTGAATGCAGTTTTATGTTGATCCTCATCTGTAATCCTAATTTGGTTGTATCCAGAAAACCCATCCATTAGCGATAACATTTCATGTCCTGCTATAAGGTCCACAATAATGTCTATATTGGGGAGCGGGAAATCATCTTTAGGACAAGCTATATTTAGATCTCGAAAATCTGTGCAAATGTGGATGCCCCCAGCAGGTTTGCCAATAGGTACAATGTTGGAGACCCATTCAGCATAATCTATTGGTTTGATAAATTATGCGTCTAACAACTTTTGGAGTTCTGCCTTGACTAGGAGTGCAATATGTGGGTACATTTTGCACAATTTTTGTTTTATAGGTTTTGCATGTGGGCGGCCAGTGAGATTGTGAACCACCAAGGCAGGGTCCAACCCTGGCATATCAGAATAGGACCATGCAAAATTGATTTTTACCTCTATAAGGAAGTTGATGAAGTCTTGTTTCTCGATTTCTGTGAGGGATTTGGCAATGAGCACATTTTTCGGAATGACTTCGATGCCCATGTTGATGCTATCTGTTTCTTCTATCAGCAAATTTGATTTGTCCTGTGGAAGGTAACCAATGGTAGGGATGTCAAATCCCTCATCGTTAAGTTCCTTTTCCAAGTTTTCACTTTCAGATACGCCCTTTATTTTTATTTTTTATTCATCCAAAGGTGCCTCAGGGAGGTTTTCACCTAGGGAATCATATCTTTTTCTTTTATTATCTTTTTTGTGGCTAAGGGCATTGACTTGACTACTAAAGTATCCCTTTTCGTGTAGTTGAATACCCTCGATTCTGCTATAATCTTCCATATTATGTGTTGTTAGGAGAGCAATGAGAGCATTATCATCAGCGCATATATCTAAAGTGGGTTTGTCTCGTTGGCCCTAGTCAATGAATTCAAGATGGACAAGATGTAGCTCATGTGAAGTGGGAGGGGTTACGAGGGTGATGGTATTGATGTAAGCATCCAATAAGATATCTTTCTCATATTCATAAGGCATTTCATGGAATTCCTCTTCGTCAGCGGTTTCGATATCTGAAGGACTAGAAGGGGCACCAGCAATAGTAATCTTAGGCATCGAGGTGTACCCCAAACCTCTGTTGTATCTATAGGAGATAGGATTTATGGGTGTTTTTCTTCCTTTCTCCTCTGATCCCAGGCCGTGTCCTTTGTAACCCATTTTTTCAACTATGGCAGATGCTTTTAGGTACATTTCTTTGGATATTCTTGCTGGATCTTCATCTTCTTCCTGGTACAGACATGAAGAGATATCTGCTTCGAGGCTCTCATTATCAAGTGGGCCCCATTGCTGGAAGGTGGTGTTTTGGCATTGCATGACTGGTTTTGGGTCCTTTTTGAGCTCTTTTGCTTTGCCAAATGACTTAGGAGAGAGAGGGAGGATGCCTATCAATAAGACATCCTCTAATTTGTATTCTCCATAGCCATTGTCCAAGATCTTGATTTGATTATTTGGTTGGGATGATGTGGAGGCAACATTTGATGCATCAGATGGAGGCATTGGCAAGGGTCTATTTAGTGGGCAATGATACAGATGCTTCCCCTCTAATAGTTTGCAATATTGAAAAGGTTGGGGATCACCTTTGATAGTGATCACTCTTCCATTATAGGGGAATTTGATGCATTGGTGATAGGTGGAGGGTACAACCTGCAAGGAATGAATCCATGGCCTCCCGAGGAGAATGTTGTAGGGGAGATCAAGATCTAGTACTTGGCAAGGGGTTTCAATTATAATGGGGCCCACTTGAAGAGGTAAGGTGATCATGCCCTTTGAAATTCTTTTTGCATCATCATATGCCTTTATTGTGATCCTTCCTGATGTGTCTATTAGATCCTCAGAAAGTCCCAATTGTTTTATTAATTTGTATGTGCACAGATTAAGCTCGGATCCACTGTCTATTAGGATACGTTTGACCTTGTGCTTGTGGATGAGAGCTTCAATGTGCAAAGGTTTGTTATGGTCTTCATCTGTGGGAACATCTTTGGAGTTAAATACAATGTGTTGCTGGGTAGCAAGGTTTCCAATGAGGGCTTGGAATTGGGTGGTGTTGATGTTATCTAGAATGCGTGATTGGAGAAGGGCTTGTTCCAAAATTGCTTTATGGACCGGGGAAGTCTTGAGAAGTTCCAAAATGGAGATTTGCATGGGTGTCTTCCCAAGTTGATCAAGGAGGTCATATCAGTGGGTGGAAGACATGGGTGGGGGGTTTGGTGGGGGAGGAACTCCTTGGATGGTGACTCTTCCTCGGCGTGTAGTTGCATTGCAGTCATTTTGGAAATGGGAGGTGGAAGGTGTGGCGCCTTGAATGACCATCCTAGTAGGATTTGGTCTACTTTGGGAAGAAGGAGAATTGACTCCTTGGATGGTTATGACATTGACATGATTGTCTGCAGGTTCAATGCGACCTACTAAAAAATAAAAACCAGTTATGTGATTAGTGTAGTCATAACCCATTGCATTAGATGATGAGCCTTTTCCTTTATCATGATTCGGGAAGGGTTCCTGGTACATTTTGAGTTTGTCATTGTTATTACCAGGTTTTGCATTTGCTACTTCAATCTCACCTCTATCAATGAGATCTTGTATGTAGATCTTCAGTTTCATACACTTGCATGTATCATGTCCCTTGATACGATGGTATTCACAATACTCATTTTCATTATACCATCTTGGTTTAGGTTGATTGGAGTCAAATGGGCGAGTGATTAGAAAAACCACTATACCTACTTGGACAAGTTTTTGAAACACCACTTCAATAGGCTTAGCCAGAGGAGTGAAATCTCTTAGAGTCCTGTTATTCGATCGGGGTGGTCATCCCTGGATTGAGACATTGTTGTGAGGTTTTTGGGATTGATTTTGGTTGTTGAATTGATGATTGTTGGTGGTGGATTTTGGGGGAGCGACCACGGTTTGGACCCACTTTGCATTAGTTATACCATCATTGACCACATTTTTGTTTTTGGACCAGAATTTTGGCTTGTCGTTATAATAAAAGGAAGAACTTTGTGTTGATTTCTGGTAATGTTTCAAGGTTCCTTCTTTCAACAAGACACGTTCGAGGGAGAGGCCCTTATCTGTCAATTTTTTGAAGGATTTGATACATTGAGATATTAAAGGTCTTGAAAATTCAGGCACCAAGTTCTTTTTGAATAGCTCAATTTGATGTTGTTCTGACATGTCCCACTAGAATTTCTTGATAAGATGTCACCATCTTTGTAGGAAATTAGCGAAGGTTTCTCTGGGCCTTTGTTTTGTATTACATAAGTCCATCATAGAAACATCATTACCCATGTTGTATGCATAGTGGGCCAAAAAATTTTCTGCCAAGTCTGGAAAAGAGACAATGGAACCTAGTGGTAAAGATGAGAACCATGCCAAGGTGTCTCCCATGAGACTCTTGGGAAAGAGTCTGCGAAGATAAAGGACACTATAGGAGAATTCTTGGCATAAGATGTAAAATTCTCAGACATGGTCGCAGGGATCTCCTTTGCCTTCATACTTGGTGATTTTAGGGATCTCAAATCCTAGGGGATATAGTGCAACTGATATAGACGGGTCGTAAGGACAAGGGCAAAACTCTTCGAATGAGTAACTTTTCCTTTTATTAGTCATTTGTTTCATGTCCTTGATGATATTCTTCATGTCTTGAATTTCCTTGATGAGGTCTTGTTGTGGACTTTGATATTGATGAATTGTATTTGCCAATTGGATGAACCAAAGAAGGTGCACCACCCCCAATATATTGATATGGTGAGGAGGTGGGAATGTGGGATGTGATGACCAATGTCACTGGGGTTGGAGGGATAGTTGGTTGCAGTCTGCCAACTATTGTGACAGGATTGAATACAACCCGGATAAAATTTGTGACATTGATGGGAGGAAGGGAAGTTTGTGGAATATAAATTTGTGGTTAAATAGAAGGAGGTGGTATAGAAGTTTGTTGGAGAATAGATGAGATTGGATTTGATAGTGGTATGGATGGTAAGGAGGAAGAAGGTGGGATGGAGACCACAGTGGGAGGTACTGCGGGTGGCATTGATTGAACCTAGATGATTGATGGGGTTGCAATTGATTGAGTTTGAGTAGTAGGTGCAGCACTCTGTGTGAGAGCAAGGTCTCCTTGTGGTTGTTGGGTGAGAGCGGATCTATTAAATTCAGGCAAAAGTTGAGCTCCATGTTCAAGGAAAGTTTTCAAAAGTGCAGTAGGATTGTGTTTAATAAACTTTTCCATCATCTCTTGGTTATAAGAATCCGCTAGGAAAGTTTGCACTTCCAGACAAAGTTCATCTTGGTTAACCATGTCAAGATTTTGACTTTGATCTTGATCGCTAGGTTGCCCACTTTGTGTATGATCTTGCGCGGGATCTTCATATAGGACACCAATGTCTAGCATGCCATATTGTTGTTCAGTCATCTTTTTCTTTTGGGATCGAGTTGCGACCATACACGATATTTGTGATGAAAGGACTTAAGAAATTTGTGATGAAAGGACTTAGGAAATTTGAGGATGATTGATGGAGGTATAGTAGTGATGGTTTAGAATAAATTTGATGGCTAGGTTGTCTTTGATATGAACATGAAGGATCGATTCAAATGACAAGTTGTATGAAGGGATACAACCACCCTTATTTGGACGATAGTTGGTGTTTTAAAGGACAAACTTGAATGTTGATGGAGATGATAGACTCTTAGCTTCTCCCTTAGGCTTATGAAAAATGGGACAGACAAAGTTTTGATGCAATTTTGGACTTTGTGTGGGTAATGACTTGGACATTTGTTTGTGTCTTAACAAATATTTTTTGCAAAGTGTTTGGGGATAGTGATATGTTTTTAGTCTACTCTTAGCAAGTATGTATCAAACAAAGCAAACACAGTGATCAAATGCATATTATATCAAAGACACTCATGCTCATATACAACATTCTTAAGACTGGCAAGGACAATAGTCATTGAATCCCAATTGGTTTCCCATCCACACTTACCCAGAGTGGACACTTAGATGCTTGACCCCACTGGCTCCCCTCCACGACACTCACTTCTCAGGGCAACCAAGCATCAATTCCCATGAAAACTCCTCATGACGAACTTTGTGTCTCTACTAAGGGTCGTAAGAATATGGGCCGCTTCAGAGGTCTGACCTCCTGCACCAATGACTAGAAGGTTTTTGGCCACTATGAACAAGGTGTTTAGTAAGTCTTCCAGTTAGGAGCTACCCTTCAAAGTTGCGCAGGCACAATTGAAGCCTATAGCCCAACGAAGCACCAAGAACTCAGTAGTCACGCAAGCATGATTGAGATCTCTAGGATCCTACTAAGCACCCAATGTGAAAGTGAACTTTCATATAGCCCCAACCATTAACCCTTTCATAGTCAATGGCCTATTTATTATAGTGAGTTGGGAACCCCAGGTCTAGGTGTACTCACTTGGGTCGTTCCTCTCTTACCTTCTCAAAGAGCAAGTTGGGAGGGCAGGCCCGCTAGAGGTAAACACACAATCAAACAAGAAAAGGTTGGAGGGTCTGGATTTTTAATCGTCTGGTAAGATGAGAGAATACTTTCCTACCTTTATGCTTTTCTTAAAGACACATAAGACAATGGTTCATTCCATTTTAATTAATATCTAGGTGCCTAATTTAAATAAATGCACAATATTTGGTTGAATCAGCTAGACAATCTACAAAACCACTTGATTAGTAGTTTGAAAAATGGAGTCTTCAAAAAGTGTCCTACAAAACAACTTGATTAGTAGTTTGGAAAAATAGAGTCTTCAACAAGCGTCCTACAAAAAACAACAAAATGACAAAAATATTATTTATTTATTTTTATTTTTTGAGAATGAATATAAAAATATGAATAAATTTTTTTTTACTAATGACAAATGTGGATTTGAAGAAAGCTTTGATGGGTAAATGGGGTTTGACTAGGTTTTTGCCACTTTCCAAGGGATATGTAAGCGAAAAATGGGGATTTTGGAGGAGAGATGAAAGAATGGGAAAATTTGTCCAAGAGGGACAAAGAAGCAAAAGTTGGAGATGGATAATATGAGAAAAATTTGGAGGTGATTGGATAAAAGGGGAAGAAGTTATGACAAACTCTAAAAATAGAGAAATATGGGATTTAGGCTTCAAAAGGTGGATTTTTGGGATAATGCCCCCAAGGAAGAAAATGTGGAAAATGGCAATGCGGAGAATCTAGTGGAGTTTAGAGGAAAATGGAGTCAAGATAAAGAAGATATGGCAAAAAAAAAGAAAAAATTTTACACCTTAATTTATTTTTTTTAAACCTTAGATTTAACAGAGCAGACAGAAACCCTAGATTTAACAGAGCAGAAACTTTAAATTTAACAGAATTAAAAAAAATGTGAAAGGTTCAGATTTCTGATTGTCTAGATAGACAAGAGCATAATCTCCTACTTTCACACTTTCTTGCAGTCAGACAGATTATCTTTAAACAGAGCAGATAACAGGAAATGAAAAAAATAAATAAAAGAAATGCAGACTACAGTTAGCGCCTAAAAATTTCAGACAGATTAACAGAGCAGACAGTAGCATTAAATAGATAGAAAAGTGTCAAAGGTCCGGATTTCTGATTGTTTAGATAGACAAGAGCATACTCTCCTATTTTCACACTTTCCTGCGGTCAGACCATACAGTCGCGCTAAACAAAATAGAAAAGTGAAAGGTCTGAATTTCTGATTGTCTATATAGACAAGAGCATAGTCTCCTACTTTCACATAGATTATAATTAAATAGAGCAGATAACAGAGCAAATAACAGATCGGATAACAGAAATTCAAATTCCCACAAAAATGCTCACGCTAATCGTAGAGCTATCGTACTGAAACTGAAACAGAAACAGAAAAAGAACAGAAATAAAAACATAACAGAAACAGAAAAGAAGCTCTTGCGCAGAAATACAGAGCCGCTATTCTAGAACCTGCAAATTTTTTTTATTTTTTTTTATTTTTTTCTGTAGTCGCGCTATTCTAGAACCTGTCTCACAACTCACAAAAACCTAAAAAAAATAAAACGTTAGTTCTTAGGGACGTGGGTCCCACCAGGCGTACCAAAATGAAGAGGGGAAAACAGATTTGAAGGTCAAATGATCAAAACATAACGAAATAAACATGCAGAATGCTAAAATATCATTAAAAGACCATTTCACCTTGCTATTTTACCTTTTCCTTCGGATTGAGCTTGATGAAGTGAAGGCGCCCCTTGATAATGCTCCACTTGATGTGCTCCTTTGATTTCTGGATATGGATGGCTCTCCAATGTTGTGCACAAATAGAATAGATTTGAAAAATGATAAGGATGAGATGATCAAGTTGCCAAGATGATTTCCTAGGCTCAAAAGGGCAGCATAAATTTACTAGATTTCAAGATGTTTTGAATGAAGGGATGGAGCCCTATTTTATAGGAAGAGGAGAGGAAAACGAATGGCTAGGATGAATTCAAGATGAGGGCTAAAATTTACTTGTGAGCTCAAACAAGGTCCAAGAGAAGGTGTGGAGACCAAGAAATATGCCTTAAAGGTATTTCATATCTTCACACTCCACAAGATGCATTGGAGGAATTAAATATTCTCCAAAAAAGGATTTCATGGGGATTGGAGGAATAAAAAGGAATTAAAAATTCCTTGGGAGAGGGGATGCCTAGAAGAATGTGTGATTTCGAAAATCTTACATTCACCTAGGAAAAGAGCATTTAAAGCTAGTGGCTGGATGAAAAGGACAAAGAGTTGACTTTGTGGTTAATCATGATGATTAACCATTAATGACTCATTAGGAGGGGGATTAGAGGAAATGTTAGGTGGGATTAATGTTTGTAGGAGAATTTGACTAGGAGAGAGAATGAGTGGAGGGAATAAAAAATTAGAAGAATAATGTTAAGTGAGTTTAGGGAGTTTCTAGAAGAATGAATTAAGAAGATGATTTGTAGGAATTATGTAGGTTAACTAATTAATTGCTAAGAAGAAGATTTGTGAGGATTTGATTTTTTTAGAAGAATAAAGAAAGGGATTGATTTATTAAATAAATCAATCATATGCTATAGTGACAATATTAATTATATTTAATTAATATTGAGATGAATTTGAATTAACATAATTAATTAATTAATTATGCGAGGAATAACTAAAATAATTATTTTTAAGTGTCTACAGAGACTTTGGTAGAGTTTCCTCACTTGGTGTACTATTGGTTTGTGCCACGACATCTTATTAAGGTTTTGGAAGCCTTTTTAAAACCCAATACTCCAACCCTTGTTTCTCTGTCTCAATATCTTTGGTTTTCTCTGGTTTTTCCTATTGAGGTGTTTCTTTCTTCTATTGAGGTGAAGGTTTGTGCTCGAGATGATCCTTCTTCAATTGAGGTGGAGTTGGATGTTGCGGGTGATGTTTGGAGGAGCTAGTGGGGGGCTGATGGGGAGTTCTCTCTTGGCTATTTTGCTAACTCATTCTTCACCTTTTGAGGTGGAATTCTTGAAGGGTGGGGTAAAATATATTTTGTTCATTCTCAAAGTTAAGGGTAAGGGTATGGGAGCCTTGCTAAAATCCATTATTATGGTTGAAGGATCCTTGAAAAACCCTATGGTCATGCTTATTTGATTTTTTTGGTGTTTGGCTTTGGCCTTCTTGTGTTTCAACTATTTTGTCAATGTACATTCTTTGAGGCTAGGTTGACAATGGGTTGTTGGTTTTCTATGATACATCTTTTGGTATCTTTCTACTTTGGGTTCTAGATCCATTCAAAATCTGAGGGTTTCAGGTCCCTTCAAAACTTGTTGTAAAGGGTTTTGGATCCCCTCAAAACCTGTTTGATTTATAATATAAAAATATAACACACATTAAATCTAACTATAATAGTAACCCTTGTTGGTAACTACAATGAAGGAAAATTGAGAGGGGGGTGGGGGTGAATTAGTTTTCACCGGATTAACAAACTTAACCTCAAATACAAATCTGATCCACTGCAACAACTACAAAGATCTGATCACACTGGAATATACTGGAGGAAATACCAAACTCTAGAAAGCATTGATCAGAAGAACGAAATTGTAAACCGGATCATATGATATGATTAATCAATCTCCTGGATCACTGAAACCAATGCAGAAAGATATAATGATTCCATAAATACTCCATATACCGAACCATGATCCCAATAAACCAATCTGCAACCACTGAAGCAATAAATCATAGGAATATGTTGACATAAATGACAACAACATATCCTAGTAGCAACAATGCCCAACAATCTCCCCCTTTGGCATTTATGGCAACATATGGATGTGAAAAAAATAAATGCAAGAAATAAAACATCTCCAACAAACTCCCCCTAACATCAAGCTCACCAACAACAGATAAGACAGTTTTTCATATGTTTTTTCTCCCCCTTTGACATCAATGATAAAGGTTCTCAAAATAGAAAACCAAACTCTCCCCCTAAGATAAACAAATCATGATTATAACTAGACTACTCCATCAAAGGAGTAGCATATTCTCGTCAATTCTGACAAGAAGATAAGACTGTGAAGTCCACCAGATTGATGCAACTCAATGCATCTAGTTCCCATCATGAAGGGTAGATACCCCTAACTTGTCTTTCAAATACACAAATATATTTGTAGGAAAAGGCTTGGTGAAAATATCAGCAATTTGTTCCTTTCTAGACACACTCTAACTTTACTTCCTCTTCATTGACTTTTTCTCTCAAGAAATGATACTTGATTGATACATGTTTAGTATTTGAATGTTGCACTGGGCTATTTAATATATTAATAGCACTTGAATTATCACAATATATGATAGTAGGATCATCATAGATAACTAAGATATTCTTCAACATTTGTTTCATCCAAATGACCTGAGTGCAGTTACTAGAAACAATAATGTATTAAACTTCAACAGTGGATTGGGAAACTGAATCTTGTTTCTTACTTGCTTATGAAACCAATTTCTTATCCAAAAAGAATGCACCACTGGAGGTACTCTTTCGGTCATCAACATCAGTGTAAGAACATAACATGAAATCATCATTCCTTGAATACGACAAACCATAATCCACAATTTCATTCAAGTATCTAAATATCCTCTTTACAACAATGACATGACTCTCTTTTGGATCAGCTTTATATCTAGCAGCCATACACACAACATGCATAATGTCAGGTCTAGTCTAAGTCAAGTATAGAAGTCCACCAACCATGGATCTGTATAAGGTGTGATTAGCTTTTAGAGATTCAACATTTTTAGATAATCTGTAGCCAATCACCATAGGAGTTCCAACCGGTTTAGAATATTCTAACCCACACTTCTTTAGTAATTCCTTTACATATTTATCTTGAGATATAAAAATACATTTTCCATTCTATGAATTTTGTAAACCTAAAAAAAAATTGATCTCTCCTATCATAGACATTTCAAATTCTTTTTGCATATCACCGACAAAATTCATACTTAAGTCATCATTTATCCAAAGATAATTTCATTAAAAAAAACTTCAACAATCAAGATGTTATCATTCTCAATCTTGAAATATAGATTATTATCAATAATACCTTTATTAAATCTCAATTTCAGCAAATACTTATCCAATCTGGCATACCAGGCTCTAGGGGATTGATTCAATCCATAAAGATCTTTTTTCAGTTTGCATACCATGTCTCCATCATTTGATAATGAAAATCCATTAGGTTTCTCAATGTATACTTCTTCCTCAAGATCACCATTCAAAAAGGCTGACTTGACATCTATCTGATATACCTTCAAATCCTTATAAGTAGCATATGCAAACAATAATCTAACAACTTCAAGTCTAGCTACCAGAGAAAAAGTCTCCTCATAATTCCCTTCCTTTTGTGAATAACCTTTGCATAGCAATCTTGCTTTATTTCTGACAACTTCACCGGCTTCATTCAGTTTGTTGTTGAATACCCATTTAGTACCAATCATATTCTTGTCTTTAGGTATAGGCACAAGTTCCCATGTGTTATTCTTTTCAATATAATTCAATTCTTCTTTCATAGCCTTCATCCAATTTTCATCTTTGCAAGCCTCAACAACATCTTAAGGTTCAATTTTAGAAATCAAACATACCTCTTCAACAACTAGCTTTCTTCTAGTCATCACACCTTTATTTTTATCACCAATGATCTAATTTTTAGAATGATTCAATCTTACATACCTTAGAGTCTTCTGATTATTCCAATTTTCAGGTTCCTCCACCTCTTCACTGATAGCAGCAATATCCGGATTAACAACCTCCAAATCATTTTGCTTCATTTCTTCAGTCTAAATTTGCGTTAAAACAATATTCTTATCATCATCATATTCACATGCTCTGATTTCTTTTCCATAGTTCTCATCAATGTTCATATTTGCACTTTCCACTATCTTTCTCAGTCTCTTATTGTAGCATCGGTAGGATTTGCTCCTTGTTGAATATCTCAAGAAAATTCCTTCATCACTTCTCACATCAAACTTTCCTATATCCTCATCTCTCTTGATATAACACTTGCTTACAAAAATTTTAAAATATCTCATAGTAGGAATGTGACCAAACGATATCTCATAAGGAGTCTTACCGATATCACCTTTTATATGTACTCAGGGTAGGTGCACAAAGATGGTGGTAAAAAAGGGGGGTATAAGTGGACACTTTTTTCTAAAATCAGGTGAACCTAAACTTGGAGGAAAAATTTGAAAGTCATCCACTCAAGATATGAAGATAATCAAAGAACAAATATTGTAGTACTCTAAATCTAGTTTTCAAAATACTAAACATTTTTAAAATTGGATAACATTAAGGGGGTCAAATCCTTCGTGCACGAAAAATAGACCCTAATTTTTTTTGAAAACATAACATAGTGTTTGACATGCACATCAAAAAAGTCATAGTTAGATTTAGTATTTTGACAAATCCTTTGGCAGAAAGATAGTTAAGAGTGAGCACTAGAAGATGTGTATTGTTTTGTAATTTTTTGTTGAGTATTTTTTTTTATGATTTTTCCAATTGAGCACATCCTGAAAATTAGGTACCTGTTCATGCACGAAGCATAAGTTGCACTAAACAAATCAAAAATACAATTTTTTTTTTGCACTACAATAATATATAATTTTTTAAAATTTGGATATGTATATCAAAAGTTATTATAAAAATAGTGCACCTATGTCTGTGAGAACTATGGAGACACTGGTAACAAAAATTCAATAATAATATCTTATTGTTCAAATTTAAAAAAAATTATATGGTTAGAAAGCTCAGAAGATGGGTGAAAATATGGTGGCAATTTTAGAAATAACCACTTGATGAAGTGTAAACCTAATGATGACAAAGTTGATAAACCAAGTTGATAAAATAAAACACGTCAAAAAGGAGGGAAATGGAGGGAAATAAAACTTCCAAACCGTAGTTTTGTCATCCAGGCCTATTTCCAAGCCTAAACAACCAAAAGCGCGTATGGGGTACTTATGGTGTAAGAAGCGCGTACACTCTATCTTAACTATAAACATCACATACACACTATGTTTACTATAAACAATGCTTTGTTTAAATTTTGGGCGTGTGTATCATATGATATTGTATATATAATGTGTATATACATATAATATATAATTTTTATATATAATATATAATTAATATTATATATATGTATATAATTGTTACCAAAATTTTGCACATACCAATTTTGGTGCCCTAATGAAGCCTTGCATTCATTCATTCTGAAAAGATCAAATCATGAACCAGGAAGAAATGCACTGTTTTTTCTAACTTGTTTG
Organism: Cryptomeria japonica; assembly: GCF_030272615.1. Classification (NCBI taxonomy): domain Eukaryota; kingdom Viridiplantae; phylum Streptophyta; class Pinopsida; order Cupressales; family Cupressaceae; genus Cryptomeria; species Cryptomeria japonica. The sequence continues at coordinate 714,974,934 of NC_081407.1, forward strand.
CTTCATGTGTAGATACAGGAAAGTAAGACATCATGTGGGTTAAAATGTGGCTCCCATGAGGGTTGAGCTCAGCATGCTGTAGATCGTCGAGATATTATGCTCCATTGGAGATGAAATGGCATGGTTATTAAAACCTTAAGGCCAAAAGAAACTCAGAGGGAAATGCAATCGGCCTGTGTAAAGTTTTTACTTGGGTGCCAAAGAGGGTTTTAAAAGGCCAGAGACCTTCCAAGCAGTTTCAGTCGCCAATCATGAAGAAAATTTATCCCACATTGGTAGTGGGGAGGAACTCTTCAACATTTAAATGTAAATCCACACACATATCAAGCATCAAAAGCTTGAAAGATTTTGGCAAGAGGCAGCTCATGGCCTGGTGGACCCCGTGTGCATGCATCTCAAGGCATCCTAATTTTGTGACCGACTGGTGGGAAGAGACTAAAGAGCGAGAAAGTTGAAGAAATATCATCGGTGATGCGGGTGATCCAATGGCTGTCGCTAAGGCACAATGGAAAGAAGCACATCGGGTTATCATCGTGACTTGGCGACTGATGACGTGGCAGGGTAGAGAGTATAAGACCAAGGAAAGGTGGCTGATAGGTGGTGGTCTAGTGGTTGGTGACATGGCATGGAGGGGCGACATCGAGCAGACCTTGGCCGCGATGAGTCCCGAAAAGGTTTCATCGAAGGATCAGTTCCATCGAGATCAAGTAAACCTTGGCTGCGATGAGTCCCAGAAAGGTTTCACCGAAGGCTCAGTTTCATCGACATAACAATATCGATGAAACTACAATTTCGATGAGACTGGTAAATGGCTCACTGAGAGATTACTTTGGCGGAAAGAAGGATATCCAACAAAGAAAGATGCGTGGCAGGCTCGACAGATAGGTGGTGCTCAGACGGATCTCATGATCCAATCAAAGTAGTGACACATGTTGACACGCAACACAAGAGAGAAAATTAGTCGAGGTGCTAAAGATCGAGCAGGTTGAGGGAAGATCAATGGTAGTCCAAAAGATCTAAGGGCTATCGCTATACTGCTATAGAAAGAAGCTCACCACTTACCTCCACGACTTGGCGACAAAGAATGTGCGAAAAAGGTGAGTGACTAAGGTGCTAAAGATCAAGCTATTTGAGAGAAAATCAACGGTCGTCGCTATACCGTAGGATGAAGATGCTCGATGATTATCCCCTATGACATAGCGTTTGATGACATGCAAGTAGAGGTGGCAAATCCAGGTGGGCTAAGAATGAATAAGGATGCGCTACGGGATAGAGAGTACTTAGCGAAAAGGTGGGTCCAATCCAGATGGCAGTCCAGATGACAAAGAAAGTGGACTTGTGAGAAAATCAGAGGCTGACACGTGGCAAAAGTCTACAGATGAGCAGATGTCTATATTTTTTAAGTCAACTTTGAACTTGAACTTTGAATTGGTTCAAAGTGGTTCACCGATTAAAAGTGATTCAATGGTTCAAATTTTATTATCGTCACTCATTCCCGTGGGCCCAGGATGAAGAAAGCAAACAAGCAGAGATAAAAGCAAATGGTGGGGCCTGCTAGAAAGTAAATGAAAAGTTAATGCAAGAGGCCATGGTTCATGGAAGCGATCCAGTGGTTGGCAATAAAAAATTGCACGGTGGACTCAGAATTGGTTGTTTGAACAGTGAAAAGCCCGCCAAGCAAGGAGATGATTTCTACATGAAAGATTAATGCAAATGCTTATTGATTGTCTGAACATGCAAGTGTTACATATCATTGGAAAGCTCACGAAATAGAGATGCATTTTTCAACCATTTTTAAGAGAAGTTTCAACATGGAGAGTAGTTGCCAGGGTATGCATAATATTTTTTCAGTCGGATTTCTTTTTGATATAGTTACAGTTCAGTTCATCATGCAACTTTCACATGGGGATAGCTATTTTTCACATTTAGACATGCAAATTTTTAAACAGGAGGTTCATTTTTTCAATGGAGCTATTCAGGGTGATACTAACAATTCCACATTAAGTAATGAGGGTTTCTCTTCATGCAAGATCAATGGCAGTCGTTTGAGCAGTAAAGATTATTATTTTATAGTATTATACATAAGTTTTTATGCTAGTTTTGGGGCAGATTCATCCAAGGCTTTTCTCATGTAGTCTTTTTAGGGTTTTGAAGGGGATTCATGATAATTTGTATATATTCCTTCTCTCCTTTTTGCCTCGGGTTCTTTCTTTTTTGCATACAAATTTTTGCAGTAAAACATTGTAGCTCAGAAGCATTTGAGTTTTGTAACAACAACACTCCTTTATTTTTCAGTAATATAACAGCAAATTTCCTTCTTGGTACTTCTTGTATTATCTAGTGAATGAATTATTTGATGATTTCTTATGATTTTTATCCTGTAATTTATCTCATTCAGTCAATTTGTGGTGCAAGGAGATACGTGTTAGTTGCAGGTTCTAGTTTGTGTTAGTTGATTTTAATTGCTTAAAGTTGTGAAAACTTGTTGTTTTCCTTCATGCATGCATTAAATTCATCCCTTTCTAGGAAATATTTATGCACCTACATGTTGAGTTGAGTTGTGAAGCAATCAAGGTTATTTGTTGAAGGTTTTTGTGAGTTAGGCAGGTTGTAGATCTTCGATTAGATATTTGGTGCATCACCTTCATTAGAATAGATTTTTATTACACACAAGCTTTCTATCCCTTTCTCTCCCTTTTCTTATCAATAGTATTTACAAGAGATTCACCAAATAGGAAGCCAACTTGATCTTCGAAGATTCACCTTTACTTTGAGCAACCCACAGGGTCGAAGGTGTTTCCATGTTTCACAAGATTGCTTGGTTTTGAACTTAGCATCATGGGTAAAATCCTCAGTGACAATAGTTTTTGGCACGCTCGGTGGGACACGTTTGAGTTTCAACAACTCAAAGAAAATCCATTTTTGTTGTTGTTTTGGTATTGGCAGTAGCATTTCAGCCTATTGAGGTTATTTTTTCTATGTACCTGGCGACTCTATTTTCTGGTTTTATGTGCAGAACAAGTCTTAACAACATATGAAAAAGTATCAAACTAGATAGAGTGAGGATCCAATTGAGCATATTGAGATACCATCATCATAGAGAAGGTCAAGGACAATGAAAAAGATAGAGAAAACAACAAATTCAACAGTTGAGTTTCCAAAAAGTTCGTTAGTTGAAGTTTTTCTTGAAACACCAGATCTTAATCTTCTATCTAATTCTTCTCCTCTACCTAATAATTCTCAGCCCAATTTTTCTACCCACATAAATCCTCTTTTTGCAACTACTCCAATTCAGCCATCTATTACCTAGAATCCACCAGTAAATCCTCCAATATTTACAATGGTCATACTAAGAGCACATGCTTTTGTACCCTTCAATGGAGGCACCCCTTTGAATTTAACCCAACGTGATCCTATACCAAGAGCAACTCTAAAAAGTCTGCCTATTTTCACTGGTGAAGACCACGTCACACCCATTGAGCACATAAGAGATGTAGCATCTCTATGTGCAGTTCACCATATAACCCAATAGAATGTGGCACTTAGGCTATTGGCAACATTATTCAAAGGCAAAGCACTACAATGGTTCAGGGATTTGGAAATTAATTTAGTTACTGATTGGGATGATTTAGGTGATAAGCTAACAAAGTAGTTTGCAAATAAATTGGATCACCTATCATTGGTAGAGCAGATGACCACTATCAAGGGGGCACTACAAGAGCATATTACTGATTTTAATTACCATTTTGAGCGAACCTGAAATAGAATTTCTACAATGGTAAAACCCTCTCCCGAACATGCATTTTATATTATTTGAGAGATTTAAATAGTGATATTACTGTTATGATTCAATCTATGGGTGAGGCTATATTACCAAAAACTTATGATATATCTATTAGAGCAGAAAACAACCTTATACAAGTGGGTAAAACTTACCCTAGGCCTCCTATGCCTATTTTCCCTGATATACAACCATTGGTTCCTTTACAAGTACCCCCTATAGCTACAATACCTATTGTTCTAGCACTAGGTTTTCAAAATTATGTTCAAAATAGTGTTGCAGTAAACTCATCAAAGCAACTACAGACATTACAAGAGATGTTTATAAAGAATGTTGAATCAACTCAACAAATCCAACAGACTATGCAAAATTTTGGCAATGAATTGGTGAACCTCAAGAAAAATCAGAACCAAAATCAAAGATATCAAGCACCATATCAAGCTCCTTATCAACCCAATAGGCCTAACTACCAAGTTGATGCTTAGAATCAAAAACCACTATTTCCATGACAAAAACCACTGTTTCCATGACAATGATAGATGCATTGCAAATTCCTGGACAAAAGGAATTGTTGAGAGATAAATTGGATAATCTTTCCTTGACTAATGAGTCTCAAAAAGATCAGCCTAGAGTTGCATTAGCTAATGATATCCCAGTTAAGAATAATCAGCCAATCCAAACACCAAAGCTTCCTCCATTTTTTATAACATTGATAATTGACAACCATCTAGTCCACAATTTCTTGATAGATTCAGGAGCCAATAGTTCAATTATGCCCAAAGACCTTGCAGATAAAATTGGTCTAATTTATGAGCCCATTTCTAGAGGAGTTGTATAATTAGATGGAATAACAGTTAAGTCAGTTGGATTGGTCAAAGATCTTAGTTTGACCTTGCATGCTTGTCCTAATTTTGTAATACCTCAAGACATGTACATAGCTAACTTACCTCCACATTTTGTTATTTGCCTATCTAGAGATTTCATAGGAAAATTAGGAGGATGCATTTCTGCTAATTGGTCACACTTATTTTTTAGAGCCTGGTATGGTACTAAGGTTACCATTAAGTCAAAACCCCAAGCCACTTGCCACTTAGAACCATATATACCAAGTCATATAAATGTAGATCTTACCATTAGAGACCATGAGAAGTTACCACCTACCCAAGATCCAGATACACCTGTTCAAGGCATACCTGATGTGAATTTGGATGAGTGGGCAGCTCAGAATACTGCAGAAGATCCTTTCATCAACATGGATGAAATAGGTCTTGGTGTTTATATGATTCATGAGGAGGATTATGTTATTCCTAAGCTTGAAAAAGAGGATATTTTTCTTGACCAGCAGTTAGAACAACAGAAAAATCAGGTTTGACAGCTCTATTTTGATGGTTCAAGAGGTAAAAATGGTTTTGGAGGTGGTGTTATGCTAGTTTCACCCGAAGGTACAAGATACTACATTGCTTTCAAATTTTGTTTTAGCTGTACAAACAATACAAGTGAGTATGAATCATTAGCACATGGCTTAGAATGGGCTAAGTAGAAAAAAGTTAAATGTTTACAAGTTTTTGGTGATAGTGAACTAGTTGTGAACCAAGTAAGGAATATCCATGTCACTAAAAATGATGTTTTGAAGATGTACAAGCATAGAATTTGGGATTTAATTGAAGATTTTGATGCTTTTAATCTGTTGTCCATACCTAGAAGTCAAAATAAAAAGCAAATAGGCTTGCTGCTTTAGGAGCTTAGTTCAATCTTCCAAAAGAACTAGAAAATATTGATAGTCAACAGTATGTTAAAGTTGCAGTAAGGGCCTCAGTTCTAGATAACACTATTAATTGGTAGGTTTTTGACTTGGATGAGTAGATTACCAATTTCCTAATTGAAGAAGCTGAGTTTTCAGCTAGAAATCAGCGCAAGTTCAATGATCAATATGAAAATCAGTTTCTCCAATTTAAAACTAACAAGCTACCCAAGGGTTTGGTAACCCTTGAATCTATTTTTAATATAGATGATCAGGTCAGGAAGGATAAAGGCAGCATGTTTGTGAAAGAAGAATATCATGAACCTGTTGAAATATTCAAGGATAAGCTACTGAAAATTTGCAATGTATGTACCCCTGAAGGAAAACATGCTTTTGTAAAACTTTGTCAAGAATTCAATGACATATTTGCATGGAGGTATGAAGATTTGAAAGGATTTGATCCTCATTTAGCTCAGCATACCATAGAGCTGGTAGATAATGCAAAACCAGTAAGGCAGAAACAAAGGCCTCTTAATCCAAAATTAGAACATCTTATGAAAACTGAGTTAAATAAGTTGATTGAAGGAAACATCATATTTCCAATCAAGCACACATCCTGGGTGTCCAATCTAGTTCTCGTTAGGAAGAAGAATGGTGAACTGAGATTATGTGTTGATTTTAGAGATCTAAATAGAGCATCCCTGAAAGACCATTACCTACTGCCCTCAATGGAGAAAATTTTGCAGGTTGTATCAGGATCAGAGAGATTCTCATTACTTGATGGTTATTCAGGATATAACCAAATTCTGATAAAAGAAGAAGACCAGTACAAAACAACATTTACCACCAAGTGGGGTACAATGGCTTATAGTAAAATGCCATTTGGACTAATGAATGTAGGGGCAACATTTCAGCATGCAATGGATATGGAATTTCAAGGCCTGATTAACAAGTTTGTTCTCATTTACCTAGATGATGTAACTATTTTTTCTAAAATGGCTTATGAATATCTTGACCATCTCAGACATGTATTTGAGAGATGCAGGGAATATGGAGTTTCATTAAATCTCAAGAAGAGCATATTTGTTGTTCATGAAGGCAAGTTGCTGGGATATATTGTTTCAAAGAATGGGATTTCAATAGATCCTGAGAAGATCACAACCATACTTGCATTACCATTACCCGCACATAAGAAGGAACTCCAAATTTCATATGTAGGATTAATTTATCAGAAGGTTTATTCCTAATATTGTAGCATTGATGCAGCCACTTACAACCACACTTAAGAAAAACATTCCTTTTCAGTGGACTAAGGAAGGTAAGAACAGTTTCGAAGAGATTAAAGAAGTAATTGCAGCAGCCCCTACTCTCATTAATCCTAATTTTAAGAAATATTTTATTCTATATGCCTTTGGGAGTGAGGGCACTATTTTTGCAATGTTATGTCAGCAAAATGATGAAGGTTTAGAACAACTAGTTGCTTTCTTTAGCCACATTTTGCATGATTATGAGACTAGATACTCATTTATAGACAAGCACATGTTAGCAAGTAATAAGAAGCCTTAAGAAATTCAGGCGCCTACTCTCAAACAATAAGATTCAGCTTATGGTTTCTCATCATACAGTGAAAGATTTTTTGCTCAGCAAAGACATAAATGACAAAAGGGTAGGTTGGATTACTAAGGCAATGGAATATGACATCTCTATCAAGGTAACCAAGCTAGCTAGAGGCAAGGGTTTATGTGAGAAGCTTGCTGGCATATAAAATAGTAAAGAAGTGGAGCAACAAGTTGAAACCATGCTTAATAATGAAGAACAACCTACTACCCCAGCTTTGCCAGTCACTTGGAATCAACAAATTGTCCATTATTTACAAATTGGTGACTATCCTGAAGGCTTAGACAGATCAAAATGAAGGCATTTTAGGCTAAAAGCCATTCCTTATGCTTTAATAGGTGGTATTTTGTTAAAAAAATATTATAACAATGTTCTATTAAGATGCATTGAGCCGGATCAGATTGAAAAAGTTCTAAGTGAATTTCATGGACCTGCAGGAGGTCACTTTGCACCGAGAACAACAACTCTGAAAATTATGAGAGTTGATTATTATTGGCCTGAAATGTTTAAAATTGCTCACTCATGGGTGAAGAAATGTGAAAAATGTTCATTGTTTGCAGGCAAACAAAGGCTGGTAGCCTTGCCTTTGCAACCAATTTAAGTAGAGAAACCTTTTGCAAAGTGGGGGCTTGATTTTATAGGACCTATTAATCCACCTTCAAGTGTAGATCACAAATGGATTCTTACAACAACTGATTATTTCACAAAGTGGACAAAAGTAGTTCCATAGAAAGAAGCTAATGAGTGTTCTGTTTTGAATTTCTATCAAGACTTAGTGTCCAGGTTTGGTACCCTAGAATCAATCATTTCTGATAATGCTTTAGCTTTCATTGGTCTTAGAGATTTAGATTGGTCAGTTAAGTATAATATATATTTGAATACTTTATCCAATTATTACCCTCAAGGTAATGGACAAGCTGAATCAACTAACAAGAACTTGATCAACATCATTAAGAAGACCATTGTTGAGAATCAAAGAACTTGGCATGAAAAGCTCAAGTTAGCCCTTTGGGCTGACATAATTACACCAAAGAGATCAACAGGTAACTCTCCTTATGTTTTAGCTTATGGCAAAGAAGCCAGGTTACCTATTTCAGTTGAATTGCCAACTTTGAATTATATAAAAGAGTTTGAGTTACTTGAAGAGCAGCCAATGTAGATTAGGCTTGCTCAGCTTATGGAGTTAGAAGAAACTCAGATGAAGAGAAACTTTGATAGAAAAGTTGCACCATGCATATTTAATCAAGGTGATCTTGTTTTCAAATGGGATGAATTAAAGAATAGACATAGTAGACATACCAAGTTTGATGCCATGTGGGATGGTCCATATGTTATCATAGAATACAAACATCATAATGCTTTCCAACTTGCTAAATTGGATGGAGAGGTGTTGCCAATCCCTATCAATGGGATTCACCTCAAACTATGCTATTGAGTACTAATAGTTTGCATATGTACATAGTAGAATAGTTGCAGTTCTTTCTTTTCAGTAGTTTGCAGGCTCAATTTTAAGCAAAGTTGTAGTAGTTTAAATTGAATAAGTGCTTTCAAGCAGGACGTAGTTTATTTTTCAATTCATTTTTTTTTTTTTTTTCCATAAGTGCAAATTGCACAGTGTGCAGGCTCAATTGTATGCAAAGCCTTTGTAGTTTCCTTTTCAGTTTTGTTTAGACTACTGAGATGCAGTTCCAGATTTTGAGGAAAGCAAAATTGACTCAATGCCCAATGGATATGCTAGGCTACTTGATTCTACTTTTTAGCAGACAAACACCCCTGAGAGGTCGCCAAAAATGTTACCAAAATTTTTCACATACCAAATTTGGTGGCCTAATGAAGCCTTGCATTCATTCATTCTAAAAAGAACAAATCATGAACCAGGAAGAAATGCACTATTTTTTCTAACTTGTTTGCTTCATGTGCAGATACAGGAAAGTAAGACAGCACGTGGGTTAAAATGAGGGTTTAGCTCAGCATGTTGTAGATCGCAGAGATATTATGCTCCATTAAAGATGAAATGGCATGGCTATTAAAATCTTAAGGCCAAAAGAAACTCAAAGCAAAATGCAATCGACCTATGTAAAGTTTTTACTTGGGCACCAAAGAGGGTTTTAAAAGGCTAGAGACCTTCCAAGCAGTTTTAGTCGCTAGTCATGAAGAACATTTATCCCACATTGGTAGTGGGGAGGAACTCTTTAGCATTTAAATGTAAAGCCGCACACATATCAAGCATGAAAAGCTTGAAAGCTTTTGGCAAGAGGCAGCTCATGGCATGGTGGACCCCATGCATGTGCATCTCAAGGCATCCTAATTTTGTGACCAGCTGGCAAGAAGAGACTAAAGAGCAAGCAAGTTGAAGAAAGATCAACAGTGATGTGGGTGATCCAACGGATATTGCTAAGAAACAATGGAAAGATGCACATTGAGTTATTGTCATGACTTGGTGACTGATGACGTGGTAGTGCAAAGAGTATAAGACCAAGGATAGGTGGTAGATAGGTGGCAGTCCAGTGGTTGGTGACATGGCCTGGATGGGCGACATCAAGCAGACCTTGGCCGTGATGAGTCCCAAAAAGGTTTCATCAAAGGCTCAGTTCCATCAACATTGAGCAAACCTTGGCCACGATGAGTCCCGAAAAGGTTTCACCAAAGGCTCAGTTTTATCGACATAACAATATCGATGAAACTGCAAGTTTGATGAGACTGGTAAATGGCTCGCCAAGGGATTACTTTCACTGAAAGAAGGATATCCAATAGAACAAGATGAGTGGCAGGCCTTGCAGATAGGTGGTGCCTAGGTGGATCTCATGAGCCAATCATAGCGGTGACACATGTTGACATGCGACACAAGAGAGAAAATCAGTCGAGGTGCTAAAGATCAAGAAAGTCGATGGAAGATCAATGGTAGTCTAAAATATCTAAGGGCTATCGCTATACCGCTATAGAAAGAAGCTCACTAGTTACCTTTGTGACTTGGTGACAAAGCACATGCAGAAAAGGTGAGCCACTAAGGTGCTAAAGATCGAGTAGTTTGAAGGCAGATCAACGGTCATCGTTGTATCGCATGATGAAGATGCTCGATGATTATCCCCTACGACATAGTGACTAATGATGTGCAAGTAGAGGTGGTCGTCCACATGGGCTAAGAATGAATGAGGATGCGCCACGGGATAGAGAGTACTTAGCAACAAGGTGAGTCCAGTCTAGATGACAGACAAAGTGGACCCGTGAGAAAATCAGAGGCTAATACATGGCAAAAGTCTATAGACGAGCAAATGTCTATATTTTTTAAGTCAACTTTGAACTTGAACTTTGAACCGGTTCAAAGTGGTTCACTGGTTCAAAGTGGTTCAATGGTTCAAAGTTCATCATCGTTTCTCATTCCAGTGGGCCTAGGATGAAGAAAGCAAACAAGCAGAGATAAAAGTAAATGGTGGGGCCCGCTAGAAAGTAAATGAAAAGTTAATGCAAGCGGCCATGGTTCATGTAGGTGATCCAGTGGCTGGCAATAAAAAATTGCACAGTGGAATCAGAACTGGTTGTTTGAATAGTGAAAATCCCGCCAAGCAAGGAGATGATTTCTACATGAAAGATTAATGCAGATGATTATTGATTGTCTGAACATGCAAGTGTTACATACCCTTGGAAAGCTCGCGAAACAGAGATGCATTTTTTCAACCATTTTTAACAGAAGTTTCAACATGGAGAGCAGTTGCCAGGGAATGCATAAGATTTGTTTCAGTGGGATTGTTTTTTATACAGTTATGGTAAAGTTCATCATGCAACTTTCACATGGGGATAGCTATTTTTCACATTTAGAGATCCATATTTTTAAACAGGAGGTTCATTTTTTCAATGGAGCTATTCAGGGTGAGACTGGCAATTCCACATTAAATAATGAGGGTTTCTCTTCATGCAAGATTAGTGGTAGTGATTTTGAGCAGTAAAGATTATTCTTTTACAGTATTATGCATGAGTTTTTATGCCATTTTTTGGGAAGATTCGCCCAAGGCTTTTCTCATGTAGTCTTTTTAGGGTTTTGAAGGGGATTCATAATAATTTCTATATATTCCTTCTCTCCTTCTTTTTCCCCTGAGTTCTTTCTTTTTTGCATACACATTTTTGCAATAAAGCATTGTAGCTCAGTAGTAGTTGAGTTTTGTAACAACATCACTCCTTTATTTTTCAGTAATATAGCAACAAATTTCCTTCTTGGTACTTCTTGTATTATGTATTGAATGAATTATTTGATGATTTCCTATGATTTCTATCTTGTAATTTATCTCATTTAGTCAATTTGTGGTGCAAGGAGATACGTGTTAGTTGCAGGTTGTGTTAGTTGATTTTAATTGCTTGAAGTTGTGAAAACTTGTTGTTTTCCTTCATGCATGCATTAAATTCATCCCTTTGTAGGAAATGTTTATGCCCCTACATGTTCAGTTGATTTGTGAAGCAATCCAGGTTATTTGTTGAAGTTTTTTGTGAGTTAGGCAGGTTGAAGATCTCAGATAAGATATTTGGTGCATCACCTTCATTAGAATAGCTTTTTATTACATACAAGCCTTCTATCTCTTTCTATCCCTTTTCTTATCAATATTATTTACAAGAGATTCACCAAACAGGAAGTCGACTTGATCTTCAGAGATTCACCTTCACTTTGAGCAACCCACAGGCTCAAAGGTGTTTCCATGTTTCACAGGATTGCTTGATTTCAAATTTAGCATCATGGGTGCAATCCTTTGTGACAAGAATAATAATATATAATATATTAAGTATATATATACACACATATAAGTTTATTGTCTCCCCCTCTCAAGTGTGTACAAGGTTCCTCTCTCTCTCTCTCTCTCTCTCTCTCTCTCTCTCTCTCTCTCTCTCTCTCTCTCTCTTCCTCTCCCTCTCTCTCCCTCTCTCCCCTTCTCCCTTCCTCCATACCCCATCCCTCTCTCTCTCTCCCTCTCTCCCCTTCTTCCTTCCTCCATACCCCATCCCTCTCTCTTCTTCTCTCCCTCCCTCCCTCCCTCCATACCCGACTGCAACTATGTCTGCACTTCTATAAAAGTAAGTGAATGTATTTCTTGTCTGCAACTTCCTCTTTGATTTTTATCATGTATGCTCTCCTAAGAAAATTAACTAATGAATTTGTGTGTGTATATTGAATAGGAGGAAGAAGGACCTGAAACTGAACCACAGGTGCATTACCATGACAAACAAGGAAACCTGCAACAATATTCTTCTTGAATGTGTTTTTAATGAGCTGAGCAGATGTGGAAAATAGTGTTAACAAAGCAAAATGATGAGTCAGACTACTTGTAATATATTTTTCATAAGGAAATAACTGGTAGGAAGAGAAAGAGGGAGAGTAACACAGATGATGTCATAGAGAATGATAGTGGTGGGTATGCGAGAGTTCCCATGCTGTTACACAACACTTGTCACCTAAAGAAATTAAAGTTTGTTTTAAGCATGGTTGTGGTAGTATATGATGATCATCACTTATCAAAAGACCTGGAAGGGTACATACCCATGAAAGAAACCAAGTGTGTAATTCCTATAGTCACAATCAAGATTAGTCCTATAACCTTGCAAATTTAATAGCATCATATGTTTTAGAAAGGTAGTACTCTTAGGGTTAGGTCAAGCTCTTACACTTTCTTTTTAGAAAAGCCTCATTGTTTGTTCGCTTGGAGTCTCTCTTATGCTGACAATGGTCTAATTTAGATATATCAAAACTAAATTACCAATGTTATATTCATAACTTTAAATAATATATCATTTTATTAGCCCACCATATGACCCCTTAGGTCTCATTAGAAGTCACATTGTTTCCTAAGAGGTCATATGGTTTCCTATGACCGCTTAGGACACCATATGACCCCTTAAGACACCATACAACCTGTAACGACACCATATGGTGTCCTAAGGGCTCATTGGATGCCATATGACCACTCAGGACACCATACAAGCCATAACAACACCATATGGTGTCCTAAAGGGTCATATGGTGTTCTATGATCCCTTAGGACACTATTTGGTGTCTTTATAGGTCCTATGGTGTGCTAAAATATCATATAGTTTCCTATGACCCCTTAGATATTGTTAGGGGTGGTATTGTGTTCTAAGGGTGATATGGTGTCCTATGACCCCCTTATGAAACCATATGGTGTCGTTATGTGTCTTATGGTGTCCTATGACCCCTAGGACACCTTATGACCCCTTAGGAGACCATATGGTGTCATTAGGGGTCATATGGTCTCTAACGACCCCTTAGGACACCATTTGACCCATTAGGAATCCATATGGTGTTGTTATGGGTCGTATGGTGTCTTAAAAGGTCATATAGTGTTCTATGACCCCTTAGGACATTATTTGGTGTCATTATAGGTCATATAGTGTGCTAAGAGGTCATATGGTGTCCTGTGACCCCTTAGGACTCCATATGACCTCTTATGTGTTGTTATGGGTCATATGGTGTCCTAAGGAGTAATATGGTGTCCTATGACCCCTTAGGACACATGCATGGATCCGTAGGATGCCTCATGACCCTTAAGAATACCATATGACCCTAGAGAGGGAGAGAGGGGGAGGAGAGGGATGGAATAGGAGAGAGATGCACCTAAGAGAGGAGGAGAGTGAGATAGATAGAGATAGAGACCGAGAGGGAGAGACAAGAGATAAATAAGAGAAATAGAGATGAGGAGAGAGAGAGAGGAGGAGATAGAGATAGAGAAAGGAAAAGGGAGGGGGAGATAGAGATGGAGAGAGAGAAATAGAGGGAGAGATAGATATAGAGAGCGACATAGAGAAGGGGACTCAGAGAGAGAGAGATACCTAAGAGAATGTGAGAGAGAGATAGGGAGTGGGAGAGATAGAGAGAGTCTAAGTGAGAGGGAGGAAGGGATGGAATGAGAGTAGAGAGAGAGAGGTTCAAAGAGAGGGAGAGAGTGAGAAAGAGAGGTAATGAGAAAGGGAGAGGAGGGGGAGGAGAGAGGGAGATAATGAAAGAGAGATAAAGAGATAGGGGATGAGAGGAAGAGACTTCAGAGATAAAGAATGAGAGAGAGAGAGACTTAAGTGAAAAGAGAGACTTTATTCTCTCCCCTTCTCTCTTCCTCATACCCTTTCTTCTCTCCCTCCTTCCCTCTCTCTCTCTCTCTCTCTCTCTCTCTCTCTCTCTCTCTCTCTCTCCCCTTATCCCTTCCTCCATACCCCTTCTTCTCTCCCTCTCCCTCCCTCTCTCTCTCTCTCTCTCTCTCTCTCTCTCTCTCTCTCTCTCTCTCTCTCTCTCTCTCTCTGCTTCTCCCTTCCTACATACCCTTCTTCTCTCCCTCTCTCCCTCTCCCCCTCATTTTATTCTCTCTCTCTCCCTCCCTCCCTCCCCCCCCCTCTCTTCCTCCACCCCTCCTTCTCTCCCTCCCCCCTAATCTCCCCCTCTCCCCTTCTCTCTCTCTCTCTCTCTATATATATATATATATATATATATATCTCTCTACCTCTCTCTCCCTCTCTCCCCTTCTCCCTTCCTCCATACCCCTTCTTCTCTCCCTCCCTCCTCCCTCCTTCTCTCTCCCTCCTCTCTCTCTGTCTCTGTCTCTGTCTCTCTGTCTCTCTCTCTGTCTGTCTGTCTCTCTCTCTCTCTCTCTCTCTCCTCTCTCTCTCTCTCTCTCTCTCTCTCCCCTCTCTTCCTCTCTCCATCTCTCCCCTTCTCCCTTCCTCATACCTCTTCTTCTCTCCCTCTCTATGTCCCTCCCTCCCTCCCTTCCTCCTCCCTCCTTCTCTCTCTGTCCCCCTAGCCTCCCCCCTCTCCCTCTCTCCCTCTCTCCCTCTCTTTCTCCCTCCCTTTTCCTTCACATTTTCTCTACTACAAATAGTGCATACATGGTATTGAACCTATTAGTTCACTGCCCTACCATAACTTTTTTAAAGCGTCGGAGCATGTACGCAGTATTTATTACTTGTAAGTGTGTACAGGGTACTGAGCCTATTAGTTCATTTCCCTGCCATAACATTTTTAATGCTTAGGAGTGCATACACGCTACTTATTATTACAAAGTGGAAAAAAAAATATTGTTGGGCTTGCCAACATTTTATGGACTAACAATGCACACACGGTTATTAATATAACATGTGTGGGGTACCTAGACATAGTTTTATTTGCCCAAGAGCCTCAATGGCCTCAAAAGAAGTTTTTGAGGTCGTTGAAGGCCCCGCTGCAACTCTGGCTGCACTTCTATCACTATTTTATATATAAAAGTAAGTGAATTTTTCATTTTTGCACGATTGAATTGTTGTTCATATTAGTTTTGTCAATATTATTGTGATTGTTTAATAGTTTTGATTCAAAAAAATAATGATAAGATGCATATTTATGGTTATTTGTTTGTTTATGAACTTTTGTTTACATATATATGTAATATGATTCTATTTAGGACAACTGATATCAACCATGGGAAAGAACAAGAAAGGAATGATGGAAAAATGAGAGCCTAAAAAGGAAAGACAAAGGTAGCGTATGAAGAAATTAAGTGACATAAGAACAATGGGAGAAGAAGGTATGTCATCCTCAACATCTCTATTCGATTTACCAAATGAACATAATGCACTTAATGCAATTAAAGAAGAGACATTTGAAAATAGCTTTGAGTCATCAAAAAATGAGATAGGCCATTGTAGAGGAGCCTCACATGACCCCACAGGTTCAAACGGATCGATCATATGTGTCTTGTATTGGAAGAAATAGTCCATCAAAGTTTGACAATTTTTTGGACCCAAGGCACTTGAGAGATCGCGCCTGTAGGGTATGACTCTAGACGTTCCGACACTTTGGGATGCACAAGAGGAGCATGCCTAGCATAAATGTGCCCACCCGGACATGCTCGTAACATCAGTTTGTGCACATGACGAACGGAATCAATTCTAGCCAATCCTACAACTTTGCATTGCATGCAACTAACGATTTTTGCAGCAGGTGAAAAAATGCTACCAATTAAAAATGGCTCCGAGTCGTCAAAAACTAAGATAAACCATTATAGAGGAGCCTCACGCGACCCCACATGTTCAAATAGATTGATCATATGTGTTCTGAATTGGAAGAAATAGTCCGTCAAAGTTTGACAATTTTTTGGACTCAGGGCACTTGAGAGATCGTGTCGATAGGGTATGACTCTCGATGTTCTAGTGCTTTGGGATGCATGAGAGGAGCATTCGTAGCATAAACGTGCCCACCCAGACACACTTGTAACATCAATTTGTGCACACGACAACCAAAATTTGACCATTGTGAGCGTGAGGGTGCTCTCGCACCAAACACATATTGTTGTTTATATTCATATTGTCAATTTTTGTTGTTTATATTCATATTGTTGATTACATAGGTAAATATTCATTTAAATTTATAAAAGGGCAGCCACCAAATATAACGAATACACAATAATGAACTGAATACATGGAGTTTTGTAGGGTTATGTTTTATATCATAATTTTATGTTGTTTATATTCATATTATTGATTACATAGGCAAATAATCAATTAACTTTATAAAAGGACAGCCATGAAATACAACAAATACAAAATAATGAACTTAGTATGCATTTATTGGATCGAATATCAACACATAAATATAAAAAAAAAGCATGTCTGCCAAGTCAATACAAGTATTACAAAAATGTGGCATATGCCATGTCCAAATCAATATACAATAAAAATGTAGAATATATCTACATGTATTGGTCATTCTATGACTAAAAATAACACTATATGATCCTAAACTTGTGATGGATCATCAAAATCAAGTCTCTTCGATGCAGTACGTGGCTCTCTAGATGAATGTAAAACCACAATTCAAAAGCCAAGTTAGAAATATTTTGTAGAAAATAGTTCACAATTATCAACATAATTATGCATTTAACTATAATTCCATTGCAATTGAAATGTAGATTACCTCATTGGCCGATCTAGGAGCTAATGTCTTCGCTCTCCTCTCCTTGTCACTCTTAGAAGTTTTCTTGAAGACATGCTCAAAAGGATCCATGTTATGGCCATACCGCGAAGGGGTTGATTGTAGATTAAATGTACAATAAATACAATTTACTAACATAAAAATATCAAAAACACTCAAAAGATATAATATAGAGAACAATGATGTACCCGTGCCTGAGATGCTTCTCCAATGGACTAAGGATGGCTCACCATCGATGGAGAAACTATCGCTATTACCTTTACAAAAATTGATCAAATATTAAATACAATTAATATAATGATAAGTATTGTAGGTTAAAAAAATTAATGTAATATATCAAAAAAAAGTGTACCGGATCCTGAGATGCTTCTCCAGTGCACGAAGGAGGGCTTGCCATTGATAAAACAACTATGGATATTTCTTGTATGAAAAAATTATAAGATTATAATATATCACAAGTTCACATGTATGCGTGCATATAATAATGAAATCAAGAAAATAAAGTAGAGATACATACCTCCACCCTCTCTTGATCTACGGGTGAATCAAGTGCATTCAATAAATCCACATAGCTCAATGGACATTGTACATGTAAAATAGACAAAAAACACTAATCAATCTACAAACCCTAACTAATACTTGATTTCAATATTTTCAAACAATTGTACAACTAAAAATTTGTTCAATTACCTTCTTTCCATGTTTTGGCATCTTCGAGGAATTCTTTTTCTTAGGAAAAGGCCTAGACATGGAGGGGATACCCTAAAAAAAACAAAATTAACTTGAGATATTAGTACAGATAATATATTAAACATAATTTAAAAAATCTAAAATGAAATGACTTACATATTCCATCAAAACAATAAATAAAAATAGTTGTACAAAATATGATACCGTATAGCCTTGTAGGCCAAAATCGATCGTTGAGAGCATGATGCCATCAATCTAGGATATTTGGTCCCTTGTCAACACCTACAAACCAAAAATTTGACCAAGCATTAAAGATAGTTAGTATATCTTGTAATATTTTTGAATTTAAAGTGTACTATTCTATTTTAACATGTTACAAAATTTATACCTCAGGCATCGAAGTTGCAACTATAGTAACTAGGGGAGGAGTATGGGATACCACTGCTACATCCTGAAATGCATATTATTTGTCTCAATTTAAATTGATGTATAAATAACAATTAATTTATGTAATTACAAATTTAAAGTGACTGATAAATAAAATGCTATGAATTCAAATCAACACAACTGTGTCTGTCGCTGATGGGAAAACACCATGTCCATCAACTCATTTGTTAGTGTGAAATCCTCAATTGTGTAGGCCTAACATATACTCCTACAAATCATGCACAGATGAGATGTGGATCCATCTGCACCAATTTCATCATCTATCCCCAAGCATATCCTCAAGCAACTGACACACATATGCTGAATGGGCTCTTTGTCACCACCTGGAGAAACTAATGGCTCATCATCTAGTACAATAGGGTGTGCTAATGATGTCCCATGCTAGATGATAGCACCAGTCAATGTTGTGGCCACTTGAAGAGTCTGTAGCTCCATCGACTCTTTCAACTCTATTGGGATAGCCTGATGTACCTTGGGTTTGGGTGCTAGGGGGTGACAACTCTCTAGGGATACTCGCCTATGGGCTCCATGTCTATCTTGGATAGAGCCACCACCTCTACAATGGAATCTCTCATGTCAAAATAGTTTGGTCGCACTTTGAGCACAAACTCACAATATAATTTTCTCAAAAAAATACAATGGCACCTAATAATCTTTATAAGGGGGATAATCAAAGACCATCCACCAGCTTTGCCAAAAATGATTCTTCATCTGCACATTGGTACACCAATGTATGGGAAACCTCTTTGCATTAAGAGGTAACGACTGAATAGTTTTAGGATCAACAAAAAGGGCACATATTTGTTATTTACTAATATTTTTGTTTTTCACTCCCTCGTATGATAACCCACCAGCATAGTATTGACGACACCTATCCCTAAAGTTTCTCCATTTTGTAATTTTTGTGGAAACAACTATGGCACCACTAGCTAATGTTTCTAGGCTAGTGGTGAGGGATTTATGATGCTTAAGTTTGGATGTTTTCAATTTATCAATTAGTCTATTGATTTTATATGTATTTTTCCCTAACTGATTAATTAATTGCTCTTATGTTTCAAGTGTGTGGTCAAAAGGAGGAATTGGGGGTGTATCTTGTGGGTTTTCAGGAGGTGAATTTTGTTGTTCTTGTTGTGGATTATAAGAATTTGGTTTTTGAAAAATGAAAAAACCTAATCAAAATTAATGAAATTAAATTCAAAACATAAAACAAATTGAACAAACGGGAAAGAAAGACAAAAATTAACAAAAACTAACCTTGATCCATAGTGTTTAGAGGAGAAATGAGGCACCCCATTTGTAGTTTGGAGGAGAATGAGGCACCCCATTTGCGTTTTGGTAGAGAAAATGGGGAAAAAATCTGACTATCACGAGAAAATAAGACCCAATTTTTTTAAAAAAACTTTTTTTGACAGCGTATGCAATGATCCTTTAGGGCTTATTAGCGTGTACATGCTCATTTTACTATAAGTAGCACATACACACTCATTTTCCTTAAGATAGCACGTATGCACTCACTTTCCTAAAAGTAGCGCGTACGCGCTACCTTTTCTAGGCTCGAGAACAATAGACCTGAGCGCATACGCGGTGATTTCAAATTTTATAACTGCGTACACACTGCTTTTTTTTCCATTTTTCTTTGGGTGGTGTCCACTTTTTTGACCACCATCTTTGTGCATATACCCCTTGGTTGAATGTGTAAACATCAGTGCTAATGAATTCTCTCCAATATATCTTCAGAATATTACCTTCAATCAGCATAGTCCTTGCAACATCCAAGATAGTTCCATTCTGCTATGGGGTTCTAGGAGCAGATAATTGTCTTCTAATCCCACACTTCTCACAAAATGAATCAAACTCACCAAAACAAAATTATCCTCCTCTATTAGATCTCAGACATTTCAGCTTCAATCCTATCTCAGTCTCAACTTTTGCTTTGAATATCTTGAATTTGTCCAATGCTTATGATTTTTCCCTCAAAAAGGCAACCCACATCATCCAAGAATAATCATCAATCAATAACGTGAAATACCTGTCACCTTGCACACTTCTTATACTTGTAGGTCCACATAGGTCAGTATGCATAAGATCTAGTAATTCATCAGATGTATATTGCTTACTCTTAAAAGAAATTCATTTTTGCTTTCCCATTTGATATTCCTTACATACTAGATTAGTAGGCTTAAAAAAATTAGGCAAATCTCTAACAACTTGAACAGAATTGATCTTAATCATTGAATCAAAATTAACATGAAACATTCTCCTATGCCAAAACCAACTTTCATCAATCTGAGCAATCAAGAAACTTTTCTTTCTGGCATTCAAATAAAAGATATTACCTTTAGTCTTGATTCCTGATGCAATCTCTACACCAGAGGCATTTAGGATCTTCCATTTTCCATTCTTGAATTGCAAATCATAACCTTTGTCAACCATCTATTCAACACTTAAGAGATTATGCTTCAAACCTTCAACATATAAGACACCACTAGTTTTATGCTTACCATCAAAGGAAATAGAATCTCTACCATGGATCACATAGGGTTTGTCTTCTCCAAATCTTACTATTCCACCATCATACCTCTCCATATCCACAAATTTTCTTTTATCACTAGTCATATGATGTGAACAACTACTGTCAATTACCCATTTATCTTTCTCTTCAACTAGAGTAGCTAAAGAGTTATCCTCATTAGTGCAACTTGTAGAATCAACAGGTACTGATCCATCGTCTCTAATAGCAATAAACACAATTTCATCTCCTTCTGATTCTTCATCTGTAACACCTTCATAAGCAACATAATAATAGTTCTTCTAATGTTTATACTTCCAGTTAGACTTGTAAGGCTTATTATACTTCACATGCTTCTCATATCTATCATTCTTATCAAATTTATCATGCCCATCATACTTAGACATTCTCTCTGGGTTCCTAGAAACAAAATTTTATATCTTAAATTCCAAGAGAAACATTTCAGAGGCAATCTTCCATCATACTTACTAGCTCCTTTAGGCAATCTATGGGCAATCAATGCTACAAGCTCATCCAATTCTCTTTCTTTCTCTTCCATCTCTCTTCTCTCTTTTTCATATTTGGCTATTATGTATTCTTCTAGATCATAATTTTGCTTTCTGGATACAGATTCTCTAAATTCTATCTCAGACTTTCTATGTGATTCGCCAAACTTGCTCAGTTCAAATGTAGCAATGTTTCCAGCCAACATATCTCTTGTCACAATAGTCATACTCTAGATCTCATCAATAGTAGCTACCTTATGTTTGTAAGCAAGAAGAAATCATCTCAACACCTTAGAAAAAATTTTATCATCTTCAAGGGTTCCACCGACACATCTGATACCTAGGACAAGTTCATTCACCTTAGCCATGAAGGATTTTATGTTCTCATCTTCTCCCATTTTTAGCTTCTCATACTTCCCTTTCAAAATCTGCAACTTACCAACTTTAACTTGTTTATATCCCTCATACAAGGTCTCAAGCTTCTCCTAGATCTCATGTGTAGTCTGAAGTCCCATTACATTAGTCATCTCTAAATTAGTCAGGGCACTCAACAATGCTTCCTTAGCTCTAATGTTATTTTTAACATCCTTGATCTCAATAGTAGTAACTGGTCCTTTCTGAGGAACATAATAGACATCCTTTGTAATCTTCCTGTAATCCTCTCCAAGACATCCCAAGTGCACCTCCATCTGGTTCTTCCATATAATATAATTACTTCCATCAAATCTCAGACTTTATTTCTTAAAGATAACACCTCTAGTTGCCATCTCTAATCATCTCAAGTGGTCAAGATTCTTTTGGAGGATCTAGCTCTGATACCAATTGTTGGCAACAACAATGAAGGAAAACTGAAAGTGGGGGGTGAATCAGTTTTCACCAGATTAACAAGCTTAACCTCAATTACAAATCTGATCCACTGCAACAATAACAAAGATAAGAAAATTGATAGCACAACACACAACACCAAGATTTTAATGTGGAAAACCCGATTAAGGGAAAAACCATGGTGGGAACCTACCCACAGTAAGATGATACTCTGTAGTAGTATATGAAAATAATTATATTGGGGAATGCACATGCATTCACTCTCATTGCCTAAAGCTCACTACTCAAAATGCAATAACTAGGAAGGCTACAACCCTTAGGGAAGGTTCACTACCTTACAAGAAAGTTTCACTGACTTAGAAAATAATCTAACAACAATCCAAAATCAAATGAACTGAAAGAATAGCATCTGCAAATGCCTGATGACAGTTCTGGTTAACCACATATGTGTGCTTTGCAACATTCCAATCTCTGCTCAATCACAATATCGAAGGATGTATTCGCTTGTTTGCACCTTTAGGATTCTTTGATATTATAGACACCAAACCAATACCATATTTACATGACTTTATCACCTATTTACACAATCCATCAACCTTGACTACATGGTCGGCCAAACCCTCAACTTAAAATTAAAAAATTACATCACATAATACAAAGATAGACTATCAGACCAATATTATGATACACATGACATAACATAGACCTAAATGAAAAGATTAAAAATGCAACACCACTGAAAATCATACCAAGATCAACTACAACATGCTACATGAATAAATATGTCTCAATCCGCATGAACAACACCATCGGATGAACAAAACACCAAAACCATGCACATCGATCAATATAGATCATAAAAAAAATAGGACATAATTAGGAAACACCATCAAGCACATTAGAATCATATGTAATAGTTTCACCAACACCACTTAACAAATCTTCATCGATCAATATCTACAACTGAAGAACACTCAAACAACAACAACTGTCATGAGGAAAGATAACTTTCAGAGAACCAAATCATGAACCATCTAAAATGAAGATACACATGAATTGCTGGATTATTGGGGAGATTATTGGATTTGGTTGTTCATTGCTACTAGTAGGGTATGTTGTTGTCATTTATGTCAACATATTCCTATGAGTTATTCTAGTGAGTTTGGAAAGGATTTTGGTCTGGTTTTGTAGTTTGGTTTTTTTTATCACTATTTTTTAGAATCCAGTATTCCCTTCGGTATATTCTGGTATGGTCAGATCTTGTGCTGAGACTTTAGATTATTGTTTGGTATGATCTCATGTATCTTCTTTTCAGATGG
Source organism: Cryptomeria japonica (assembly GCF_030272615.1). Taxonomy (NCBI): domain Eukaryota; kingdom Viridiplantae; phylum Streptophyta; class Pinopsida; order Cupressales; family Cupressaceae; genus Cryptomeria; species Cryptomeria japonica. The sequence continues at coordinate 714,998,324 of NC_081407.1, forward strand.
TTTATGATTTGGTGCTCTACAAGTTATCTTTCCTCATGACAATTGTTGATTGGTTATGTTCTTGAGCTTTGAGACGTTGACTGACGAAGATTTGAAAAGAGGTGTAGGTGCAACTGTTCCAGATGATTGTAATGTGCTTGATGATGTTTTCTAGTCATTTCCAATTTTTTTTAGCGATCTGCATTGATTGTTGTGTGAGTTTTTGGTGATTTCTAAGAATCGGTGATAATTTGCGTGTTATGCAATATTTCTGGTGGTGTAGCGTGTTGTGGTTGATATTGGTGGGATTTTTGAAGGATGTAATCATTTGGGAATTTGAATTAGGTCCATGCTATGTAATGTAAATAATAATATTGGTTTGGTGGTCGATCTTTGTATTGTGTAATGTAATATTTGTAATTATGAGTTAAGGGTTGAGGGTTTAGCCGACCTTGTTATCAAGGTTGATGATTTGAATATATAGGTGATATACTTATGTAATTTAGGTGTCGGTATTGTGTTTGCATTATTAGAGAGAGGTAAATGTATGAACAAGGGATATATCATTTAGCAAAGTGTTGTGGCGAGATTGATGTTGTAGAACAGACAACTGTGCTTAACCAAAACTGTCATGAGGCATTTGTAGATGCTATTATTGTAGTTCATTCCTTCTAGATTGTAGTCCAAATCATATTGTAAGTTAGTGAGACTTCCCTGAGGGTTGTAGCCTTTCAGGCATATATCTTTTGAGTAGTGAGCTCTAGGCAGTGTGCCTAAATGCATGTGCATTCCCCATTATAATATTTTTACATAGTACTGCAGAGTATCTTCTTATTATAGGTAGGTTCCCACCATGGTTTTTCCCTTAATTGAGTTTTCCATGTTAAAATCTTGGTGCTATGTGTTGTGCTGTTAATTTTCTTATATGTTATTGCTGTGGTTTATTAGTTAATTTCCTGAAGCTTAATTTGTTGTGATCTGGTTAAGATTGATTCACTCCCCCTCTTAGTCTTCCTTCTTGATTCCTACTAACAATTGGTATCAGAGATGGATCCTCTGGTAGAAGCTTAATCACTTGAGGAGATCTGGTATGGCAGCTCAAGATATTCTTTTCAAGAAGGATAGTTCGAGGTTTGATGAAAGCAACTACACTATATGGAAGAAAAAGATAGAGGTGCATTTGAAATGTCTTGGAGAAGATTATTGGAAGATTACTATAATGGACAATCCACTCCTGATGAGGTTAAGGAAGCTGAATATAACATCAGAGCAAAGGAAGCATTACTCTATGCCCTGACTAATTCTAAAATGATAAATGTTATGGGACTTCAGACCGCACATGAGATCTGAGTGAATCTTGAGATCTTGTATGAAGGTGATAGTCAAGTGAAAGTTGCTAAGCTCCAGATCTTAAAAGGAAAATATGAGACATTGAAGATGGGAGATGATGAGAACATACATTCATACATGGCTAAGGTGAATGAGCTTGTTCTTGGTATCAAATTTGTCGGTTGAAGGATTAATGAAGATGAGATTGTTGCTAATGTGCTAAGATATTTGCCTCCTGCTTATAAACATAAGGTTTCCACTATTGATGAGATTTGAAGTGTAACTATAGTGACAAAAGATGTATTGGAAGGAAAACTCGACGCATTTGAGCTGAGTGAATTTGGGGAATCACATGGAAAGTCTAAGACAAAATTCAAAGCATCAAAATTTGTGTTTGGTAATCAGAAATATGATCTTGATGAGTGTAGGATATCCAGATATGAAAGAGAAAGGAGAGAGATAACAGAGCAAGAAAGAGAGCTTGATGATATTGAAGCATTGATTTCCTAAAGGTGCCGATAAGTATGATGGAAAGTTTCCCTTAAAATGTTTTTCTTGTAATAAGATAGGACATTTTGCTTCTAGATGTCTAAAGAGAATGGCTAAGTATGACATACATGATAAGATTGATAGAAATGACAAATATGAGAAGCATGAAAAGTATGATATGCCTTATAAGTCTAACTAGAAGTTTAGGAACCAGAAGAACTGCTATTATGCTATAGATGAAGGTATTACTGATGAAGAATCAAAAGGAGATGAAGTTGTGTTTATTGTCATTAAAGAAGATAGACCTGCTCCTACTAATTCCACTAGCTGCTCTGTTGAAGAGAAAGGTTTGGTTGCTGAGGTAGAAGAAAAAGGTGAATGGGTGATTGACAGTGGTTGTTCACATCATATGACCAGTGACAAAAGAAACTTTGTGTTGGAATCCAAGAACATTGAGAGGGGGGGGGGTGAATCAAGGTTCTGCAGGTTAGAGTATTTTTAGCCTTATTAAAATACCCACTTAATAATCGGTATGCATGAAGGAAAGTAAAAACAAGTAATAACAATGCAATCACATGAATAAACACTATAACACATATATTTATATGCGGAAAACCTCAAAGAGGAAAAACCATGATGGGGGTTGGTGACCCACAATATCTATCCACTGGCCAAATGAATAAATATTACAATAGGGGCTGGCACATGCAGGAAGGCCAATAGCCTAGAGCTCACTATTCATCACAAAAGGAGCCTCACTGACTAAAAACACCAAATATGGAGTTACAATCAAAATTCTAAACTCATAGAATGCATCTGCTATGCTGGATGAGTTCCACTTAAAGCACTGTCTATACTAGGTTCCATTGTGTCCTCCCTTACCGATAACTAACTTTGCTTCCCAAACCTTTAAATAAATATCCAAGACCAACTACAAAATATTATATTTTCATTCTGTCGATCAAGATCACTCGCATAATTTTACACACCTATATCTTGAAAATGACCTAATTGGACTAACTTAAATACCCTTCCCAAACATAAACATAAATTCCTTATGTTGACTTACAATGATATTAAAATTTGTTTGCATGTTGGCCTAGACAAAAATAAATGCATTAAACTTTGTGATCGATGCTGCTGATTTGTACCATGTAAACCCGTCGGATCAATCTCCTATGTCGATCTTATATAATGGTTCCTAGTTTGTCGGTTTCCCTTGACTGCCAGTTACCGGTTCCTTTATATGCCCGATGACTTGAATGTCAGTGAGTACCAATTAAGTGTCCAACCCAAAATGGTGTGTGTTGCCATCAATGACAACACAAATAAACCGGATGAGTGTCAATTGCTAACATTCTCCCTTTTTGACATTGATGGCAACACTCATGTGAAAAATGGATCACTGAAGTATTGTCTCGGATCCTCCCAAAACCGACCCTGCTCCCCCTGAGCTATATATTACATCCTATGTCCCTTAACATTTCTCACATCAACCTCTCCCCCTTTGACATCAATGACAAAGTCGAGGTAAAAAATGAAAGAATGAAAGAAAACCTGTGATTATCAGATCTGTATGTACTTGAAAATGTTTGAATAAGCACCCTTAAAGAATGTCAAGTAAGTGTCCTAGCCAGATTTCAAGGTACTCAAAATTGATAGTAGCACATTCAACAAGTAAGCATGAATTTTCAACTTAGCTAGGTTTGGTGGTGTGGGATTTCCCATAGGTTCTATACACTCTCTTATGAAGCAATAAAGTATCTAACTAGGGACTAACCAATCCTCTCAACTCTCTAGCTCATCAGATGATTCTGTCCTTATTCTTCTCGAGGGCTGAAATATTAGATTCAAAAAGAAAAAATTGACCATCAATGAAGCTGGTCAATGAATCAGTACCATCAAAACTGATTAGGATTAGTTCAATTTTCTCCTTGTCCTCTTTTATTTTATTATCTAGGTCTCCTGTTAAATGTGATATGTTAGAGCAAGACTAGTATATATGACTACGCAAAATGAGAGCCTCATCAATCCTTTTTAATTCTTCAGTCAGATTAGTCTTATTAGATACAATCATATTATTACAAGTTACCAATTTGGTTGCATTATACATCTCAATCAATTGTCGGTTTGATACCTATTGAAGAGTTTTAAACTCTTTGGAAATTTTCTCTGTCAAACCTTTTAATTTACCGAATGGGCTTCCAATTAGATCTACCTTATACTCTGGTGCAAAACATGGATGGGTTTCTCAATGACCTTCTTGTCTTTAGTCCCTTCCTTCCTTAACTTCTGAGCTGCAGCATACATCAATTCAAAACTGTTCAGTTGCTCAAAATTCTTCAGTGCAAAATCAACTTTATTGGATGAGCCAAGTGCCAATAATGAATGACTATCCAAAATTTTCCCAGAGGATTCAACCTTATGACTTGCACCAGTGGATTCGCCACTTGGTGTAGTAACTTGCTCAACCTTGTTGTCAGAGGTTCAATATCCTCAACCTATTTATTTTCTATGTCCACATCAATAATCTTTATATCTGGAATGTTTTGTTCTAGTGTATCATGCTTATTCTATACAATTGCAATGTTATCTACAAGTTGTTGGCCTGATGATGATTGTAATGTATTCATCACTTGTTGTCATTGATGAAACACTTTCACACACATATATGATTACATTGACTATCGGTGTAACTTCAATTGGTTTACACTACCAACCAAGATGTTTAAGGTCTATCTCTAACTGGTACTTTGTGTCCACCGGTATGTGCCTAAGAGATAACCTATGGTAACACCAAGTCGAAATCAAAATGAAGATGAAGATCAAGTGGAAGATTCCAGTATAATGATTCACTAGTTTTATTCCAACCGGTATTGATTGTTCTAACCGGTATCCATTTGTGTGATGAGTTACCAGCACCATTTGTTTGGCGGTCATTTTTGTGATGAGTTATGTTTAAATGTCTAGATACACTGCACCTAGGAAATTGTGTTCCTATGGCCGACATAACATTTGTATGTCTATTTAAAGACATCTTAGTGAATCATTTCAGAGAGGATGAAGAAGAGAGAACAGATATAGAAGAGGTGATCTATGCGAATACTTTTGTTGAAGAGCAATAAGTCTTTAAGATGGAGAGAAATGTTAAATGTGCTTAGAATGATCTGATCAAGCAAGTTTTGTGCTACTCAGAAAAAATCAATTCTTTCTTATTGTTTTCTAATCATTACAATGGAATAAAAATCCCCTAACCGGGTAAGCTCTAACAAGCTTCATTTTACAAATCCTTTAACAAGGTGATCCATTAGTTTGGATTCTAAAATCCTCCAGCAAGGTTACTCTTAATAGGCTAGTACACTTAACATGGTATAAGCTTCTAATCAAGCTTGGGATCTCTAACAAGATTCGCTCCTAGCAGAGCTCTTTGTAAGACCTTAACTGGTTAGTTTTTGTATTACTATAGATAGTTAACTTGTGAGTTCCATCTCACAGTGGTTTTTACCTATTTGGGTTTTCCACGTATAAACACTTGTGTTATGGTGGATGTTCTACTTTATGTGGATGTTGTTATTTCATTTTGGATAGCATGTATTTTGTTCAGATTCTTAGTTAAGTTCATCTACCAGTTAGTGTTTAAAGTTGTGCTTGTTTTGGTGTCACTAATTCATCCCCCCCTCTCAATGCTTTTCAAGACCATCACAAGTTTCTCTATATTTTGTACAGGTGGTTCTACTAAAGGAATATCCTCTATTAGTTTTTGTTCCAAAACCGGTGGATCCATGCCTAATATACCATTTCCCTTGCCATCAATTGATATGTCTTCAATACCAGACTTAGGACAAAATACCAATGAAGTAAAGAAATCAGGTTTATCTACAAATAATTTTACCCATGCCTCATGGGTCTCCTTAACTATTTCATTTATTCTACATACCATGAGACTCACATGTCAATGTCTACTCCGAAAAAATGTTTATTTGAAAAATCTAGACATTGTTGCATCTCATCGTCTGTGATAGCTCCACAAACAGTTAACAACACCTAAATCTTTATATGTTTATCCTCTTCAACTGCTGATAACCTTCTAGCATCTAGTTTATTGTACATATATCTCAGTATTTGTCTTTCTATCTCTATTAATGCCTTCTTATATATATCTAAGTATAACAAAACTGATTCCTGAATTTTCATTTGTTCCTTATCATCCATATGTACATAGTAATGATGTATATTAATCAAAATTACATCTTTAGTTATTTGATCAATCAACTCAGTGACTGAGAAAGGAGGAATGACCTCTATACTCTAACCGAATTCAAGAGCTATATCTATATCTGATTTCTTCTTCTTGCCAAGAGTAGATGTATACTCTTTAACCAGTTTCCTCTTCTTTGTGGGCTTCCTCTCCTTCAAAATTTTCTTTGGGGGTGTTGGAGGGGTGAACTTTAATTTCTGTTTCTTTCCTTCATTTGGTTTCTTCCTTTGTATTCTAATGTAAGTCTTGTGGATCTTTGAGGGCTCATCATCAGTGTCAGAATTGGATGCAATAGGGGCAATATAAGTCTCCAGTTTCTTCCTCTTTTCTACACCCTTGCCAGTTGTTGTTGCCAGTGAGGCCTGAGCTGCTGCCGGAGAAGATCCTTTTGCTAGTCTAATGATCTTCTTGATTTCATAAGACATCTTCTGTACAAATTTCCCAACATTCTTTATCTTTCCTTCCCTTTTGTTCTTGTTGAATCCTATCTGAACTTCAAATTCCTTCTACTTTGTTGTCCAAAATGTTTTCTCCTTTTCGTCTACTGGGGCATCAATGAAACTTTTGGCATATAAGTCCAAAATCCTAGCATCAACCTCATAGCCCATCTCAGTGATGCAGATCTTCCATAGTTTCACTACCTCCATCAGTGACATCCTTTTTTACTATAAAGCAAAATTCAGTTGAATATTTATCAAGTATATGTTTTGGAACTCTTTCTCTTTGCCTCATTGATTTCTGAAATGATTTGAAGTAACCCCATAGAATGGAGTCTCTCTCCTTATCCCATCCCAAACCTCTTATAGCCTCTTTAATTTGTTTTCCTACTGGCATATCAAATGCTCATTGTGTTTTACTGAATCCTAGTAAATCATTCAAAAAGAAAAGCATCAAGCAAACAACAAGGTTGCCATACCGGAAAGCACCTTTCTTTTCACCCTTAATCTTCCCTAGGTTTACAATTAGTTCATCACACCTCCATTGACAGAGATCATACTTATCATTTTATTTGGCCATCTTATGAGAATAGTAAATGCATGAACTGGAAACAAACTTCAATCGGTTTGATTGGGTTACCTTGTAACCGATGATAATGCTTGGAAATTGAACAACTTTGTCTCTAATAGTTCTTATCCTCATTGACTGGTTGTCAAAAGTTGCACCAGTTAAATTCTCTACCTCATTGTTAGGTATTTTCTTATTTTTGAGAACTTGACCAGTTTGGAGCAAACCGGTGATTGCACGAATAGCCTCCTTGGTGATTTTGTAAGGCCATTCAATCCATATAAATTACGCATGGACATGACTCAACACATACCATACCATATCATCTTCAATTATGGCATCTCCAAAATGTCTATGAAACCCTGATCCTTCAGAATTTGGAGTTCTGGTTTCATTGATCCATTCCTGTCCACATGTACATTGTTTTAATTTCAGCAGAACCTAAATCCTCCAGAGTGAAGTGGATATATGCACGAATATCTTCAACATACAAAACTCCATTTGGAACCCTAGAAAATGCACCGACTGAATCATTAACCTTCGCAATCTAAGGGCATTTCTTGAAAACTGGGCATGGACAGTCCTTTATGTCAACAAAAACAGAGGTAGCCACCCCTAATGGAGTGGGAGTCGATCTAGAAGCCATTTCAAACAAGCGATATCTCAAAAAATGATAAAATACTTCACAACCTTCGCTAGTGAAAGTTCTTGAAAATCTGCTTTGAATGCACAAAACGCTTAAAAATTATTTTGATTGCCTTGAATTGCATCGAACTCACTTTTCTTTGCTATGAATGCTGTGTGATCAAGAATGAACCAACACTTCCCTTTTATTCTGAAAAAACCTAAATTTTTCATTGACTTTAATGCATGCCAACATATCATTACTGGATTCAAAATCTATAATCTGAATACTAGAAAATCTTCAGACCAACTTCTCCAAGATCTAAAACAAGCTTTTAGACCATTACTAGGGGTAATGTAAGATTATATCATTAATATGCCTCCTGTTAACACTAATGCCTTAGTTACCGGATGAGTTTCCTGCTAGTGCAGGGATATTCTGCTTTGCCAGTTGAGTAACTGGGTTGATTATCTCTACCAGTTGATCTTCATATTTCCTAACCCATTTCTTCTCGTGCTCCTTCTAGATATCTTCAACCTTTTGTTTTCCTTTCTCATCATTTCCTACCGGATTGCTATTGCTTCTACAAAATTTAGCAATATGTCCTATTTTGTTGCATGCATAGAAAGTGACATTATTTTTCTGAATTGCTTTGTTGTATCCTTAATCATTCCTTGACCTGCATTGATTAGCCATATGTCCAAACTTGTGACATGCATGAAATTTCACATTCATTCTACAATCTTCTATCTTATGACCATACTTCTTACAATTTGAACACTGATCAGGAACAACATTGTTATCTTGATTTGGTCTATTTCTCCAATATCTTTCCATATGGCCAAATTTATTATAAACAAAACATCTAACACTGAAATTATGTGCATTGGGTTGCCTTACCGGTGTTTTTTGGTTCTGGTTGACAAGTGGATTCTCCTTCTGACTCGTTGTCTCATTTTCATTTGCAGTACTAGAGCTTTCTCCATGCTCAAATCCAAGACCTCTAGTGTATCCCTTGCACCTTTGATCCTTCAATAGGTCATCTAGCTTTGCAGAACTAGCCTTAAACTTATCTTTGTATTCATTAGCATTATCTAGATCTCCTCTTAGGAATGTTATCAATCTTTCCAACTCTTGATCATTATTCTGGGATTGCACCAATTCAGTTCTCAACATATCATTCTCATGCACCAACCTAATGCATTCCTCAGATCTGTCTTTCAGAGATCTACCAATATTTTCTTCATTCTTCTTCTGGCCTTCAATTTTCTTAGACATCCTCATAGTTAGGGCTTGCATTTCATTTTTCATGACACCATTCTCCTGACTCAGCTTCTGACATTGTTCCTTAAGGGCATCCTTCTCTTCATCATCCTGATTTTGCAAAACTTCTTTCCTTCTAGCTTGAACAAACGACAACCTCTCTTGTAGGATAAAAATGAATTCCTTTGTACAGTTCAACTCATCTTGAAACTTTAAGGTCTTCATCCTTTCAACATCATAGTCCTCAAGTGCTACTTCAAGTTGTTTCTTCATACTCATCTCTATGGATTCTGGATTCAAGATCTTCCTCAAGTTGTTAAACTTATTCCAAGGCACCAGGCTCTGATTCCAATTTTTAGAATCCAAGAACACTGAGAGGGGGGGGGGGTTGAATCAGTGTTCTATGAGTTAGAGTATTTTTATCCTTATTAACAAACCCACTTAATAACCAATATGCATGAAGGAATGTAACAACAAGTAATAACAATGCAATCACGTGAATAAACGCCATAACACAGAGTTTTATATGTGGAAAACCTCAAAGAGGAAAAACCACGGTGGGATTGGTGACCCATAATATCTATCCACTGGCCAAATTAATAAATATCACAATACGAGCCTGCACATGTAGGAAGGCCAACAACCTATAGCACACTGCTCATCACAAAAGGAGCCTCACTAACTACAAACACCAAATATGGAGTTACAATCAAAATTCTGAACTTAAAGAATGCATCTACTATGCTGGATGAGTTTTAGTTAAAGCACTATCTGTACCGATTTCCATTGTGTCCTCCTTTATTGGTAACTAAATTCACCTCCCAAACCTCTAAACTAATATCTAAGACTGACTATATAATATTATATTTGCATTCTATCGAGCAAGATCGCTCACATAATTTTACATACCTATATCTCCATAATTACCTAACCAGACTGACTTAAATACCCTTCCCAAACATAAACATAAATGCCTTATGTCAGCTTACAATGATATTACAATTTGTTTGCATGTTAGCCTAGACAAAAATAAATGAATTAAACTTTGTGACCGATACCGCTGATTTCTGTCATGTAAACTTGCCAGATCAATCTCTTATGTCAACGTCATATATCAGTTCCTAGTTTACCGGTTTCCCTTGACTATCGGTTGTCGGTTCCTTTATATGCCAGATGACTTGAATGTCAGTGAGTACTGGTTAAGTGTCCAACCTAAAATGGTGTGTGTTGCCATCAATGACAACACAACTAAACTGGATGGTAAATGCAAGATCTTGAATGCCTCCGGTATAGAGATTTCATCTGGAACTAAGACTGAAGGTAACATTTTTCATTTGAATGCCAGTGAGAAAAGTTGTTTGATTTCTAAGATAGATGAGAGTTGGTTGTGGCATAGAAGAATGTGTCATGTAAACTTTGATTTATTAATCAATATTAGTTCTACACAAGCTGTTAGGGATCTGCCTAAGATTGTTAAACCTATTAATCTGGTATGTAAGGAATGTCAGTTGGGTAAGCAAACAAGAATTTTTTTCAAGAGAAAATGGTACACATCCGATGGATTATTAGATCTTGTGCATAGTGACCCATGTGGACCTACAAATATTAAAAGTGTGTAGGGTGATAGATACTTAATGTTGTTAATTGATGATTATTCCAGAATGATGTGGGTTGTCTTTTTGAAAGAAAAATCATAACCATTTAAAAAATTCAAGATATCCAAAGCTAAAGTTGAAAATGAGTCTGGATTGAAGTTGAAGTGTCTAAGATCTAATAGAGGTGGAGAATTGTTTTTCAGTGAGTTCAATTCATTGTGTGATATGAATGGAATCATAAGACAACTATATACTCCTAGGACCCCATAGCAAAATGAGATTGTTGAAAGGAAGAACAATATTGTTTGAGATGCTGTAGAACCACGTTGATTGAAGGAAATGTTCTGAAGGTCTGCTAGAGAGAAGCTATTGGCACTACGGTCTATACATTCAATAGAGTTCATATAAAAGGTGATACCGGTAAGACCCCTTATGAGCTTTGGTTTGGTCATGTTCCTACTAGGAAATATTTCAAAAAATTTGGTAGCAAATGTTATATCAAGAGAAATGAGGATATTGGAAAATTTGATGCTAGAAGTGACGATGATATCTTTTTGGGATATTCTACAAATAGCAAAGCCTATCGGTGGTATAATAAGAGACCGAGAAAGATAGTTGAGAGTGCAAGTGTGAAGGTAAATGAAAACCTTGAGAAGGAGATCAGAGCTTATGATGAAGGTCAACATGTTGTTTTAGCTCCTATTCAACTTGAAGAGCTTAAGCAGAATGATCCAGTAGAGATAGAGACTATTGCTGGTGGTGGTGAAGATCATCAGGATCCTGAGTCTGAAGATCAAAACAATTAGAAGACTCCAGGGTATGTAAGATTGAATCATTCTAAGAATCAGATTATTGGTGATAAGAATAAATGAGTAATGACTAGAAGAAGGTTAGTTGTAGAAGAAATATGTTTTAATTCTATAGTTAAACCTAAAGATGTTATTGAAGCCTGTAAAGATGATAACAGGGATTATAGGAATGGAAGTAAAGTTAGATCAAATTGAAATGAACAATACTTGGGAAATTGTGCCTAGACATAAGGATAAAAATGTTATTGGTACTAAATGGGTTTATAGGAATAAATTGAATGAAGCCAGTGAAGTGGTCAAAAATAAAGATAGACTAGTCTACAAAGGATGTTCACATCAAGAAGGGATTGATCATGAATAAAATTTTGCTTTGGTTGCCAAAATTGAAGTTGTTAGATTGTTGCTTGCTTATGCTTCTTATAAAGATTTCAAGGTCTATCAAATAGATGTCAAAACTGCATTTTTGAATGGTGATCTAGAAGAAGAAGTTTACATTGAATGGCTAATGGATTTTCACTATCAGATGATGGAGACATGGTATGTAAGTTGAAAAAATCACTTTAAGGATTAAAACAAGCTCCTAGAGCCTAGTATGCTAGATTAGAAAAATACTTTCTAAAATTGGGATTTGTCGAAGGTGTTGCTGACAGTAATCTATATTTTAAGATTAAAAATGATAACATTTTGATTGTTGAAGTATTTGTTGATGACATTATTTTTGGTGGTGATGATGACATGAGTATGAAATTTTCTGATGATATGCAAAAAGAATTTGAGATGTCTATGATTGGTGAGATGAAATTTTTCTTAGGTTTGCAGATTCCACAGACATGAAAATGTATCTTTATATCTCAAACTAAGTATGTGAAGGAACTGCTAAAGAAGTTTGGATTATATGATTCCAAACTGCTTGGAACTCCTATGGTGACTAGTTATAAATTGTGTAAAAACGATGAATCTCCTAAAGCTAATAAGATTTTGTATAGATCCATGGTTGGTGGACTATTATATCTTACGCTGACTCGGCCTAACATTATGCATGTTGTGTGTATGCCAGCTAGATATCAATTTGATCCAAAGGAAAGTCATGCCACTACTGTTAAAAGAATATTTAGATATCTAAAGGGAACTGGAGATTATGGTTTATGGTATCCAAAGAATGATGATTTCATGTTGTGTGCTTAAAATGATGCAGATTTTGTAGGTGATGTTGATGACTGGAAGAGTATTACCGATGGAGCATTCTTTTTAGGTAAGAAGTTGGTTTCATGGGCCAGCAAGAAACAAGATTCAATATTTTTTTCTACTACTAAAGCTGAGTACATTGTTGCTACTAGTAATTGCACTAAGATAGTATGGATGAAGCAAATGTTGAAAGATATCAAAGTTATTTATGATGAGCCTACTATTATATACTATGATAATTCTAGTACTATAAACATGTCTAAGAATCTAGTGCAACATTCAAAGACTAACCATATATCAATCAAATATAATTACTTGAGAGAACAAGTTGGTGAACAGAAAGTGAAGTTGGAATATGTATCTACAAATGAACAAATTTATGATATTTTCACTAAGCCTTTGCTTGCAGATACATTTGTCTATATGAGAGACAAGTTAGGGGTCTACATCCCTCCTAATGAGAACTAGATGCATTGAGTTGCATCGATCCGGTGGAATTCAGAGCCTTATTATTTTATCTGGATTGATGAGTTGGTGATGCTCATTTGCTGGAGTAGTCTATTGATTTGATTGTGTCTACCAGGGGAGTTATTCATGATTTTGTTTTGGGAGAGAGTTTTATTTTCCGGTTTGGTGATCTTTGGCATTGATGTCAAAGGGGAAGAGAGATCATGTGAATAATTGCTTTACCTATCTTGATCTTAGGGAAAGTTTTCTAGTAATATCTTCTTTCTTTGCATTGACTATTTTTCACATTCATATGTTGCCATCAATGCCAAAGGGGGAGACTATTGGATTTGGTTGTTCATTTCCGCTGCTAGGGTATGTTGTTTTCATTGATGTCAACATATTCCTGTGAGTTATTTCAGTGAGTTTGGAAAGGATTTTTGGTCTAGTTTTGTAGTTTGGTTTTGCTGATCACTACTTTGCAGAATCCGGTATTCCCTCTGGTACATTTCAGTGTGATCTGATCTTGTGATGAGAATTTGGATTATTTTTTGGGATGATCTTGTGTATCTTAATTTCAAATGGTTCATGATTTGGTGCTTTGCAAGTTGTCTTACCTCGTGACAGTTGCTGATTGGTTATGTTCTTGAGCTTTGAGACGTTGACCGATGAAGATTTGAAAAGAGGTGTTGGTGCAACTATTCTGGATGATTATAATGTGCTTGATATTCATTCCTAATCATGTCCTATTTTTTTTGGCGATATGCATTGATCATTGTGTGATTTTTTGGTGATTTCTAAGAACCGGTGATAACTTGCGTGTTATGCAGTATTTCTGGTGGTGTAGCATGTTGCAGTTGATATTGGCAGGATTTTCAGTGGATGTAATCATTTGATAATTTTAATTAGGTCCATTCTATGTAATATAAATCATAATATTGGTTTTGTGGTTGATCTTTGTATCATGTAATGTAAATTATGTAATTATGAGTTAAGGGTTGATGGTTTAGCTGACCTTGTTATCAAGGTTGATAATTTGTATATATAGGTGATATACTTATGTAATTTAGGTGTCGATATTATGTTTGCATTATCAGAGAGAGGTAAATGTATGAACAAGGGATATATCATTTAGCGAAGTGTTGTGGTGAGATTGATGTTGTAGAACAGATAACTGTGCTTAACCGGAACTGTCATCAGGCATTTGTAGATGCTATTATTGCAGTTCATTACTTCCAGATTGTAGTTCGAATCATATTGTAAGTCAGTGAGACTTCCTTGAGGGTTGTAGCCTTCTAGGTATATATATTTTGAGCAGTGTGCCTAAATGCATGTGAATTCTCTATTGTAATATTTTCACATAGTACCGTAGAGCATCATCTTATTGTGGGTAGGTTCTCAACATTGTTTTTCCCTTAACCGGGTTTTCCACGTCAAAATCTTGGTGTTGTGTATTGTGTTGTTAATTTGCTTATCTATTATTATCGTGGTTTATCAATTAATGTCCTGAAGTTTAATTTTTTGAGATCTAGTTGAGACTGATTCACCCTCCCTCTTAGTCTTCCTTCTTGATTGCTGCTAACATGAACATCTCAAACAATTTCTTAAAATATCTCAACTCAAGGGCTGATCACACTGGAATATATTAGAGGAAATATTGAACTCTCTAAAGCACTAATTAGAAGAACCAAAGTGTAAATCGAATCATAAGATATGATTAATTAAGCTCCCAGATCAGTGAAACCAATATAGAAAGATATAATGATACTATAAATACTCGATATACCATGATCCCAATAAACCAATCTACAACCACTTGAGTAATAAATCACAAGAATATGTTGACATCAATGACAACATATCCTAGCAGCATCAATGACCAACAACCCTAAACTTGATACTAATTGAAACCTCATTCTAACATCATCTTTAACCTTAATTTAAGTATGAGGAAAATAAAATCCAATCCTATTTGACCCGTAATGCTAACCCTATCCCTAATTCAATTGTAACCCTAACAACCAACTTTATCTTGAAATATTAATCACATACATGAATCCTAACACTAAATTTAACACAAATTGATCCCCAATACTAACCCTAACCCTAACCATAACCATAACCCAAGTTTTATCTTAGAATGGAAACCTTAATTTAAACTAACCCTTAACCCTAACCTTAATTTTAACCATAACTACAATTAAAAGATGGTACATATTATTTAAGATTTATATTAGGCTGGGGTTTGTAATTCAATTCATAAAAGATGACAATTTGGATATTGTAAAAATATATTTGTAAATTTTCTTATCAAATTTTATTGTAAAATAATTTTTAAAGCATTTAAATTTTAACATTTTTAAGATTCTTAATAATTCTTTTTTAATTTATTATAATAATAGTGTAGACACCTAAATCTCCACACTTAATTAAATAAGTTTTATTGTTTAATTATCATTTATCTACCTATTAATTAAACTAAGGTTTGATTAATATCCCCTTTTTCTATCCAACCATTAATTAAATTCAAATATTTCATTAATTCCCCTTTTTTCTACTAATTGAATAAATTCTATTTATTTGATTGAATTCCCTCCACCATTTAATTAAATTATATTTAATTAAAATTATTTCTTGCATATAAATAAATAAAATTTATTTATAACCCCCCCCCCACTTGCATTTTCCTACAAATGCAAGTTGCATTTATTTTAGTTAAAATAAATCTTTTTACTTTAATTAAAATCCCTATTTCTCCCACTTGCATTCTCCTACATTAACCTCCAAATCATTCTTCTAGAAGTACCCAAATCCCACTTAATGAGATTAATTCTTCTAATCATGTCGCATCCCTAAATTTGGGGAATTCACTTCTCCAAAATTGGAAGAAAGTCTTCTAAATGCATTTAAGGCTTTATCTTTTTCAACAAGTTAACTTGTTGTGTTCCCCAAATTTGTAAGGCTCTTACAAATTAAACTCCAAAGTCTTCCAAACCATTACATGCTATTACAAAACCATTGAAGGTTTCTCCCTTCACACAAGATAAACCTTCAAAGTCTTCAAAGAGCCTTTAAGGCTCTTACAAGACATCATCTCTTCAACACATCAACTCATCACGACTTGTCCCTTTGACCATCTTTCAACCTTGCACAAGAGTTGAACCAATGGATAATACTATACATCCTTGGATAAAAGCTTTATCAAACAAACTTTCCATTAAGTCTTCCCAAGCATTTAATGTTTCCTTCCTCTTGTCTCAAGCAATCTCATGGGGACACTTGTCAACATGAGATTGGGTTGAAAAATTTCACATAGATTGATAACTTTCAATCTTCATCCTTCTTAAGCCAATTAAATATTGGCCATCTATTTGACCAATTATTCTATAAATAGAGCTCATTTTCTCATGTCAAGGATCCCATCTTAGTTATTTGCATCGAAGTTATAGAAAAATTGTTCTGTGCAAGTTATCAAGAAGCTCCTTTTGTCATTTATAAGCATTTTAGATCATTATAGTTGCATCATAGCATAGATTTCATCATGTTAGTTTATTTTCCATGCTAGATCAATCTCATCTTCACACCATGCTCATGCTAGCTTAATCTCACACTAATCTTCTCATTTTGGTAACATATCTAGTTTCATATCCATAGCATATCACTAAGATGATAGTTGCATACATTTAGATCTTAGAATTATATATCTCTTGTTCTTTAGGTTTTCATCCTAGAGATCTGATAACTCAATGATGAATGAATAGTACCAAACTGGTACTGAGAGGGGGGGGGGGGGGTGAATCAGTACAAACAAAAACACATTCTTAAACCAGTTTGTCAATAGACACTGTGCATTGACTGACAAATAGTAACACCAGTCCTTAAACAAAGTACAACCAACAAAACCCAGAATAATTGAGACAAGCATAAACCAGTTGACACTTATCTTCTCATACAATCTAACACTTCATTTCCATTTCACTCTAATGCATGAGCAGGTAATCTACCATCAATGATATACATATAAGCAACTAGATCAACATGATTCACCGCTTGACAGAAAACAACATAGCATCACATGAAGAAGACATCACACATGGCACACATATTTTTCACGTGGAAACCCAACTGGGAAAAACCACGGTGGGGATGAATACCCATAAGCTTGTTTTTGAACTCTTTAGAAGTCCGCTCTATTAGGAGCCTTGTACGGTTAAAGACTAATACAATAGGTTCTGTTAGGAACCGATCCTATTAGGGATCACCTGATTAAGGGATGGCTAGAATACCTGGTTAAGGGTTAAACCCTATTGAAGGTTACCTTGTTAGAGGATTTCAAGAACTCAATGGTTTTGAGTCACCCTCTTAAAGGATTTATAGCAAGCTGGTTAAAGCTACCTTGTTAAGGTATTTCTCAACTGTTGAGGTGGTTAGAGATCAATAGGTATTACAATGATTTGGTAACAACACTCAATGCCAATGCAGATCCGCTTAAGCTCCTCTTCACCTTCTGCACTTACACTCTGCAGGTATCACCTCTCTCCTCTAGTCTGGCAAGAATATCGTATCCCTTCTCTTGGATACACACACACAACTTTTCCCAACAACCCTAGAAAGAATCACAACATCGACCTTATAGGAAAACAGATAGGTTGGTAGCATAAACGCTAAACCCTAAACCTATTAGGTTAAGGAATTCAAACAATTCAATCCTGACCATTGAGCGTACTACATTAATCTCCATCATTTGTTTTCCACCGATTTCATGGCAGCTGATAACCCATCACACGTTATCACCGTTTACAGATTTTGCACATTCCCAAGGTAGATAACAACAATCTCCTTCATGCAAGATCCTTCACACACACAAGGCATACGTGGCAACATGATCTGTTCTTTGTTATCATGCTAACTCATCACACAAAAACACCAGTTGAGCCACACAGGCTTGAAGCACTTCAACCAAAAACCCTGAAGTTGAGACTACCAACTGGTAGTCATACAACGCTTCCATGAGCCGGTTCCCATTACCATATGCCGGTTCACCTAGAACAAACACACCACTTCACTTTGGCACAAATACCGGTTCACAGTGTTATACCAGTTCTCTTCTCTTCATCATATTGACATCTCTGCTTGGTGAATATGTCTACTAACTGCTCCTTACTAGAAACATGTTTCAGTGTAATCTCTTTGTTCTAAACCTTTTCTCTCAAGAAATGACACTTAAGCTCAAAATGCTTGGTTCTATAATGCAAGATCGGATTCTTGGAGATATTAATTGCACTAGTATTGTCACAAAATATACTTACCGGTTCAGATACAGGAACTTTGAAGCCATTTAATACATGCTTCATCCAAACTGTCTGAGTGCAGTTCATGAAAGCTGCAACATACTCTGCTTCCACTGTAGACTGAGAGATACAACTCTTCTTCTTACTCATCCAGGAGACCAGTCTACCACCGAGAAAGAATGCACCACCGGTTGTGCTTTTTCGGTCACCTACATTACCTGCCCAATAAGCATCTAGGTATACTTTCAAGTTGAAATCCTTGCTATATGGATACAACTGTTGTTCTCAAAATCTGATTCACTTTAAAATCCTTATAATGATATGATAACTCTATATGCAGAAGAGAGACTAAAGAGAAGAAAACATTCAAGACAACATATGACAAGGTTTGATTAACCTTCTACACTTTGAACTTATCCAAAGCTCAGGCGGGTATACCTTTGTGAACTGAATTCACACTTTTAAAAGATAAATCCATAGCAAACCAGTCTGAAAACTAGTGGATCTAATCACCTTAAAACTAACTGAAACAAAGGAATGAAAATTGTACTCATGTTCAGTATTGATCTACAAGATGTATAGAAGATAACCCTAATAGATATCAGTGCCTGATCCAAGGTCAAAGAGTCATCTAAGTTTAAATAATACTTCCATAATCAAACATCTCTACATATTCCATCAGTTTGGCTTTTGTAGATCCCTATGCATGGCTGACAGACATAAGAATTTATTCATACCAAACTAAGTTGTGTTCATCAAAATTCAAAGTATCCCACAAAGAATTTACTGGTAGAAATGATTTCTGCATATTTAATTCCTCTCCTGAAGAGAAAAGCTAAGAAACAATTTTACTGAAAATTGCCTCGCAACCCATATTCAAAAAAAATAACCATAGATTACTCAGAATGAAACAGTAAACATTTGCAAACATGCTTGAAGACAACACAAAGTTTTTACTCAAAACCAATGGTCTGTGTATTAATATTTCTTCTGAAAGTATTACAAAAACATTCGAATATTCTCCATCAAAACTTGAAAAAAGCTCAAATAAATTTCTGCAGCGTTTTCTTACAATTCCTTGCGATCCATTTTTTACTAGTCTTGGTATCCATTTATAACAATATGAATGCACACATAGCTTTGGACTTTCCTAGGAGAGTTTGTTACAATCATTACTTCTTAAGAAGAAGTTACAAAACCTTTTACAAATGCGGTTACAAGTCTCTTTCAACATTCGTGGCTTCTTCCTCTTTTTTTTCTGTTGCAACATTTTCTAACTACTCCACATCAAGCACCGTATATTTTCTTGTCCATTCTTGATACACCTCATCAGCAGGCCATGAGAAGTTAATTACTTTTTCTTTTGTCTTGGCTAATCTTTTCAAAGAATTCCTCATTTTATTGACCTCTGAATTCAGGAAACCATAATGAGATTTTATTTTCTCAATCTCCTCAATTGTTTTGACAAATATGGAGGCATCCTCTAATTTAACAATTCCTTTTATTCTAAGTGACAATTTGGCTTCCAATTCCTTAAGCCATATTTGTTTGTCCTCTAATTGGGTTGGGCTGACAAAACCTCCTGGGAGTAATTCAAAAACTTGATCAATGTACTCTTTCTTGTACAAGTTGATCTTTCTATCTGCATTATCTACTCCTTCTACCAACTTTACTAAATCCTTTGTCATATCATTTGTAGATTTAATAATGGGGTCAACCCCTGCCTCATCATAGGATACACAAATCAGTTCTATATCCTACTCTCTGGGTCTCCATTTATCAAAAATAGGCATTAAAAAAATCTTGTCCCCATTCAACTCATTCCACATTTCCAAAATATTACTCATGTTGTTATACATTAGTGAAGACCCTATAGTGTCAGCAAAACTTAAAATTGTAGCCTTTACTCTCTCTTCATATTTCTTTGCATATAGGGTCTGAGCCTGTTTTAAATTCTCCAACTCATGGGGAGTGATATCAATCAACTGAGAACTAGAAGGTGTTGGAGATGGTGGGAACTCAATAATGGGGCTGGTAGGTGGAGGTCTTGCAGGAAAAGAGGAGATCATGAATGTTGAGGACTCACCTTGATGGTATTGTCCTGCCAACTAGCTTTGTAACTTGGTGATGATGCTATCTTTACCCCTTACCTCTTCCTTAGCACTATTGTAAGCTTTCAAAATTGTCTCCAACTTAACTTGGAGTTCGGCCCTTTCCTTAGCCTCTCTTTTTGCTACTGCAACACTAAACTTTGCAGTCTCTAGCATAGTGCTAGCAGCTTCCACCACCCTAGTGCTCTGCACTCTTTTCACTATCATTCCTCTAAGGTAACTTGACCTTGGGGTGTCCTTATTCCTCTTATTTTCATCTCTTTTAAGAGACGACATGAACAGTGCAACATTATCTTTGTTGAAAGTGACTCCCTCCATAAGTTTGGTCTCCTTTCTTACTGCCTCTAAAACTAAGGCATCTGCTATGTCCCATTCAGGGAGAATGAGTACCCGAGCCTGTGCTACCATGTCTCTTCCCTACTTGGGAGTGATGGTCTTAAAATCATCAACCATTTCTTGCTTTATCTCATCCTCCACCATAGTTGGATGTTTGTGAGGCTGCTCACCTTTCCTCTTTTCACACATAGCATTAAATTTATCAATGTTCTGCTTCCACACAAATTGCATGAAAACTCCTGATGTGACAAAGTTATTATCAGCCAAGAAATCCTCACTGGCTTGCTTGATCTCAGGATCCCACTCCTGGCCTTTGAACTCATTAGTAGTGATGGTCATTTCAACAGTAAGGGGCTCTTCTGGCATTCCCTCTTCCACTTCATCATATGTGTATGCTATCTCTCCAAGATTGCCTAACTGTAATAGTTGCTCAGTTGCTGCCTATTCATCTCCTATATGAATAGGGGATTGAGATGGGGAATACAAGGGTTAATTAGATTGTACTTCTTTTCCCACTCTTTGTTTCTTTGGGCTATCTTGAATGTCAATGGCATCCTATACCTTCCTCTTCCCTTTTGAGGTAGAGGGCTCCCCTGTTGTTGGCATCAACACACTGTAGTTGGACTTCTTATGCAACATGTAATCACCAAGAGGGATTGCTTTGGCAGATGCAGACCTATTTAGAACTAGTCTTGCTTTCTCAAGGTTGTTCTTAATTACAACCTCCCTCTTTTATTTCAATGTTTGCATCACATCCTCAAAACAAAGAATTAAGAACTTTATCTTCTCTTCAAAGGGGTGAAAGCTAGACAAGGGGTGATAGCTAGTGTCAAATTGGTGCACAAAGTCTAAAGCCTTTTTGTAGGCCACCCACTTTTCCTTCCTTAGCTCTTTCTCATCTAAATCAAACTCATTCCTAATGAGGTCTTCAAGAAACTGGAATTGGTGGGGTCTACCTCTACATATTGCCCTCTTTCTGAAGATGTCGTTGAAGAAATCTTTAGGGTCAACACACCAGGGTACTGCAATTGACAAATGGTACGGTTGAAGGAAATCTTCAAAACACTTCCAAGCTCCTTTAATTATTACAAATTGATGTGCTATGGTAACTGTAGGGAAAATGGTCCCTTTACCTCTGCCTATTAGCTCTGCCTCTTGCACACTACCAATCTGCCTAAGGATATCTACAATTCCCACTTTAAGAGGGACCTGATAGGGTAATAAAAATGGAGTGCCTTTGAAATCATATACTCTAAAAACTATGGAGATATGGTATAAGTAGATATCACCCCAATTGTGGACAATTTTAATATTCTCAGCAAACTCTTTTGGCCTAATGAATTCCAAAAGAACCTTAGGGACTCTTGGATTCTCTGAATAGATAAGAGTCATAATCTTAGATGCGAAACATTTATCAAACTTTAAGAAGATTTCGTCTTCTTTGTCCCATGATAGCACTTTACTCCATAACTACGCTGGCGTCTTCTCTCCATCTTTCTCTTTCACAATATCCATTCCACTTGCAAAATAGTCACCACCCTTGAATAAAAATAAATGCATGAGGAGGGAGTACCATCCAAAAGTCCTACCCACTTTCCTATTCTTTATTCCTATCAAGCCTTCATGGATGGCATGAATTATATAGGAAGCATAATCAAAGGTCACTGCCAAAGAAGGGTTCAAAATTTGAGCAATCATTAACATGTAATGAGTTGGCATATTTGCCTCACCATCTTCTCCTAGAATTTGGTAGAGTGACCAATATAATCCTTTAGACCTGAGGGTAAACAAATTTAAAGAGAAAGGCTCCTCAATGTTAGGTCCTACAACTTCTAACCCACCTATCTTCACAAAGAATTCTTTAAGAGGCCCACTTCTAAGGTGATTCCTCTACACACTGTAAACCTGAGCTAGTGATTTAAAATTAATAGGCTCTAGAAAATTGGTAAACTCACTAAGCCCAAAAGCATTTCTGAACTACTCATTATTTATTTCAATGAGGTTTTTCCCACTTATATCCTTGACACATCTTGTGATTGGGTCATAGCTGTGTCCAACCTAAGTCAGGAGATCTACATCCATGAATACTCCAGGGACTACCAATTTTCCTATGTCCAGCTCCCAGATACTATTCATTGGGGCTAGGGATTTTCTCATACCAAATCCAACCTTAAATAATCCCAACCCAGATAACCCAATTTGAGGGTCTCTTAGCCAGTTGCCTTTGTCATACAATCCCTCTCCTATTTTTAGGCAAGGAGCTCTTGGCACTAGTTCTTTTACCTTTGTTGCCAAATTAGTTGACATTGTCAACTGTTCTAGGAAATCATCACAGATAGCCCTCTCCTGGTAATTAATGTTTCCTAAGAATTCTCCTTTAGGTGCCATCTTAAAAGCTATGCAAGCAATTTAATTAATAGCCCCAACTGTTCTATAATAAATAAAAACCTCAATTAAAACACATTGTCAAGTAATTGCCAAACAAGAGTACAAGAGAACCTATTTTTTGCTTGAAGAAATCTACTTTGCAACTGAAGAAATTTTCTCTGTAAGTGAAGAAATTTTCTCTACAGCTGCTTCTCTGCAACAACTTTTCAAAATGATGCCTTCATTCAATTGATCTGAGATCATATACGGTAGTCGGGCTCTTAACTATGACATTGATACCGCATGCTTTGACCATCCTTTCAGAATTGATTTCATAGATGAATTCAAAACTTTCACTCCAACGGGTCACAACATGCCTGTATATTTTCTTTTCACTCTTTCGCCATTTCGCAGAGCATAACATTCTAGCAATTTCACCAAACAAAATCACGCCAGCTGTCCGATCAAATGAGACTTGATCGGTCTTTACACTGTTTTAACCTCTTTGCCTTTGCATCGGGCCCTACCTCCTTTTCACCATTTCGCAAGCTTTATCCCGTGAGCACTTTCCTTTCATGAAGCTACGCCAAGCATTAGATGGAACTCTAACAACCCAATCTTAGGACCGTCAACTTTTTCACTAACCATGCCTCATCTTGATGGCTAACAGTTTTTCACAATTTTAGAGAGGTTAATCCGCTTACATCTTTGGGCCACGAAACAATGAGAAGCGTTGGATCAATCTTGAGATGACCATCCTTTAAGTGAGACCTTTATCTAGACATTGCTTACCCCGCTTATTCACCGGTTAACAAATTCCATGTGGCACTCGGCCATTAGCCCTATAAAACTCTTCGGGTTTAGTTAAGATTGAACCACGTGTCTTATTTCCTTCATAACTGTCAGTTACACCTTGGCGGGCCCTTAATAACCTTTTGAAACTATGTGTCAATTGACACATCACCATCAAGCTTTACAAGAAGTAACAACTATCATTCCACCTCATGCTGGGAAGAACCTCTCTTTCTCTTTTGCCATTTTGTAGGCCTTAATCCTTGGTTGATTTTCAGCCATGAAACAATGAGAACCTTTGGATCAAAATAGAGTTGATCCCATTTTACCTTTATGCTTTATCTGTTCTTCGGGCCCACTAGCTCTTTCGCCATTTCGAAGACCTTAAAACACAAGGATCTTAATTTTGTGAACTCACGCAAATCGTTAGATCATATTAGACTTGCTTGATGCTTAACAAACTACTTGAATCTAGCAGACGTGGGTTGTCTGACTCAGCTTTATCCACCTGGTGTCTAGTCATTCCTGAACTGAGATTTCAACTTTTTATTCACTGAGAGAAAACATCGGGATCCACCTCATCCTTGGCACCTGTATTTTCTAGGTCACTTCTTATCCCATAGCATGAATCATCTTCTTGGACCCACCTTTTAATCTCTAAATCCAATTCGCTGACCACTTTGATTTTCAGCCATGTGTCATTATCTTACTTGCCATCTCAACCAACTGGACTGTCTGCTTGGAACGCCATGTCATTTCACTATTTCGTGAAAGCTATCTTTCGAGCATCTTTCTCCTATGAAACTACGCTAGCCATTAGATCTTTGGGAACCTGCACATCTGTTATGCTTCTCATAAATCTCTTTTTCCCAGGCCAAAAAACCTTTTGTTGTTTCGCAGGGCATAACATGTGAGCATCTATCAGCCATGAAACAATGCGAGCCGTCGATTTCTTTTGAACTTGATCACCTTTTAGCCATGGAAAAGTCTTCACCGCTAGGTCCCACCAAACCTTTTCACCATTTTGTGAAAGGTAATTTACTCACTCGTTTTGGCTGCGAATCAATGCCAAGCATTAGATCTTGAGCGAGATGGAGTCCTGTTAAACTAGATCCAATGCACATAGCTGAACATGCTTTTTCCTTTCGCTATTTTGCATAGTTTAACACACCCGCAACTTCACCTAGTGAAATGGTGAAAGTCATAGATTCATCTTGAAGTTGCACGACACTTACTGGACCCGACAACATTAGAAGGAAAAAGACATAAGGCATAGATTTTTTATGATTATTTAACGACCACCTAGGTAAATAACAAGGGGGGACACTTCACACGACCCCAAGACCTATTACTTAAGTGAATAAAGTAATGTAGGAATAGAAACCAGAGGGTTTTGATCAGACATTTGAGTGATTTAAAACTAAAACCCTTAACCCTTAAAGACCTAAAATAGATTTGAAGCAGTTAATAGCATACCTGACTCAAAATTTCAAAAACCTAGCCAATCATGGGAAACGAAAACCCATTTCTTAAATAGTGATAACAACGGCTCTGACTGGGGATGGTTGATCGCAAGGTCAATGCAAGAAACTCAGGAAACTATGGAGAAATAGACCAAAACACAGACCCAAACAAACAAAATATATACAAACAAAGGACCTACTGTGCATGGACTTCAAGAGAAATAATGTTTCAGGAATTGTCCATGCACTGGAAATTCCTGTACTTCATCATTAATATTTTTCATAAAATACGAATCCTTTCCATTTAAATCATAGACCATGAAAGGGCCAATCCATAATGATTCAAATTTTTTGTGTTTTCCCTTGTCCTGTCCTCTTGCATTCCACTGAAGAACAATATCATCAATTTGAAACTTCCTTAATGATGTCCTTTTATCAAAAAGGTACTTGGACTACAGTTGGATCTTTAGATTTCTCTTATGAGCTAGAGTTCTGATCTCTTCCACTTCCACTATCTGAATCATTTGGTTTTCCATAGGTTCATATAGCTCCATGTCTTCAGTTTGCTGGAATTTATAAACTGGAAGAAGATTGTTTACTGGCAGTCTAGCTTGTGTACCATAAACCAGTTCAAAAGGTGACATTCCAATGGCCTTGTTGACTGTTACTCTATCAGCCCACAAGGCTAATTTCAAATTTTGATCCCAAGACCTCTTGTTCTCTTCCAGGATTTTCTTGATGATGTTCAAGAGGCTTTTATTACTAGATTCAGCTTGTCCATTTCCCCGAGGATGATAGGGTGAAGAGTAAGACATGATTATTCCATGACTGGTACAAAATCCAACAAACTCTTCCGACCTGAAACTCATGGCATTGTCCATTACTAATTTTGCAGGTATTCCAAATCTAGTTATAACATTATTCATCAGGAAGTCAATGACAACTTTACTTGTAGCTCTTCTTGTGGGAATAGCTTCAATCCATTTAGTAAAATAATCGGTGGCTACTATGATCCATCTATGACCTCTTCCTGATCTCTCAACAATCTCTCCAATAAAATCAATGCCCCATTGGACAAAAGGGGCTTCCACTATGATTGGATTTAGGGGTAAAGCTCCTTCATACTTCAATTTGGATAAATTTTTTTGACAGGGGTAACATTTCCTGACATGTTCATGAGCATCCTTGAATAAGGTAGGCCAATAGTACCCAGCCCAGATTATCTTACCAATAGTTGTCTTAGCAGAGTAATGGCCTCCACATACTCCATTATGCATTTCAATCAATACTCTTTTAGCCTAGAATTCATCCAAACACATTAGCAGTTCTCCATCTCTTTTTCTCCAAAACAAATCACCTTGAATGAGAACATATTTTTGTGACTTGAGTTTCAAAGTCCTTCTCTGATTATGTGTCATTCCTTCTGAAAATGTAGCATCTCTTAAAAATCAAACTATCTCTGAATACCAAGGTTACCTTTCAATACTAGTGACTGAAGTACTTTTGATTTCAACATTATGTATCTCAACATTCAGAAGATTAGATTCAGTCATGAGCTTGGCCAGACCTAAGCCTCTCACCAATTTGGTGATCTTTATTTCCAAGTCAAATTCTTGGATTCTATTAATCCATCTACACCTTTTTCCTATAACCTCAGATTGGGATAAAATATCCTTGACTACAGCATGTGGGACATAAGTAGTGATTTTTGCATTCACAAGGTATGGCCTGAAAGCCTTAACAGCTTTAACTAAAGCATAAGCTTGTTTCTCCATGGTTTCATACTTCAATTCTACTGCTTGCAAAGACTTGTTATAAAAGGCTATGGGATGTTCATATCCCTCATTATCTTTTTGTAACAACACTGCGGCTACTATATGATATGAAGCAAAAGAAAATAGAGAAAAGGGCTTACTATAATCAGGAGATTTTAGCACTGGTGCTTCCTCAATGGCCTTTTTAATTTCTACAAAAGCCTTTGAGGCTTCTTGATCCCAACAAAACTTGGTATTCTTCTTGAGCAACTTGACAATGGGCTTCACTATCTCTGCAAAGTTTGCAATGAATCTTCTAACAAAATTTACTTTGCCTAGAAAGGATTGAATACCTTTAACATTCTTTGGTTTAGGCACTTTGTTTATTGCTTCAATTCTTTCAGGGTCTATTCTTACCCTTTCCTTGGAAACAATATGCCCCAACAATTTTCCTTCGGTGACCCCAAAATGACATTTCTTGGGATTTAATGACACACCAAATTCCAAAGCTTTATTGAACACCTTTTCCAAATGTCCACAGTGGTCATCGGCCTTTTTAGAGAAGCAAGTTAAATCATCTTGATAAACCACCATGATGATATTGATGAATTCTTTGAAATCTATATCCATAGCTCTCTGAAATGTAGCTCCAACATTTTTTAATCCAAATGGCATTCTTACAGAGACATATGTTCCCCATGGAGTAGTGAAATCAGTTTTGAATTGTTTAGATTCCCTCACTAACACTTGATTGTATCTTGAAAAACCATCCATCATGGACAAAAGATCACAACCTGTTACTCTCTGCAGCATAGCTTCCATATTAGGGGAAGAGTAATTATCTTTTAAAGAAGCGACATTCAAATTTCTAAAATCCACACACAATCTAATGTCTCCATTTTTCTTTCTTACTAGGACCAAATTGGAGACCCATGAAGAATGTCTTATAGGTTTGATAATCCCCCCTTCTCTTAACTTAGTCAATTCTTGCTGCATCTTAGTTTCTAACAGGGGATTAATAGGTCTCTACTTCTGTCTGAAAGGCTTAGCATCTAGAAGTAAAGGAACTTCATGCTGAAAAAGGTCTTGTCTATACGCCTTTAGGTCTTCATAAGACCAAGCAAAAACATGTTTATATCTTTTCAATAAATTAATAAGATTAGTTCTGACATGAGGGGGTAATTTCTTCCCAATGTATACTAACTTAGGGGATGATTCAGTCCCCATGTTTACCTCCTCTAGCTCTTCTAACTTGGTGGTAGACTACTGATGTAAGTGACTCTTATTGTAACTAAACATGCTCTCTAGCTCTACCAATCCTTTAGGTATCTCATTTGTTTCCAATTGGACCAAGTCATTTCCAAACATTGTTTCCTTATTGTCAACCACCTCCACCAATGCATTGCAATCAATCTTCTATCCATCATAATCATCAACACATTGAATGAACCTAAGAATATCTTCATCATCAGCAAAAACTTGCCAATTATACACATTATCAGGGATGGCAGGCCTAGATTTCATTTCCATAGTGGAGATGCCAGTTAGTGTTGCATCATTATTTTTCAATGCAACATTAGCTAGAAAGTATGCCATAATATTCTTTGATCTCTCTATCCAATTAATAGAAAATGCACTAAAATGCTCAATGACATCCCAAACTGCACATTTATACCTCTTTAATCTATCATTTTTGGATGCATATTTGGATTTTACCTAAGAGACAACCAATTCTGAGTCCCCTAAAACTTTCAATAGCTGGATTCCATGCCTTTTTGCAACTTCAAGCCCCAATAATAGGGCTTCATACTCTGCAGTATTATTTGTGAACTGGAAAGCCAGTAAGAAAGAATACTTAAAAGTTATACCTGATGGAGATACAAAAAGAACCCCTGCTCCAGATCCTTCCTTGGAGCAAGCTCCATCAAAATACATTTGCCATAAACCATGTTGTTGTGATTCTAGTTCGACCACAATGGGGTCAGTATTCTTCAACTGGGGTAAAATTGCTTGTAGTCTGAAATTATCAAGATCCACATCAATCATACAATTGAATACTAGGATCTACATTTTCAATTACCCTAGGACCACGTGGTTCTCTGGACAACTTGACCTGATTCCCATTGATTGGAATGGTGGCATAAGATAAATCTAGTTGGACATTTCCTCCTATTGCTACTACCCACTGCCTGGGCAACAACATACCATAATGGGATTTAGTGTCAGTAACAATAACGTCCATTTTATAAGTTGCCTCAGGGAATGCTGCTATTTTTATGTCAGCATCTCTCATTGTCCCTATCATAGGTACTTCCTTGCTATCCATAGCATAGCATTTTCCATATACAATTGTTACTGACAGTCCTAATTCTTTCATAACACCATAGGGCATCACATTAGCAGTAGCTCTTGAATCTATCATGCAGTTTTTTATCAATCGGTTATTCACTAACAAAGTAACATAAAAATGATCTACCTGTGAAGGCTCTTGAGTAATAGTGGTTCCAACATAAACCTCTAGGGTTTGGAGTTCCTGATCCTTTCCATTTTTAGCTAAACCGGTGGGTAGGACTATGTCACTGTCAAATATATTAGAAAACAAAGACAAAGTTGCATCCCTATGTTGTTTTATTTTCAGTAATTCTACTAATGGGACAGTAACCTTCATTTGTGTAAGAGCTTGAGCCATGTCAAATGTGGAATTACTGCTTATTTCAGTATTAGCTCTAACCCTTTCTGCCTTAAGCTGACTTGCCCTTTTTGCTGTGGCAACTCCTTGTATATCATTGGCACTTTTATCATCTGTACTCTTGGGTACATCTTTAACCTGTTCCTTCTTTTCTTGACCAATTTTAGGGAAAGTAGCAACACTACTTGTTGCCCCCTTTTGAGTAACCTCTTTTATGAACATGGAACTGGGTTCACCGTGATCAGTGTCCTTCTTGGTGCTCCTTAGGTTGTAATTGTGTTTTTCTTTAGCAATAGCAGCTTTGGTGAGATTTTTAACCTCTTCCTCACTAGGCCTTCTAAGATGAACTTCTTCATCTTCAATTGTTACCACATTCAAGGTAGGATGCCAGTCCAGTGTTAGTTGTCCTTGAACAAACCTTTCATTATCCAACACATCACTCCATTCACTTTGTATAGATTCCTCATCACTTTCTATAATAGTCTCAAACATGTTAATGTTAGGCTTAGCTTCTTGTCTCATGGACTCTTCAAGGGCTTGAGCTACTGCACACTGATGAGGAGAATGTAGCCCATCACAAGAAATACACCAAGGAGTGTTTTCTATATTATGGACATTTTTCCCTTTTAAGGGATCTAGGGTGTCCTGACTCTGAGAAATTTTAGGCTTCTCATTTTGGGGTTTGCCATCTTTCCAATTGGTATTATAAGGCATGTCATGTAGTCTAGGGGGTCTATCTTGCTAGTTATAATGAGGCTTATCATTTTTATTTACCTTGGTAGTCAGATCCTTCGTAGCAATCATCAACTTTTCTATCTTTTCTTCCTCCTTAGCAAATTTGTTAGGTTGCTGTTTTGTTTCCTGCCATAACCTACCATCTGTTCTCCTTCCTAACTTCCCAGATGCCTTTCTATTACTTTCCACATTAATGGCAATTCTAAATGCATCCCTCAGGTTATGTGGATTTTTATCCCTTAATATATAGGCCATTTTAGAATCAAATGCTTTATAATAGGTGTTCAGACACATATTATCATCTAACCTCATCACTTGATATAATCTATGCATGGCCTTTTGAAATCTAGCATTAAAACCAGTGACCATTTCATTATTAGATTTTCTAATGTTATTAAATTCATTTAGCATGAAGCTCACATTTGTCTTGTCACCATATTTTTCTTGAAAACAATTCTTAAAGTCCTCCCATGACCCAATGCTATTAACTGGAAGACCTCTATACCAATCTCTTGCATCATCAACCAGGGACTGAACAAACAATTTCATTATGACATCTTCATCCACTATCTCATAATCATTTATTAAGTCACCAAAAGATTTTAAATGCTCCTCAGCACTAATTGCATTATTTCTAGCAAACTTATGGAGTCTGTATCTTAACTTAGTAGGAACATGGTTGGGATACCTTGGGATCCCATCAAAAAAAAATTGTCTATACTGTTCCAAATTTATAGGTCTCCTTTGAAAAGGGTTAGCAACATTATTGTTTCCCATGTTCATTCTGACTTTTGGAATTGGGGACTGAGATATTTGGCTATGCTGATTGTTCACAGGTATTTGACTAGCTATTGCTATATTAGTAGGCATAGTAGGCTGAATCTTAACCGAGGGGAGGGAAATTTGCTGAGGATCAGGCTTACTAATATCTTCTGATGGAAAAATGATAGGGGGAGCTTTTAGGTAACTAATTTTTCTTTTAACTTCCTGATTAGCTGCTTCCAACTCAGCTTTCTCTAGCTCCATTTGTAGATCCTCCTTTTCCTTCCTCATTCTTTCCATCTCTCTCTCATGTACTAATAGCCTATGAGAAATTTCCTCTATATTTACAGTTCCAGTTCCATCATCCACCCATTTCTGCTTCCCTTTATCCATATTATTCCTAGGAGGCTGTGAATCACTAGGCACTTCCCTATTTGGTTGGACTACTGACCTATACATTGGCTTGGCCTTAGGGATTATAATTTCTTTGATCATAGGGCCTTCCTCATCACTCTTTTCTATTTCCTTAGCTAATACTTCAAGATCAGCTATCTGTCTAAGAATCCTATCTCTCTCCATTAGTTTTTCTTTGACTTCCTTCTCCTTATTTGCTTCCTTTTGGGCTCTTAAGGAAATTAAGTGGTGAAACCTCCTATTTAAATCTTCTATTTCTTGTGACACTTTATCTTCATCAGGGAAATTCTCCTCAGAGTCAGATATATTGACTTGATCTATATCAATCAAGCTGATATTTCCATCAATTGTTCTAGGAACCGGAATGTCTGATTGCATTTGAACTAGTCCTATCTCTCGCAGACACACTAACATGAGATATATATTGATTTAAAGCATGAGCATTATCTATATTCCCAAACAATCCAGAATGAAAACCTAATATATCATGTTCAGAATCTTTGGAAGAAGAATTAGACTTTGCATAAACAGGTCGATCAAGTATCTTACCAGTATTATTACTCTTTTGCACCCAAGCAGCATTTGATGGTTTGTGAAGCACTAACCTCTTCTGACCTCTTCGTGACTGTTTAGGCAAACCTTCTTGCAAAGTTTCATGAGGATGTTTCTTCATGAATGATCTGGTGTTCTTTCCTCCTTGCATTATGCTTGTCTTCCTTTTAGAATTTTATGTATTTCACAAAGACTGGTTCCAAGATAATAGAGTCACCACCCACAAGACTATGGGAAATATGAAAACAAGCTTTGAAAAAATGTTGCAAAACTTCAGACCAAAAGAAAATAGAGGGAACATCCAAATAGAGACCTCGAGACACCACTGCTATATTTACTAAAGCACCAATCTATTCCACAAACACACAATGGTTTTTCCTTATAAATCTAAGCACAAATCTGTGTGTGGATCCTTTTTGTGACTCTCCCCAGCAGAGTCACCACTTTTGTTGTTCTCAAAATCTGATTCACTTTAAAATCCTTATAATGATATGATAACTCTGTATGCAGAAGAGAGATTAAAGAGAAGGAAACTTTTAGGACAACATATGACAAGGTTTGATTAACCTTCTACACTTTGAACTTATCCAAAGCTCAGGCAGGTATACCTTTGTGAACTGAATTCACACTTTTAAAAGATAAATCCATAGCAAACCGGTCCAAAAATGAGTGGATCTAATCACCTTAAAACTAACTAAAACAAAGGAATGAAAATTGTACTCATGTTCAGTATTGATCTACAAGATGTATAGAAGATAACCCTAATAGATATCAGTGCCTTATCCAAGGCCACAGAGTCATCTAAGTTCAAATAATACTTCCACAATCAAACATCTCTACATATTTCATCAGTTTGGCTTCTACAGATCCCTATACATGCCTGACACACATAAGAATTTATTCAAACCAAACTAAGTTGTGTTCATCAAAATTCAAAGTATCCCACAAAGAATTTACTGGTAGAAATGATTCCTGCATATTTAATTCCTCTCCTAAAGAGAAAAGCTA
Source organism: Cryptomeria japonica (assembly GCF_030272615.1). Taxonomy (NCBI): domain Eukaryota; kingdom Viridiplantae; phylum Streptophyta; class Pinopsida; order Cupressales; family Cupressaceae; genus Cryptomeria; species Cryptomeria japonica. The sequence goes on from NC_081407.1 coordinate 715,031,582, forward strand.
AGAAACATTTTTACTGAAAATTGCCTCACAACCCATATTCAAAAAAAATAACCCTAGATTACTCGAAATGAAACAGTAAAAATTTGCAAACATGCTTGAAGACAACACAAAGTTTTTACTCAAAAACAATGGTCTGTGTATTAATATTTCTTCTGAAAGTATTACAAAAACATTCGAATATTCTCCATCAAAACTTGAAAAAAGCTCAGATAAATTTCTGCAACATTTTCTTACAATTCCTTGTGATCCTCTTTTTACTAGTCCTAGTATCCATTTATAACAATATGGATGCACACATAGCTTCAGACTTTCCTAAGAGAGTTTGTTACAATCATTACTTCTTAAGAGGAAGTTACAAAACCTTTTACAAATGTGGTTACAAGTCTCTTTCAACATTCGTGGCTTCTTCCTCTTTTTTTTCTGTTGCAACATTTTCTAACTACTCCACATCAAGCACTGTATATTTTCTTGTCCATTCTTGATACACCTCATCAGCATGCCATGAGAAGTTAATTACTTTTTCTTTTGTCTTGGCTAATCATTTCGAAGAATTCCTCATTTTATTGACCTCTGAATTCAGGAAACCATAATGAGATTTGATTTTCTCAATCTCCTCAATTGTTTTGACAAATATGGAGGCATCCTCTAATTTAACAATTCCTTTTATTCTAAGTGACAATTTGGCTTCCAATTCCTTAAGCCATATTTGTTTGTTCTTTAATTGGGTTGGGCTGAAAAAACCTCCTCAGAGTAATTCAAAAACTTGATCAGTGTACTCTTTCTTGTACAAGTTGATCTTTTTATCTGCATTATCTACTCCTTCTACCAACTTTACTAAATCCTTTGTCATATCATTTGTAGATTTAATAATGGGGTCAGCCCCTGCCTCATCATAGGATACACAAATTAGTTCTATATCCTACTCTCTAGGTCTCCATTTATCAAAAATAGGCACTAAAATAGCCTTGTCACCATTTAACTCATTCCACATTTCCAAAATGTTACTCATGTTGTTATACATCAGTGAAGACCCTATAGTGTCAGCAAAACTTAAAATTGTAGCCTTTACTCTCTCTTCATATTTCTTTGCATATAGGGCCTGAGCCTATTTTAAATTCTCCAACTCATGGGGAGTGATCTCAATCAACTGAGAACTAGAAGGTGTTGGAGATGGTGGGAACTCAATAATGGGGCTGGTAGGTGGAGGTCTTGTAGGAGAAGAGGAGATCATGAATGTTGAGGACTCACCTTGATGGTATTGTCTTGCCAACTGGCTTTGTAACTTGGCGATGATGCTATCTTTACCCCTTACCTCTTCCTTAGGACTGTTGTAAGCTTTCAAAATTGTTTCCAACTTAACTTGGAGATCTGCCTTTTCCTTAGCCTCTCTTTCTTCTACTGCAACACTAAACTTTGCAGTCTCTAGCACAGTGCTAGCAGCTTCCAATACCCTAGTGCTCTGCACTCTTTTCACTATCATTCCTCCAAGGTAACTTGACCCTGGGGTGTCCTTATTCCTCTTATTTTCATCTCTTTTAAGAGACCACATGACCAATGCAACATTATCTTTTCTGAAAGTGACTCCCTCCATAGGTTTGGTCTCCTTTCTTACTGCCTCTAAAACTAAGGCATCTGCTATGTCCCATTCGGTGAGAATGAGTACCCGAGCCTGTGCTACCATGTCTCTTCCCTGCTTGGGAGTGATGGTCTTAAACTCATCAACCATTTCTTGCTTTATCTCTTCCTCCACCATAGTTGGATCTTTTTGAAGTTGTTCACCTTTCCTCTTTTCACACCTAGCATTAAAAGTATCAATGTTCTACTTCCGCACAAATTGCATGAAAGCTCCTGATGTGACAAAGTTATTATCAACCAAGAAATCCTCACTAGCTTGCTTGATCTCAGGATCCCACTTCTTGCCTTTGAACTCATTAGTAGTGATGTTCATTTTAGTAGTAAGGGGCTCTTCTAACATTCCCTCTTCCACTTCATCATATGTGTATTCTATCTCTCCAAGACTGCCTAACTATAATAGTTGCTCAGTTGCTGCCTATTCATCTCCTATATGAATAGGGGATTGAGATGGGGAATACAAGGGTTCATCAGATTGTACTTCTTTTCCCACTCTTTATTTCTTTGTGCTATCTTGAATTTCAATGACATCTTGTACCTTGCCCTTCCCTTTTGAGGTAGAGGGCTCCCGTGTTGTTGGAATCAACACACTGTAGTTGGACTTCTTATGCAACATGTAATCACCAGGAGGGATTTCTCTGGCAGATGAAGACCTATTTAGAACCAGTCTTGCTTTCTCATGGTTGTTCTTAATTACAACCTCCCTCTTTTCTTTCAATGTTTGCATCACATCCTCAAAACAAAGAATTAAGAACTTTATCTTCTCTTCAAAGGGGTGAAAGCTAGAAAAAGGGTCATAGCTAGTGTCAAATTGGTGCACAAAGTCTAAAGCCTTTTTGTAGGCCACCCACTTTTCCTTCCTCAACTCTTTCTCATCTAAATCAAACTCATTCCTAATGAAATCTTCAAGAAACTAGAATTGGTGGGGTCTAGCTTTGCATATTGCCCTATTTCTGAACATGTCATTGAAGAAATCTTCAGGGTCAGCACACCGGGATATTGTAGTTGACAAATGGTACGGTTGAAGGAAATCTTCAAAACACTTCCAACCTCCTTTAATTATTACAAATTGTTATGGTATGGTAACTGTAGGGAAAATGGTCCCTTTACCTCTACCTTTTAGCTCCGCCTCTTGTACACTACCAATCTGTTTGAGGATCTCTACAGTTCCCACTAGAAGAGGGACCTAATAGGGTAACAAAAATGGAGTGCCTTTGAAACCATATACTCTGAAAACTGTGGAGACAAGGTATAAGTAGATATCACCCCAATTGTGGACAATTTTAATATTCTCAACAAACTCTTTTGGCCTAATGAATTCCAAAAGAACCTTAGGGACTCTTGGATTCTTTGAACAGATAAGACTCCTAATCTTAGATGTGAAACATTTATCAAACTTTAAGAAGCTTGTATCTTCTCTGTCCCATGATAGCACTGTACTCCATAACTGCACTGGCATCTTCTCTCCATCTTTCTCTTTCACAATATCCATTCCACTTGCAAAATAGTCACCACCCTTGAATAAAAATAAATTCATGAGGAGGGAGTACCATCCAAAAGGCCTATCCACTTTCCCATTCCTTATTCCTTTCAAGCCTTTATGGATGGCATCAGTGATATAGGAAGCATAGTCAAAGGTCAGTACCAAATAAGGGTTTAGAAATTTGAGCAATCATTAACATGTAATGAGTTGGCATATTTGCCTCACCATCTTCTCCTAGAATTTGGCAGAGTGACCAGTATAATCCTTTGGCCCTGAGGGTACACAGATTTAAAGAGAAAGGCTCCTCAGTGTTAGGTCCTACAACTGTTAACCCACCTATCTTCACAAATAATTCTTTAAGAGGCCCACTTCTAAGGTGATTACTCTACACACTATAAACCTAAGCTATTGATTTAAAATTAACAGTCTCTAGAAAATTGGTAAACTCACTAAGCCCAAAAGCATTTCTGAACTCCTCATTATTTATTTCAATGAGGGTTTTCCCACTTATATCCTTGACACTTCTTGTGGTTGGGTCATAGTTGTGCGCAACCTAATTCAAGAGATCCACATCCATGAATACTCCAGGGACTACCAATTTGCCTATGTCCAACTCCCAGATACTGTTCATTGGGGCTGGGGAGTTTCTCATACCAAATCCAACCTTAAATAATCCCAACCTAGATAACCTGATTTGAGGGTCTCTTAGCTTGTTGCCTTTGTGGTCGAAGAGCACCCTTTCAAGCTCTCCCTCCTTTTTGTTTTGTTGGTGATATGCTTCTTATGAAGCCATTGTACATAAAATAATGAGCCATGTGCTCATAGGTCTTAGTTAGGGTCCTAGTGGAGATCTTAGTGGTAATAAGTCAAGATTGAGATTTTCTTGAAAATGGAGGGTATGTGTGTCCTGGAGGTGTTTAGGGGTCCTTCATAGCATGGTGGTGTCCTTAGGTTGGCCCAATGTGGATTTAGGAGTCATGAAAAGCAACATTGAGAAAGTTGCTCAAAAGTTGCAAAAGTTGCATGACAACTTTTAAAAGTTGTCAAGCAACTTTTCCACCAGGAGGCCAAAATCCTTAGTTTGGTGTGGACAACCCTAATATGGGCACACCATTTGAGGCAAAGGTGGTATAAGTAATTTCAAACCCTAAATGCATGGGTTGGATGTTAGAGATTGTACGGCCCAAGCAAGAAGAGCTTGACTATGACTGTTTTGTTGGTTACCAATTAGATTGAATGAAGTTACCAGGAAAGTAAATGGATTGAATTGCATGCAAAACTATATGACATGTCTTCTATGGTGTAAATAATTTCATTGTGAGTGATTATTTTAGGTTTTTGTTTACCGGTTGAGTGTGTTTGTAAATAGTTTGTAATTTGCTGTCTCACTATCTAGTTTTGGGCTGGTTGTGCAAATGAAGTCATAACTCCATTCCCCATTGTGGAATCACCATGAAACCATGGGGAATGGAAGTGAAGACCCTATACTATAGTCCCATGCAAGAAAGGGCCTTAAAAATGAAAAAAGGCCAAGCAAAGACCCACTCCTAGGCGAGACTGGATAGTGCTCGGCTAGGAGAGGTCAAGTTGCAAAGGTCTTGGAGAGCAAGGTTGGTCAGAGGAAAGTGAATCCTTTGGAGGAGGTGTAGAGGAGTGTGTGAAGCATCACTGGTGTAAAGGAGGAGCCTCCACCAATCCAAAAAAGGTGGCTAAAACACAAAACCTTCATTGTGACCAAGGCAGACCCTAAAACCCTCACAAAAATCCTTGAAAACCTTAAATTCCATCTAGGATAGTGTACGAACACTTGGAGGCCTAAAACTTAGAAAATACTTGAGTCCTTGCCAAATGAATGGCAATCCATTTTGGGAGTTAGGGTTGTTTGTGCATCGTTTGTGAGAGGAAGCCCTAAAGGACCGGGTAGGAGGCCTAATTGGTCCTATTCCTTGTAGCCCTTTTTGAAGGCAAAAACACAAAATAGTGAAATCGGTAAGGGGTTGGAGTCTTGAAACCTCTTGGGGGCACATGAATGGGTGGAAAGACCATGATATAGATCTATTATAACCTTGCTAAGACCTTGGAAGGTGTGGAACAAGCCTAGCCCTTATTAGCCATAGTAAGGGATTTTGAGTCTCATGAGTAGGTGAGACCTTAGGAGCAGCAAAGCAACTCATTAGTGGGTGGATTGGGCAAGGTCAGGGGATTCCCCAGGCAAAGGAAGTCCTAGAGACCCTAGGCTGTGAGGAGAACACTGGGTGATCCAAGAGAAGGATCCAGGAGCATAGACTAGGCTAGTCTATCCCATATCCCATCCCATCAGATTGTTATCAGAATATAGTAAAAGACTTGTTGGACTGTGTATGTCTCTATATACTTGTGAATTAGTAGGGGAGAGAAAAATGGTCACTAATGTAGAGCTAGCTAGAGAGGTGCAAGAATAGAAGGAGAAAAATAGACTCCTTGAAGAAGCTATGAGTGAGATAATGGATAAACTACAGGAAGTGGTGGATTAGAGGACAAAAGGACCTTGGGATGAAGACACCAAGGGTAAAGGCAAGAAGACTATAGACATAGATGACATTATCCCTGAACCAGATCCCTTGTTTAGTGAAGAACCATTTGTAAAAGCTATTAAGGTCTTGAACACCAAAGCCTTTGAAGGATTGCCACATTTCAGTGGAAGAATGGACATAGACACTGTTATGGAATGGATTGAGGGCATGGAAAACCACTTTGAGTGTGAGGGAGTGACAAAGGCTCAAAAGGTTAAAGTTGCCAAATCAAGATTAAGGGGAGCAGCTTTGACATGGTGGAAGTACCTGCAAGAAGAAAGAGTTAGCATGGGAAAGCTACCTATTGTAAATTGGAAAGCTATGGTGAGTAAGATTAAGGAGAACTACTTACTAGAGGATTATGAAGTCCAACTTCATAAGAAGAGACAAGGATTGAAGAAGAAGGATCTTGATGTGACCTCCTACACAGAGGAGTTTCAAAAGCTATGTCTTAGATCCAAAGTCCAAGAAGATGAATCTATTAAAGTGGCTAGGTATCTAAGCGGCCTAAAGTGGAACATTCAAGAGGAGATAAGCCTATGGACTCCTACTACTATCCAAAAATGTCATCAGCTTGCTACCAAGGTAGAAGAGAGGAACAAAAGGAAAGGAGACTCCAATAACAGGGGTAGAGGTAGAGGTAGAGATCAAGTGAATCACCGAGGTGGTTACCAAAGCAAGACAAATGAGTAGAGGAACCAAGGAGAAGCCAAGTTGACTAAACATGGCAGTGAAGCCAATCTTAGAGGAGGAAATTCTAGAGGAAGAGGTGCACAAGGTGGTCCAAATAGGGGTAGAGGTACCAGCAGAGGTAACTCCTATTTTGCAACAATGAAGTGTTACAATTGTGGATAGTTGGGACACCCAACATATAGATGCCCTGACAAGCCTACATCATCAAGCAGTGGAAAGAGGGTTGCATATGCACATGAAGACTCTTCAAGTAGCAAGACACCTAAGGTGGACCATATTGAATCAAAGATTGGATAAAATCTGATGTTCAATAGGGTCTCGATAAGACAGCCAAAGAAGAATGAACCTAAGCATAGGAGAGCATTGTTTAGGATGAGGTGCAAGGTGATAGTTGATTCAGGCTCAACTGACAATATCATATCAGAAGAGGTAGTTAGGAAGTTGAAACTCACAAGGATACCCCACACTAACCCATACAAGGTGACATGGTTGAATCATGAGTAGAGTGTGCTAGTCAATGGGTAGACTTGGGTAGAGTTTTCTATTGGAGGATACAAGGATAAGATCCTTTGTGATGTGTTACCTATGGATGCATGTCACTTGTTGCTAGGAAGACCCTGGCAATTTGATAGGAAGGTGATCTATGATGGAGAGGAGAACTCCATTTCCATTAAGAAGGACAGCAAGACCTTCAAGATTCAGTCTTTGATAGAGAATGAAGAGGGAACTTCAAGAACACCTAGTGTTTTATTAGCTTCCGATAAGGAGTTTTTAAACTTGCTACATGAGGAGGAGATAGTGAAGTGTGCTATCTTTGTGAAACCAAAGGAGGAAGAAGACAAGTTGCAGATAGAGATACCCAAGGAGGTGAAGCACATGTTGCAAGAGTAAAAGGACATAGTGAGTGATGGGGAACCTGCAACACTCCCACCAAGAAGGTCTATAAGTCATCAAATAGACTTTGTTCCCGGTGCATCCTTACCTAACAAGGCTGCATATAAGCTCACACCTAATCAAAATAAGGAGGTAGCAAGGCAAGTGCATGAGTTATTGGAACAAGGACTGATTAAGAAGAGCATTAGCCCATGTGTAGTCCCGGTAGTGCTAGCATCAAAAAAAGGAGGTAAGTGGAGACTTTGCACTAACTCAAGAGCAATCAATAGGATTACCATAAGGTATAGGTTTCCTATTCCTAGAATAGAGGATTTGATGGACTATTTAGGAGGGGCTATGTATTTTACCAAGCTATACCTTAAAAGTGGTTATCACCAGATAAGAATTAAGGAGGGTGATGAGTGGAAGACTACTTTTAAAACCATAGAGGGATTGTATGAATGGCTTGTGATGCCATTTGGACTCACCAATGCTCCAAGCACCTTCATGAGTTTGATGAATGAGGTGTTAAAAGACTTCACAGGCAGATTTGTGGTAGTGTACCTAGATGACATTCTCATCTATAGCAGAACCAAAGAGGAGCATCTTGAGCATTTGAGATTAGTCTTAGAGAGGTTGCATGAGGAAAAGTTATCCATCAACCTAGAGAAGTGTGACTTCTTGAAGCAAGAGCTGGTCTACTTAGGATTTGTGGTGTCTAAAGGAACCTTGAAGATGGATCCAAGCAAAGTGGAGGCAATCTTGAATTGGCCTGCACCTAAAATAGGGATTGAAGTTAGAAGTTTCCATGGATTAGCTCAATTCTATAAGAAGTTTGTGAGGAATTTCAATGGCATATGTGCACCAGTCCTTGACACCATTAAAGGAGGCCTTAAAAATAAGTTTAAATGGACTGAGCAGGCTGACAAAGCATTTCAAATGTTGAAGCAAGAAGTAGCCACAAAACCTATCCTTCTCCTACTTACGTTTGATAAGTTGTTCACTTTGGAGTGTGATGCAAGTGGAATTGCACTAGGTGGTGTATTGAGTCAAGAGGGAAGACCTGTGGTATTTTTCAGTGAGAAACTTAATGAAGCAAAGAAAAAGTACTCAGCTTATGACCTAGAGTTGTATGCATTAGTGCAATCTCTAAAGAAATGGAGGCATTACCTACTTCCAAAGGAATTTATAGTGTTCACAAACAATCAGGCATTGAGTTACATCAACACTCAAGAGAAGCTAAGCAATAGACATCTGAAATGGATGGAATACCTTCAATCCTTTATCTTCACCATTAAGCATAAGAAGGGGAAACTTAATAAGGTAGCAGATGCATTAAGCAGGAAGTTGTTGATAGTTCAAGAACTACAGTTGCAGAGCATAGGAATAGAAGGTTTCAAAGACCTCTATGAAGGAGATGAAGACTTCTCATCAGCTTACAAGGTTTGCAAAGAGTTTGAGAACCATTTCCATGGTGAGTATGCAGATTACACTCTCCAAAATGGTCTCTTGTTCAAAGGTACCCAGTTGTGTGTACCAAGGGGATCTATGAGGGAGAACCTCATCCAAGAGAAACATAATGGTAGTTTAAGTGGAAACTTTGGAGTTAATAAGACCTTAGATTTGGTGCAGAGGTACTATTATTGGCCTAAGTTGCCAAGAGATGTAAAGAGATATGTAGAGCAATGTGGTGTATGCTAAAGAGCAAAAGGAGGATCAAGCAATGCTGGTCTTTATCAACCATTACCGGTCCCAAATAGACCTTGGGAATGTATAAGAATGGACTTTGTAGTAGGACTTCCCAAGACTAAAATAGGTTTGGACAACATCTATGTGGTAGTAGATAGATTTTCCAAGATGAGTCATTTCATTCCATGTAAGACTACACATGATGCCAGCTATGTTGCACATCTCTTCTTCAAAGAGATTGTTAGGATTCATGGACTCCCTTTAAGTATTGTTTTAGACAAGGACAACAAGTTCATGGGTCATTTTTGGTAAACATTATGAAGGAGACTAGGAACTAACTTGTCATTTAGCTGAGCTTACCATCCACAAACAGATGGTCAAACTAAAGTCATCAATAGGGTGTTAGGCAATTTGTTGAGGTGTCTAACTATGGAGTATGGACAAACATGGGACCTTATCATTCCTCAAGTAGAGTATGCATATAATGACAGTGTGAATAGGACCATTGGAAGAAGTCCTTTTGAGGTTGTGTATGGTAGACATCCAAGGGGAGTATGTGAGTTGAGAGACCTTAGTACTTTGGAGATGAAGAGTGGGCAAGCAGAGGACTTCACTCAAACCATCAAGGAAGTTCAAGAGAAAGTTAAGAAGGCCATCCTTGAATCCACTCAAAAACTGAAAGCCAAAGTGGATGAGAAAAGGAGAGAAGTTCAGTTCAAGGTGGGTGACTATGTGATGGTCCATTTGAGCAAAGCCAGGATGCAAAGTGGTAAGCCTACCAAACTACAAATGAAGAGGGTAGGACCTTGTCAAATTCTGGCAAAATATGGTGAGAATGCCTATAAGGTTGATTTACCTTCAGACTTAGCCATTTCACCAGTCTTTAATGTTGCTAATATGGTAATGTACAAGGGAGAGATTGCAGGGCAGATTGAGAACCAAGCCAAGGTACTACAAGACCTAGATGTGAACACCTTACCTCAAGTGAAGAAGCCTAAAGCAGAGGAGATCTTGGAATCTAGAGTGAAGAAGTCTACTAGACATCAGGTCTACATGGAGTACTTAGTGAAGTGTGTAGATCAACCGGTATCTAAAGCTACATGGGTGGAGGAGAGCAGGTTCAAGACACTTGGAATAGACTCGACTCTCATCTCTTCTTCTTTTTCTTAGATGTGTGCAAAGGGGGAGTATGGTGTAGGAGTACCCTTTCAAGCTCTCCCTCCTTTTTGTTTTGTTGGTGTTATGCTTCTTATGAAGCCATTGTACATAAAATAATGAGCCATGAGCTCATAGGTCTTAGTTAGGGTCCTAGTGGAGATCTTAGTGGTAATAAGTCAAGATTGAGATTTTCTTGAAAATGGAGGGTATGTGTGTCTTAGAGGTTTTTAGGGGTTCTTCATAGAATAGTGGTGTCCTTAGGTTGGCCCAATGTTGGTTTAGGAGTCATGAAAAGCAACATTGAGAAAGTTGCTCAAAAGTTGCATGACAACTTTTAAAAGTTGTCAAGCAACTTTTCCTCCAGGAGGCCAAAATCCTTAGTTTGGCATGGACAACCCTAATATGGGCACACCAACTAAGGAAAAGGTGGTATAAGTAATTGAAAACCCTAAATGCATGGGTTGGATGTCAGAGATTGTATGGCCCAAGCAAGAAGAGCTTGACTGTGACTGTTTTATTGGTCACCAGTCAGATTGAATGAAGTTACCAGGCAAGTAAATGGATTGAATTGCATGAAAAACTATATGAAATGTCTTCTATGGTGTAAATACTTTCATTGTGAGTGATTATTTTAGGTTTTTGTTTACCGGTTGAGTGTGTTTGTAAATAGTTTGTAATTTGCAGTCTCACTATCTAGTTTTGGGCTGGTTGTGCAAATGAAGTCATAACTCCATTCCTCATTGTGGAATCATCATGAAACCATGGGGAATGGAAGTGAAGACCTTGTACTGTAGTCCCATGCAAGTAGGGCCCTTAAAAATGTAGGAAGGCCAAGCAAATACCCACTCCTAGGCGAGACTGGATAGTGCCCGACTAGGAGAGGTCAAGTTGCAGAGGTCTTGGAGAGCAAGGTGGGTCAGAGGAGAGTGCATCCTTTGGAGGAGGTGTAGAGGAGTTTGTGATGCATCACTAGTGTGAAGGAGGAGCCTCCACCAATCCAAACAAGGTGGCTAAAACACAAAACCTTCACTATGACCCAGGCAGACCCTAAAAACCCTCACAAAAACCCTTGAAAACCTTAAAATCCATCTAGGACAGTGTACAGACACTTGGAGGCCTAGAACCTAGAAAATCCTTGAGTCCTTTCCAAATGAATGGCAATCCATTTTGGGAGTTAGGGTTGTTTGTGTATCATTTGTGAGAGGAAGCCCTAAAGGACCGAGTAGGAGGCCTAATTGGTCCTATTCCTTGTAGCCCTTTTTGAAGGCAAAAACAAAAAATAGTGAAATCAGTAAGGGGTTGGAATCTTGAAACCTCTTGGGGGCACATGAATGGGTGGAAATACCATGAGATAGACCTGTTATAACCTTGCTAAGACCTTTGAAGGTGTGGAAAAATCCTAGTCCTTATTAGCCATAGTAAGGGGTTTTGAGTCTCATGAGTAGGTGAGACCTTAGGAGCAGCAAAGAAACTCATTGGTGGGTAGATTGGGAAAGGTTAGGGGATTCCCCAATCAAAGGAATTCCTAGAGACCCTAGGGCATGAGGAGAACACCAGGTGATCCAAGAGAAGGATCCAGGAGCATAGACTAGGCTAGTCTATCCCATACCCCATCCCATCACTTTGTCATACAATCCCTCTCCTATTTTTGGGCGAGGAGCTAGTTCTTTTACCTTTGCTGCCACATTAGTTGACATTGTCAATTGTTTTAGGAAATCATCATAGATAGCCCTCTCTTGGTAATTAACCTTTCCTAAGAATTCTCTTTTAGGTGCCATCTTAAAAACTATGCAAGCAATTTAATTACTAGCCCCAAGTGTTCTGTAATAAATGAAAACCTCAATTAAAACACACTGTCAAGTAATTGCCAAACAAGAGTACAAGAGAATCTATTTTTTGCTTGAAGAAATCCACTCTGCAACTGAAGAAATTTGCTCTGTAAGTGAAGAAATTTGCTCTGCAACTGCTTCTCTACAACAACTTTTCAAAATGATGCCTTAATTCAATTGATCCGAGATCATATACGGTAGTCGTGCTCTTAACTGCAACATTGATACCACATGCTTCAACCGTCCTTTCAGAATTGAATTCATAGAAGAATCCAAAAATTTTACTCCAACGGGTCACAACATGCCTGTATATTTTCTTTTCTCTCTTTCGCCATTTTGCAGAGCATAACATTCTAGCAATTTCACCAAATAAAATCACGCCAGTCATCCGATCAAATGAGACTTGATCAGTCTTTACACTATTTTAACCTCTTTGTCTTTGCATCAGGCCCTACCTCCTTTTCGCCATTTTGCAAGATTTATCCCACGAGCACTTTCCTTTTGTGAAGCTATGCCAAGCGTGAGATGAAACTCTAACCGCCTGATCTTTAACCCCTACCAAGACCATCAACTTTTTCACTAACCGTGCCTCATCTTGATGGCTAATGGTTTTTTGCTATTTCGCAGAGGTTAATCTTCTTACATCTTTAGGCCACAAAACAACGAGAAGCATTGGATCAATCTTGAGATGACCATCCTTTAAGCGAGACCTTTATCCAGATATTGCTTACCCCGCTTATTCACCGGTTAACAAATGCCATGTGGCACTTGGCCATTAACCCTAGAAAACTCTTTGGGTTTAGTTCAGATTCAACCATGTGTCTTATTTCTTGCATAACCACTGGTTACACCTTGGCGGGCCCTTAATCACCTTTTGAAACTATGTGTCAATCGACACATCACATCAAGCTTTACAAGATGTAACAACTGTCATTCCACGTCATGCTGGAAAGAACCCCTCTTTCTCTTTCACCATTTCACAGGCCTTAATCGTCAGTTGATTTGCAGCCATGAAACAATGAGAACCCTTGGATCAAAACAAAGTTGATCCTCTTTTACCTTTATGCTTTATCTGTTCTTCGGGCCCACTAGCTCTTTTGCCATTTCACAGACCTTAAAACACAACCATCTTACTTTCGCGAACTCATGCGAACCGTTAGATCATATCAGACTTGCTTGATTCTTAACAACCTACTTGAATCTGGCAGACATGGGTTGTCTGACTTAGGTTTATCCACCTGGTGTTTAGTCGTTCCTGAACTAACATATCAACTTTTTATTCGCTAAGAGAAAACATTGAGATCCACCTCATCCTTGCCACCTATATCTGCCAGGTCACTTCTTATCCCGCAACATGACTCATCTTCTTGGACCCACCTTTTAATCCTTAAATCCAATTCGCTGACCACTTTGATTTTCGGCCACGTGTCATTCTCTTACTTGCCATCTCAACCAATTGGATTGTCTGCTTGGAACGCCATGTCATTTCACTGTTACGCAAAGGCTATCTTTCGAGCATCTTTCTCCTATGAAACTCCGCTAGCCGTTAGATCTTTGGGAACCTGCGCATCTATTATGCTTCTCATAAATCTCTTTTGCCTGGGCCAAAAAACCTTTCGCTATTTCGCAGGGCATAACATGTGAGCATCTATCAGCCACGAAACAATGCGAGCCATCGATTTCTTTTGAACTTGATCACCTTTTAGCCATGGAAAAGTCTTCACTATTGGGTCCTACCAAACCTTTTCGCCATTTCATGAAAGGTAATTTACTCACTCGGTTCAGATGTGAATCAACACTAGCTGTTAGATCTTGAGCGAGATGGAGTCCTGTTAAACCAGATCCAATGCACACAGTCGAACATGCTTTTTCCTTTCGCTATTTTGCATAGCTTAACACACCCGCAACGTCGCCTAATGAAATGGCGAAAGTCATAGATTCATCTGGAAGTTGCACAACACCTACTGGACCCGACAACATTAGAAGGAAAAAGACATAAGGCATAGATTTTTTATGATTATTTAACAACTACCTAGGTAAATAACAACGGGGGACACTTCACACGACCCCAAGACCCATTGCTTAAGTGAATAAAGTAACGCAGGAATAGAAACCAGAGGATTTTGATCAGACATTTGAGCGATTTAAAACTAAAACCCTTAACCCTTAAAGACCTAAAATAGATTTGAAGTAGTTAATAGCATACCTGACTCAAAATTTCAAAAGCCTAGCCAATCATGGGAAACAAAAACCCATTTCATAAACAGTGATAACAGCCACAATCCATAATCAATAGTTCCCTTTAGATACCTAAGAATCTGCTTGACTGCAACCAAGTGGGATTCTCTTGGGCTTTTCTGGAACCTTGCAGTAATGCCAACTGCATATGCAATATCTGGTCTTCTATGCACTACATAATGTAACTTACCAATCATTGATCAGTATTCCTTCTCATCAACCAATGCTGAGTCATCCTCTTTGGATAGTTTACAACCGGTCACCATCAGAGTACCAACCGGTTTGCTATCTTCCATGCCAAAGGTCTTCAATACCTCTTTGACATACTTGGAATGAGTGATAAAGATGCCATCTTTCATCTGCTGGATCTATAGTCCAATGAAGAACTTAATCTCCCCTATGAGTGACATCTCAAACTCTTTCTTCATCTCATCTGCAAACTCATGACTCATCTTGTCATCTCCACCCAAAATAATGTCATCAACAAATACCTCACAGATCAGGATCTGATCTCCTTCAGACTTCAAGTAGATATTGCTATCTTCACTTGTTCTCTCAAATCCAATTTTCACAAGATGGGAATGCAAGCGTTCATACCATGCTCTAGGTGCCTGCTTTAGACCATATAAGGCTTTATGTAGCCTACACACCATGTCACTATCTTCAGATAGGGAAAATCCATCTGGTTGCTCTATATACACCTTCTCTTCAAGTACACCATTTAGGAATGCAGATTTTACATCCATTTGATATACTTTGAAACCTTTAAAAGCTGCATATGCAAGAAGCATACAAACTCCTTCCAATCTGGCTATAGGAGAAAAGGTTTCTCCATAGTCTTCTCCTTCTTCTTGGGCATATCCTTTGCACACCAATTTGGCTTTGGTCCTAATCACTATGCCATCCTCATTCAGTTTATTTTTGAAAACCCATTTAGTACCAATGACATTTTTATGCTCTGGTCTGGGTACCAAAGACCATGTACCATTTTTCTCTATCTGGTCAAGTTCCTCTTCCATTGCCTTGATCCAGTCTTCATCTTTATGTGCCTCTTTGAATGATTTAGGCTCAAATTCAGAGATCATACATGAGTTTTCTTTGACCTTTCTTCTTGTAAGGATTCCTGCATCCTTATCTCCTATGATCTACTTAGGATCATGATTCAGCTTGAGATACCAAGGAATGGTCTTAATAGATTCCTCTCACTTTTCTTCTTCATCCTCATCTCCATCAGTATCAGCATCTACATTTGTCAGTGTAGGAACACTGTTACTGGTACTTGGTTGACTAACAACCAGTTCCTAGAAGGTTGCAACCGGTTCATTTACTGCTTGCTCACTATCAGTTTCCTCAGTTTTCTAAGAGGTCTCATCAACTCTTACATTGAGGCTTTCCATGATTCTCTGAGTTCTATTGTTGAAACACTTGAGAGCTTTGCTCTTGGTGGAATACCCTAGGAATATTCCCTCATCACATTTTGCATCAAATTTGCTCTGGTGTTCACTCCTCTTAATGTAACATTTTCTACCAAACACTCTAAAGTAGCTAACCACAGGTGTCTTACCGATCCAATACTCATAAGGAGTTTTATCCTTACCTTTCTTGATGAGTACCCGGTTCATTGTGTAGACTGCAGTGCTCACCGCTTCTCTCCAAAAGGTGTGAGCTACCTTTCCTTGAATTAACATTGTTCTAGCTACTTCAACCACAGTCCGGTTATTCCTCTCTGCTAGGCCATTTTGTTGTGGAGCTTGGGGGCCAGACAGTTGTCTCTTGATGCCATGTTCTGCATAGTACTTGTTGAATTCACTGGAAGTGAATTCCCCTCCTTGATCAGTTTTCAGGCACTTGATTCTTTTACCACTTTCCTTCTCTACTAATGCTCTGAAAGCTTTGAACTTTACCAAAGCTTCAGAGTTATCTTTCAAGAATGTGACCCACATCATTCTTGAGCAGTCATCATCCATTTCTCTGCTCTATCTTGGTTCACCACTGGTGCTAGCTTCTTTTCCTTTTCTGGATGGTACAACAAAAGCTTTAAAAGTTGATTCAATCTTTTGAACACTGCCATCAAAACTATTTAGCTCATAGGCTGTCAACTTTGCAATGATGGAGTCTAGGGATACCTTAGTCTTGTCTATTGATCTCAGCTCCTGAATAGAAGCAACCCTTATTGCATAGACTGGTAATAGGGATCTCAGGACTTTGCTTACCACAGTGGAATCTTCCATTTTACCACCTGCACTCTTGATATCTCCAACAACGGTTTTGATTCTTATTCCATACTGTTGAATGGTCTCACCTTCAACCATCCATATGTCTTCAAACTTCCCTCTAAGGCTTTCTTCCTTAGCTTGTTTTACATTCTCATCACCGCCATAGATATTTTCAAGAGTATCCCATACCTCTTTAGGATTTACCTTATCTTAGACATCAATAAACTCAATGTCAGATAAACTACTAATTAGGGCTTCCATGACTTGCCCATTCTCCTACATCTCTCTCTTTTGGTCATCGGTGAGAGTACTAGTAGGGGCAACATAGGCATTCTCAACATAGCTCCAGTGTTGAGCTCCCATGCTTCTGATGTATATCTTCATTTTGTCTTTCCATATACTAAAATTTTCTCTGTTAAACTTTGGACCTTCCCTCTTCATCATTTGATTAGGATCTTTACCTCAAGTGGTTAAGCTTATAACACAGAGGACCTGGAGGACACTCTATTACCAATTGATAACTCAATAATGAACAAATAGTACCAAATAGTTACTGAGAGGGGGGGTGAATCAGTACAGGTAAAAACACATTCTTAAACTGGTTTGTCAGTAGACACTGTGCATTGACTGACAAACAGTAACACCATCCTTAAACAAAGTACAACCGGAAAAACCTAGAATAACTGAGACAAGCATAAACTGGTTGACACTTATCTTCTCATACAATCTAACACTTCATTTCCATTTCAATATAATGCATGAACAGGTAATCTACCATGAAAGATATACATATAAGAAACTAGATCAACATGATTCACTGCTTGACAAAAACAACATAGCATCACATGAAGAAGACATCACAGATGACACATATTTTTCACGTGGAAACCCAACTGGGAAAAACCATGATGGGGATGAATACCCACAAGATTTTTTTTAAACTCTTTAGAAGTCTGCTTTGTTAGGAGCCTTGTCTGGTTAAAGACTAATACAATAGGTTCTATTAGGAACCGATCCTGTTAGGGATCACTTGGTTAAGGGATGGCTAGAATACCCAGTTAAGGGTTAAACCCTGTTAAAGGTTACCTTGTTAGAGGATTTCAAGAACTCAATGGTTTTGAGTCACCCTGTTAAAGGATTTACAACAAGCTAGTTAAAGCTACCCTATTAAGGGATTTCTCAACTGTTGAGGTGGTTAGAGATCAACAGGTATTACAATGATCTAGTAACAACACTCAGTGCCAATGTAGATCCGCTTAATCTCCTCTTCACCTTCTGCACTTACACTCTACAGGTATCACTTCTCTTCTTTGGTCTGGCAAGAATCATGTATCCCCTCTCTTGGATACACACACACAACTTTTCTCAACAACCCTAGAAAGAATCACAACATAGACCTTATAGGAAAATAGATAGGTCAGTAGCATAAACCCTAAACCCTAAACCTGTTAGGTTAAGGAATTCAAATGGTTCAATCCCGACCGTTGAGCATACAACATTAATCTCCATCGTTCATTGTCCACCGATTTCATGGCCACTGATAACCCATCACACGTTATCACTATTTATAGACTTCGCACATTCCCAAGGTAGATAGGAACAATCTCCTTCATGCAAGATCCTTCATGCACACAAGGCATACGTGGCAACATGATTTGTTCTTCGTTATCATGCTAACTCATCACACAAAGTCACCAGTTGAGCCACATAGGCTTGAAGCACTTCAACCGGAAACCCTGAAGTTGAGACTACCAACCGGTAGTCATACAACGCTTCCATGTGCTGGTTCCCATAACCATATGCTAGTTCACCTTGAACAAACACACCACTTCACTTTGGCACAAATTTTGGTTCACAGTGTTATACCGGTTCTCTTCTCTTCATCATATTGACATCAATGACAACACATAATGTCATTATGTCCTCATATTGGTTCACATAATGCCAACAAGATCAAGGGCTCTTCCAAGATGAGATCCACCTTGAATCTGAAGGATCCTTGGAGGTAGAGGACAATGGGACGTTCTTAGAGTTTTGTTTCATTTACTTGTTTTATGATTTTGATCTCTGACATAATGTTTCATTGGTGTGTTTGGGTTATTTATTTCTCATTTTCAGACTCCACAGTTTTTGAGCATACATTTTTGGCGCCCACCATGGGGCACTTTGTCCCTTCATTTCTAATCCTTTTGTGATGTTTTGCAGCATTTTTTAAATTTTAAGGTCAGATTTACAAAAGTTTTTCTCAATCTAACATGTTTTGCAGGTTCCTTTCACATTTTTGACAGAATTAGGAAGTTCCTATCGCATTTTTGATAGAATCTGAAAGTTTCTTTCACGTTTTTGATAAAATCTGTAGGTTCTTGTTGCATTTTTGATAGACAAAGAAGACTCAAAAATCTGTAAGTTCCTGTCACATTTTTAAAAGAATCAGAAACTTCTTGTCGTGTTTTAGGTAGACTCAGAAATCAACAAGTTTTTGCCACGTTTTTTGACAGAATCTGTAGGTTCCTGTCACATTTTTGGCAGATAGAGAAGACTCAGAAATTAGAAACTTCCTATCGCATTTTTGAAAGTCTTAGGAATCTGAAACTTCCTCTCACGTTTTTGACAGAGTCCATAAGTTCCTGTCACGTTTTTGATAGAATTAGAAACTTCATGTTGCATTTTTGACAGACTAAGAAATCAACAAGTTTTTGTCACGTTTTTTGACAAAATCTGTAGGTTCCTATCACATTTTTGATAGACAAAGTAGACTAATACATCTGTAAGTTCTTGTCACGTTTTTGATAGACTAAGAAACTTCCTGTCGCGGTTTTGACACTCATAAATCAGCAAGTTCCTCTCATATTTTTGACAAAATTTGTAGGTTCCTGTCACATTTTTGATAGATAGAGAAGACTCAAAAATTAGAAACTTCCTATTGCGTTTTTGACAGACTCAAGAATTTGAAACTTCCTATAAATTTTTTGACAAAATGTGTAAGTTCCTGTCACATTTTTGATAGAATCATAAACTTCCTATCATGTTTTTGATAGACTTAGAAATCAGCAAGTTCCTGTCCCATTTTTTACAGAATCTATAAGTTCCTGTCGCTTTTTTGATAGACTTAGAAATCAACAAGTTCCTATCACATTTTTTGACAGACTTAGAAATCAGAAACTTTGTGTTGCGTTTTTGATAGAGTTAGAAATCAGTAAGTCCTTGTCACGTTTTTGAAGAGACTCAGAAATCAGAAACTTCTTGTCGCATTTTTGATAGAATCTATAGGTTCTTGTCACAAATTTGATAGATTCAAGAAATTCCTGCCATGTATTTGATAGAAAAGCCAAATTTTGTAACCCCAAGAATGATTTTCAGGCTTGTAAGGCCACAATATTGGACTAACATTTGAAGTGTTTTGCATGTACTCATCTTTGTTGCAGGTTCTAGGGAGTTAGAATAAACATTTTTTCTTTACTTTTTCAAAGTTGCTAAAAATAATTCACTTCCCTTTCTTGAAAAAAGTTAAAAGGAACTCCATTTTCATTTGATGCAACTAAAAAGGACCTCATTTTCATTTGGTGCTTAAAATTTTTTTTTTAAATCAAGAAAAAAATAAAAAAATCAAGAAAAATACAAAAAAAATCAATATTTTTTTTTTAAATAAAGATTTTTTTTTAAAAGTCAATAAAAATATAAAAAAATAAAATAAAAAAGTGTAATAAAAGCAAGTAGTGAAAACCTGGCAACTAGCGGTATTTGTGATAGATCGACTCTTCCATCTATAGGTGCATATATCATATCTTTGGCATCCATCTGAGATAAACCAATGGCCATTGCAAAACCTTTTGAAACGTACGAAAATCTTGGACACACTTAGAGTAGTCACTATCCTTGGTTATCCAAATAGTTATTCACATTATATCTCACCATGGCTTGGTGATCAATGTATGTATCCACATCGAAAGAAGTGTCCATAGCTGGGGGTTAAAATCCCGATCTTAATTGGGGGCATCTCACCTTTTGGGTTTAAACAAATAGACAACACAAACATAGATGCTTGAACAAAAAAAAAAGATCATAACTATCAATGGTAGAAATAAAAACCAAGAACTAAACAAACTGAACAATGATCTACTTGCAAGATATTTTATCTGACACGATACATAGGGTAGCATGCCTATTCACCTATGGTTGCTTTTTATTTTTGATATCATATCTCCTAAGCGACTCAAGGATGTCTTGAATCTAGAGATGCAAGGGCAGAGTGTGTTTTTTATTTGTTTGCTATTTGTGAGTGAAGCCATATTATTGTGCAAGTTTGTCTCAAGATGTGATCAGGTAACATATCACTGAGGACATTATCGATTTGCATAGGACAAAGGTTAACTCTTATATATTTTACACAAGGAACACTTAGGTCGTCTTGGTTCAATTCTACCACGACACTTGTTTCCTCTTGCAATATTGAAATCCATGTAAGTTATACTCAAGTCATTAGGGTTCAACTATACCATGATGATTGTATCAACTTGAACCATATCAAAGGCTTAATGATGATAAAAAGGGAAGCACTATAAAATATGGTCTAAAGGATGACTATATCAGCAACAAGGGATCATTTCAAATCATATTAGCATGAATTTAGTGGTGTTAATTATTCATTATCACTTATATGCATATCACTGATTGGTTCATATCATTTAAATATTACATTTGTATCATTTTGTATCTCATTTTCAAGATACATCTCATTATCATATCATTGTTCAAAGAGCATGTACTTGCATTTCATATCATTATCATTTACTATATCATTTAATAAGACATTTAGTTGGATTTTCATTATTCATACATGTAGAAGCATATCAAAGAATTTATCATATCATATCGTCATCAAAAGCATTTAATAACATTATAGGGGCATTTTCATATCAACATCACATGCGAATAGGATTCATATCATCTAAAACATGCATAGTAGAACATACATTCATCACATATAGAATCCGTATCCATCAATCATTGCATGATCATCATTGCATATCAATAAAATCACCGCACGAGCATATCACCTTCAAAACATATAGGTCACAACATCATAAAATCACCTCATCACACACATCACATAGAGATCATCTGCAAAAACATATAGACATGCACATCAAAGCATCTAGATCATCAAAGTAAAGTAATCCATAATAGGTATAAGCACATCTAGCATCATATCCTCATGCACGTGTGATCCATATGGATCCAAAGGAAAATCACTAATACATGTCAAAATGAATTAAAAAAAGAATAATGTTCGAATATCCCTGGATATCATATCAGCAATAAAAGTACATCACTATCATAGATAAATTGTATACATCATATCAAAAGGATAAAAAATACATCAGTATGAACATCGTATCAAAATTCTCAAAGGAATGTCAGTGTATACGTCTCATCATATCAATGATCAAAACTACATCATCATGGGGCAACTTAGGTGTAACTACCATCAGAATCTATCAGTTGGGCACCTGGACCATTAACACACCCAATGACACCTACATCAAGACATCAACACTATATCAAATGGCTCAATATCATGACTCAACACAAATAGTTTTATAATCGCTCAACGTGAGATATTAATCAATCTCATTGAGCACCTATCACTCATGCAAGTCACACTATCAATCAAAGAGTTTCAATTATAAACTCTTATCAATCTAGGTGGGTTCATCATTAGCCTATCCTATCTGTGATGTAAGTCATGCTATCAAAAATTGTTATCCCATATCGAATCAATTGGCTCATATTGAAATCAAGTTGTCCCATATCAAAATCAAGTTGACCCATATCAAAATCAAATTGTCCCATATCAAATCAAGTTGTCCCATATTGAAATCAGGTTGACCCATATCAAAATCAAATTATCCCATATCAAATCAAGTGATCCCATATCGAAATCAGGTTGACCCATATCAAAATCAAATTGTCCCATATCTATTCAAGTGATCCCATATCGAATCAATTATCCTATCAGTGACATAAGTCACACTATCGAATCAACCAAACCTCTCCTATCAATGATGCAAGTCACACTATCACTCTAGAGTTTCGCTCATAAACTTTGTCAATCCAAACACAAACAGGCACGTATGGGGCATGTGTGTTCTCTTCTAACACCATATTTTCACAAATTTAAATAACTTTTATCAGCATCAATTTAAATTTTTTTCCAAAATTGCAACAAAATTTCAAAATAGAAAAAATAGAAAAAAAAAAATTCTGAAAAATCCAAAAAATCATCAAATCATCCAACATCAATGAAATCAACTTGAGCATCCAATTTTTCTCAATTTCTCTCTCAAGGGGGAATCTTTATCATATGAAATACATATTAGTATCAGTATTCATATCTGGGGCATCATATCAAAAATTTTGGCAACAACATCAAAATCGAAAATCTTGAGCAACATATCGAGTGATTTTTCTTTGAATCAACATGTGGTCACATGTCATTTCAAAGAGGGGAAAAATGTAGACACCTTTATCTGCACACTTAATTAAATAAATTTAATTATTTAATTATCATTTATTTGCCTATTAATTAAACTAAGGTTTGATTAATATCCCCTTTTTCTATCCAACCATTTAATTAAAATAATTTATTGTATATAAATAAATCAAATTTATTTATAAACCACCACTCCCCCACACTTGCATTTTCCTACAAATGCAAGTTGCATTTATTTTAGTTAAAAGAAATCTTTTTATTTTAATTAAAATCCCTATTTCTCTCACTTTCATTCTCCTACATTAACCTCCAAATCATTCTTCTAGAAGTCCTCAAATCCCACTTAATAAGCTTAATTCTTCTAATCATGTCACATCCCTAAATTTGGGGAAGTCACTTCTCCAAAATTGGAAGAAAGTCTTCTAAATGCATTTAAGACTATCTTTTTAAACAAGTTAACTTCTTGAGTTCCCCAAATTTTTAAGGCTCTTACAAATTAAACTCCAAATTCTTCCAAACCATTAAAGGCTATTACAAAATCCTTGAAGGTTTCTCCCTTCACACAAGCTAAACCTCCAAAGTCTTCAAAGATCTTTTAAGGCTCTTACAAGACATCAACCCATCATGGCTTGTCCCTTTGACCATCTTTCAAATTTGAAAAAGAGTTGAACCAATGGATAATAGCCTACATTCTTGGATAAAAGCTTTATCCAACAAACTTGCCCACATGGGGTTAACCATTAAGTCTTCCCAAGTATTTAACATTTCCTTCCTCTCCTCTCAAGAAATCTCATGGTGACACTTGTCAACATGAGATTAGGTTGAAAATATCACATGGATTGATAAATTTCAATATTGACCCTTCTTAAGACAATTAAATCTTGGCCATCTATTTCACCAATTCTTTAATAAATAGAGTCCATTTTCTCATATCAAGGATCACATCTTATTTATTTGCATCTAAGTTATAGATAAATTGTTTTGTGCAAGTTATCAAGAAGCTCCTTTTGTCATCTATAAGAATTTTAAATCATTATAGTTGCATCATAGTATAGATTTCATCATGTTTTAGTACATCATGTTAGTTTCTTGTCGATGCTAGATCAATCTCATCTTCACACCATGATCATGCTAGCTTAATCTCACACTAATCTTCTCATTTTGGTAACATATCTAGTTTCATTTCCATAGCATATCACTAAGATGGTAGTTGCATATATTTAGATCTTAGAATCATATATCTCTCATTCTTTAGGTTGTCATCCTAGAGATCAAGGGATCTTCCAAGCTGAGAGCCACCTTGAATCTGAAGGATCCTTAGAGATAGAGGACAGTGGGACGTGCTTCGAGTTTTGTTTCATTTATTTGTTTTATGATTTTGATCTCTAACATAGTGTTTCATTGGTGTGTTTGAGTTGTTTATTTATCATTTGCATATTCCACACTTTTCGAGCATACAAATAGAATTAAATTTAAATATGTATTATGCTACAATGTTATAATTTATTATAATTTAATCAAACTTAGATAACACTAACTCTAATCGTAGTTGATCTTTAAAACTAACCGCAAACCTAACCTAAGCTAAATAGGGGTAGCAAAAGAGAGTAAGAGAGTAATATATAGAGTGAGAAAAAGAAGGAAAGGTTTAAATTTAATTTATTATATAAATTAAAATAAAAAAATAAATATAATTTTTTTATATTAATAATTTTAAAAAAAATAAAAAATAAAATTATTTTCAATAGAGTGAACCAAAAAAATGTAGGTCTTTTGTGAAAGGCAGAAACCTTACATGCGACAAATCGAAGAAGTTAGATTCGGTTTATTTTGTTGTGGACAAAGAGGATTTTGATGGCGTTGGTCCAGTTATCGATGTCTCAGAAGATCTTGAAATAGATTTGAACATTATGCAAGAGTTGGCCATCATTTTTAGATTCGTAGGTAGCAGGCCTTATCGAGAGAAGATTCATAATTCGATTAGAGATGAATGAAAAAATGAAGTTATTCTCAAATTCCTCCCTAAAAACTTATTTACAACAATCTTTGCTAATAAAGAAGAGAAGAATAGAAATCTTGAGGGTGGAATTTGGAAAATGGTGGATGTTCCATTATATATGCAATTGTGGCACCCTAATTTCAACCTAGCTAGTCTAACCCCATGTGATAAATCAATATGGCTAAGATTGTATAACTTGCCCTTGGAATACTGAGCTGAGGAATGCCTAGAAAAGATTGGATGAATGCTTGTTATTTTGATGGATCTCAATATGGAAATGCTTGATAGTAATTTGGGCAAATATGTGTGTTTATAAATTGTCATGGTTAGACTTATCCCTTAACATATTACTCTAGTTGAAAACAAAACGAAATGGCTTTAGAAAGTTGAAATCAAGGAGGACAAGAAATTTTGCCTCATATGCCGATCTAGGAAACATATGGAGTTAGAATGTATTCAAAAAACTAAAACTAAATTTTTTTGGAAATTCAAAAACCCTAAAGCTTCAGATGTCAAATTGGAGGCCAATCTCATGACCATTACTACTCTAGAAACTAAAATGTCTATTGATAATTCACCTTCAATTCCCATTAATTGTGAGGAGGTAGATCCAATTCTAGGCGAAAATAATAATGAAGATAAAGCCTATTCTAAGACTATTGAGGGGCTAGAGGAGGAGTCAAGGGATGATCTATCTGAAGATAATTATATATCATAGAAGATAGACGCATTTCACTATTTGCTGCAAAAGCAATAGGTTTTTCAAAACCTGATAGGAAGAAGAAAGACAAAGGTCGGAAATCCCTCAAAGAATTAATGGAGCAAGAAGCCTCTGAGAAGAAGTTCACTAGCATCAGGAAGTTTTTGTCAAGTACCAAGGGAGGAAGCCCCTCCATTTGTTTAGTTCCTTGGAATGTCAGGGGCCTTGGGGCCCCTGATAAGCAATGCTTATTTAAGTGCCATATTCAATTTCTTTCCAGTGACTTATATTTTCTTCAGGAAGCAAAAATCAGTCTAGAGGACAGAATGAGTTTTTGTCTTATTGCAAATGGGGGAAAGGTTTCTTTTGAAGAAATTGGTTGGATCTTCTGGGGGTTTATGGATTATCTGGAAGGAGAGGAAACTTTTGGTGGATATTGTGGAGGATAACCCTCATTGGATTGCAACCTCTGTATACAGTCTTTCATTGAATCAAATTTTCATGGTGATTTATGTTAATGGGCCCATAAAGACTATAGAAAAAGAGGCCACTTGGCTGGACATTTTGGATTTTATGAACATGAAGAAAGATTCCAAATTCATCACTGGTGGGGAATTCAATGTGATATTGTGCAATTTGGAAAAGATTGGTGGCAATATCAAAGTTAGCCAGTCTGTGATTGATTTTAGGAACATTGTTGATGGCTTGGGTTTGATGGACTACCAGACCTCCAACAAAATATTTACATGGAACAATCAACAAAGGGATTTCTTGAACATAGCTGAGCATCTTGATATGTTTCTCATCTCTCCAGAATGGATGGATAATCTAACCTTTGTGGGTGTTAAGCTCCTTCCAATCTCCGTGTTAGATAATTTTTCTATCAAGCTTGATATTTGAGGCAATTATGATAGCCTTAAAACTTGCTTCAAATTTTAGAACATGTGGTGAAGAGAGTAATTTAATTCTACTTCTTGAAGGCTGGTGGAAAGAGTATAGGGTGGTTGATTCTTGTAGCTTCAGGTTTATGCAAAAGATTCACTACATCAAAGGTAAACTTAGAGAGTGAAACAAAATGGTGTTCAAGATTTCTTTGATAAAAATAGAATTGAACAAGAATTGGCATCTCTCAATGAGATTTGGTCTTCAAATTTGGTATGTTAAAGGAACACAAAATATACCTTGGGAAAACCTTCATGATGGAAAAACTCGGCCTCCAAAAGCATCCATGCTTCATCATATTAATCAACCACAAAGCAATACAAAAACCTTATGGAGTTATAGTGAATACCCTTGAACTATCAAGCCCTCCAATGCATTCCTATGTGTTCAAGTATGAATCCATAAATTTTATGCCATGCTCCACAAATGCAATACTCCAAAGGAATGAATACAATAATAACCCAAAACCACTAAGCAACCTTAACCACTAAACATTTGCTTGCTTCTATAGACAAAATCTCACAAAAAAATAACTAGCAGTGAAGTAAAACCATATACCTTAACACCATGTGCTCACAACTAACCCTCACAATATTAAATAATTACAATATAACATTACAATTTTATAATCCAACATCACAATGGCCCCAATAAGTTTTCAAAGGAATCTCTACATATTACACGTTTGTGTGCAACATCACAAAATAAATAAAATATTACAATTATAAACATTATTATGCAAGGTGTACAATACCTTATTTCCCAACAAGACATAGTAGCTATATAGGTATTGAAGAGATTTACAAACATTATCCTTTTTTCAAAGCATCTTATCATGGGTCCATCCATAGAAGTTCATTATTTCTATATAAATTGAAATGTGATTGTAATTGCTACTCACTCATTCATGAGAGTTTATCTATAGAGCTATAAGAAGAATGAAAGATTGTTTGAGTAGCAACTCAAGTGATTGTGAAGCTTTGTCTACAACAAAAAGTATTGTAATGATGTCTGTGTTTGTAAAGAACTAAAGCTTAGTCGAATCTTTTTGAGATCTACTATTATTTTGAATAATATAAAATAGTTTATTTATTTTCTTTTATTTCAGCTCTCTCTATTTTCAAGAGATACTATCAGAGTCAAAGGTTAATTAGTTTCCTAGGGAGGTAGAAAATCCCAAGGAGTACAAGATTGTGTTAAACACTAATGGAAGCTAAAAGAGGGGGGAAATAAATATTCACAAAAACTTGATCAAATTAAGTATTTGAATAACAAAAATTATCCCAATACATGTGCATGAAAGTAAACAACTCACTAATCAAAACATTCTCACAAGAACACCAAGAGTTTTATGTGGAAAACTCAAACTAGAAAAAACAACAGCGAGATTCAAACTCACAATATATATTATAACTATTTTACATTACATAAGACTTCCTACCAAAAGAGCTCTCTACTCCAGACTTGCTAACTGAGGTGCACAACCTTAGGAAATATACAAATAAGCACTTGCTCAAGTAAAGATCACTTCTTTAGGGCAAGATACAAAACCACTCTTACAATATAATAGTGTTATTAGATCAAACTGTATATGAAATAACATCTGTTAAAATGTAGATAGCTATTTACAATGTATACTCATTTGTCTTCTCAATACATCTATGAATCTTCATACTTCCTTTATGACACAACTTTCATATCCACCACTTACACTCCACTTTCACATCATCTCCCATGCATGCCATCTATCTCACACACACCCAATACAACCGATCCACTCAATATATATCAACCAGATCAAAATATAACTTATTAGGTCAACCAAAGAAATATGAAACGTATACATAACATCATCTAGAAGGTAAAATAAAAATGTAATGGTTCAAACTGATTCGACACACCTTCCAATCAACACCAAAAATCTTTATGCATGACTGCTCAGACCAATACACACAAATCAGCACAACACTTGATTTGTAAAACACATGTTGTCTTATTTCAGACCTAAAAGAAAAGGGCTCATCTCAAAATAACCACAACATCTTGAATTGGAACTTAAATGGACAACATGGTCATCAGAGATATATTCGGTACACACACTCATTCCAGACGATAATAACTTTTACTAGATAAGATACAAAAGAAAATATAATTACTTCTAGACTAGGTAGGAAGCACCAAACTTCCAAAAACACAACAAATTATCTCCTTACATCATTTTATCAGCATAATGTGAATCTACAATCTATTTTGTAACATAGTACCATAGAAACAAACATTCAAAATGATAACTAGATACACTATGCATTAGCTGAACACATACAAATCCAGATCACCAATAACAACCGATTTATATAGGATTGAGAAAGGTTTGATATCAGTGACAACGAAGACATCTTTATGTGCAATAGATTAGTGTTTATAAATCATAGAAGTCAAAGCTACTTGCAGAAGTTTGGAACACAACTACCAATGAGAACAAGAGATCACACCATTTTCATTGCTAAGTCACTAGGAAGGCAGGTCCTAGAAGACTACAACACTTGAAGAGAAAGAAATTATTCATCCATTAAGACACCTATAGAAGCCACCAAAGATGATTGCAAGATGACAAACAAAAGTTGTCGTCAAAAGAATTGGTTAAGATATTGCCATAAGATAGAGTGGTGCAAGGGAGTAACATCAGTGACAAAGAGATCAAGTGCTAAAGGAGATTTCTAATCTAGATCAAAGAATTAGTAGATGTTTTGAGAGTGTATGCTAAAAGAGGTAGATCAAATCAAGTAGTGTAGAAGTCATAGAAAGTGAGGGTTTACAAGAGTCATTGCTAGTCCAATAATTAGTTGTAGGAATAACCAATCAAACAACAACTGCTAGCAAATAAAAATGAAATTGTGAAAGGTAGCTACCATCTCCAAAATTTGTTGCCAAGTTGAAAAAAAATGCCACTGAAGTATGATCACATGATTGGAAAATTAAAGTGTCGTTGTTAGAGAAGTCAACAAAAAAGTATGTTCTTGAGGAGAAGAAACTATCAAAAGGGTTATTTAAAAGAAACTTGTTGATTGGAGATTTTTGGAGCCACATATGTGCTCCTTTATGGCTTGAAATGAATGCCCTAGCTTGCACATTGTATAAGGTAAATGCAGTGATGTTAAAATAAGTTTGAGAAATGTTTAAGGAAAAATGATTTGCTGCTACTTGGGAATGAGAGATACCATATTCAGGTAGGAGATTTTGGTGGATTGTAAAGATGCACATGTTACAATAGTTGTTCATAGCACCATTAGCCACAAAGCATTGTAGTACCTATCCACAAATAAATCTCTGAAGAAGAGGAATCAAGCTGTTGGAACTCATCACAAGGTAGAGATTATTTGACCTTGCTTCATTAGTAAATGATGATGATGTGATGTTATTAGACTTGGTCAAAGGCCTATTAAGAGAGGAGAATAGAATCACAATAAAGGAGGTCAATGCAAATCCAAATAAGTGGTTTTTTATTTTTTAATTGAAGTCATTCTTTTATGAGATCACTATGTTTGTTCCTAAAGTTGAAAATAAAAGTTTTTTAGTCCCCAGACTTATGATTTGCAAGTATCATTTGTGAAGTTATCAGGAAAGTCAAAGCTGCAGATAGTAAAAAATTGTAAAAAGGGAGGTTGATTTGGTTTATATCCCCAAATGCCTTACAATGAAGCATCTTGGTCTAATTAAGATCATTGAAGTGTTTGGATTGGAGGTGAGAGGATATGTAGATGTTTGAGTAGATTCATAAGAACCATTTGCAATAGAAGACAAAGATTAGGAAAAAGATTCAAGGTGAGCAGATCTTTTCTACATTTGTCCAAAATTGCCAAATTATTATTGAGATCACCGCAAAGGACAAAAAAGGGAAAACAAATATCTCTCATAGTATTGAGATGTAAATGGGATTTGGTAATGAGCTTTTATTTTTGAGCAAATGTTTGATTGTGAGTCTTCTTTGCTAAAGATAAAACCATTTAGCATGTATTGTACTTGAGTTGTTGTAAAGGGTTCATGATTGATTGTCCCTCACGCCCCAAAGTATTTGGTTTAACATATTGATTAACCATGTATTTGAAATGGATTCCTATAGAACTAGTGACCGCATTGGTTGGTTATCCATGTATCTTTGTAAACGGATCATCTTTTATGTGGACTCAATAATCAATACTCGTATTGAAGGAGAATCATAAAACTCAGCAAATAAAACCCAAAGTGATGTTCAAAAGTGTGCATTATAAGTTAGTTTCCCCATTATGAGAGGTTCATGGTTAGCAGAAACCATTTGTATATGAGGTTCCTAGTCATCCAAAACCAATTGTAGGTGAGGTTTTTATTTATCCAAAACCATTTGTGTGATAGGTTCATGGTAATTTGAAACCATTTTGAAGGCTTGTGGTAATCTAAAATCATTTGTGAAGTTTGCCACTTTTATGTGAGGTTCATGGTTAGTCAAAACTACTTGAGTGTAAAGTTTATGGTCAGCTAGAAACCATTTGTGTGAAGATTTTGTGGTCAACTTGAAACCACTTGAGAAGTGTATTGGTTAGGGATAAGCTGCAAAATCCCAAGGTGATTATGATGAGGGTAAGTAAAAAAAAATGAAGCAACATGCTAAAGCTCACTTAACTAGAATTTATATTAAGTGTTGTAAATGGGTATCTAAAAAGGTTTTAAGCCGGGACCCATCTTTTTTAGATTATGGGGGATATTTAAATTAATTTGCATAGTTAATATATTGAGGGATGTTGGAAGTAGTAAATTAATTATCTCGTGTCTATAGATAGAGAACAGGGACCTGTCACTGTCTCTAGCAGTAGAGCCTTATTTTCTGTACTTGGGAACCTTCTCTTAGCATCCTTGTGCAGCTAGCCTTATCACTATCATTTATGCTCTATTTGACTATAAATATAGTAGATTGAGCATGTACATTAAAACTCATTTTTAAAGTTTCTCCTCTAACCCATGTTTTTAACAAATTCTACGCTACCAAATAGAAAGAATAGATACTTGAAATTAAAACCCAAAGACCAAACCCGTATTCCACTACTATTCTTACACCTATAAATTTGGAGCAAGTTGCTCTCACTAATTCAGGTTGGAGAGAATTATAAGGCCCCATTGCTAACATGAGCAATGATGGTCTACCTCATCCCTCTTGACTAATTGACAGTTTGAAACCCTTCCTACCCACCAAAAGTTGCATCCTCCATTAAAGCGTGGATTGCTATTGTTTCCAAAGTCAATGAAGGGGTTCTCCATTAAAGGGTCTATAGGAAAGGTTCTTTACAGTTACCTCCGAGTTAATCCAATCAACAATCAAGTCACATAGCTATTGAAACAGGAAAAACGTCTAATGAATGAAATTTCTATATTATTTAGTCAAATTTTACCCTTTTAAGCGATGCATGAACGAGCTTATTTGTATATTAAACAAACATCAAGCGTCGAATGCATCCACCGAGCCATGAAACAACAATTAAGAACTGATTGCATGTAACGAACAAATCGGAAATTAAAAACATTGAACTTTCCAGTTGGCACCTTACTACACGTTATAACGTTCGGCGCGGGTGATCCTCATTGACTCAGACTCCACTGCTAATGCAATACATCAATAATCGTTTCTGGGTGTTATTATTAAACCCAACATGATGAATTGTTGTTATGTAGGCGGCCTTGCCGAGGCGTCCCAAGTATCTAAATTATAGAAAAGATCAGATTGGTCGTAGGGTTGTGTCACGACTTGCGGATCCGGCTGAAGTGGAGGCATCTGAACGCTCTCCTCAAGTGGTATATGTTCTGGAGATTGTAACAGATATTTTGTATCATTCTCTTCTTCTTCTGCCACTTGATGTGCTTTATCTTTTACTGAATCTTCAGCCGGTGGTGCTTCTTCAATGCGCGTACCCGCTTGGGGAAATGTGTCATAGGCGAAGCCAACCGCGATGGCAGCTGCTCGAACAGCCTCAGGTGATGGATTGCTCTCTGCATTTGTCACCTCCAATGCAGTTGAGTTGATCTTCGAGTCTGGATAATTGAAAGACATTGCGTTGGGTCCTCGAAGGCACAGGAGCGCGGTGTCATAAGCTCGAGCTGCAGCGTAGGCAGTGGAATATGAGCCCAGCGATATGCGTGATCTCTTTCCTGACCGAATTTCGGCCACATATTTCCCCCATTTTCTCTTTCTCACGCCTTGGTATCTCATTTCTTCTCCATCATTCAGCATATTCCAAATCGTTTAGTCTCGATATCAGTTTATACGACTATATTCTACCTGATTCTGAGGTTACTGGGTATAATTTTCTATTTGAATCTGAAGGATCCAGCATAGACATGAGTCAATAGATTCATCCTTATAACGTCCCGCATCGATTGATAGGATGTCTGCAAGCCGAAAAATCAGCAATTAGTTTAATGTTAAAAAGGAAATTTAATTTTGAACTTAATGAATAATTTGCCATTTATTTAAACTTCTCTATGAAAACCAGTCTCTTGGGGCGGAGGGATGTGTCAGAATTGGCTGTCTAAGATTGTTTTACCAGTCAAACAATTTATAATATTTTACACTTCATTTCTAACAAAAACGATAGTACATAATTGCTCACTTTCATTTCTGTATAGGTCATTCTGTTGCTTAAACCTCGCATTTCAACAACATTGATTAGCTTCCCCGAACTTGTGATATCCCATTTCAAGCAATGGACGAAGGACAACTGAATCGGGATATTTGTTCAGCGTACGTATGCAATTACAATTACAGCGAGATGGCTTAGTCTGTAATCGAGTCAAGTCAAATCCGTAAGAGTGATGCCGCAAGCTTCGGAGGTTTACCAGACTTTGACACATAAATTCAAATTCAAATGTTTTGCCCTGTCGAATACGAAGATGAGCTGCTCCACTTGTTGACCATTTCAATTCGAAAGCTTATTAGGTATGACAAGAAGTTAAGTCCTTTATACGGCGATACAATGCAGTGTGTCGGTATATGAGCTTCCTTCATACGCACGATCCAAAATAAAGGTCCAATTAGGGTATACATCATAAAGAACCCTACGAAGGGACAAGGGCTCGCTGAAATCGAACAAAAAGGAGTTCATTGATCTTTAAAAACCCAATGGATGTGAAAATCCTTTTAATTTTTAATAAACATAATATAATTTCTACCTTATTTTTCTATGTTCAACACTCAAATTTCCACTTAGAAGATAAAGCATCAATGCATGATTGACTTTGGTCAATCACTTCGATTTCACTTGATATAGTGAATATGGATTTCCCTTGATTTAGTACTCTTTAAAATGTCTTTTCTTTTGGGGATACGTGTTCATTAGAATATTCATGAGCATCAAGTATCTTATTAAATTATTTGGTACATACCATCTTCTTGTAAATGGGTGGCTATCATCCTTAGTCACTATCTAGGGAGCAAACTTGGAAAGGATAGCTCATCTATTGCTTTATTTTAATGGGCCACTACTATATGTTAGTCACATGACTACTCTTTTTTTGATAGAATGACGGCAAATTATTCTTGCTTATGTTGATGAAAACATTGTATAACCTATTTGTTAATGATCATTATTTCACCTATAATCATAGTGACTATGCGGAATACTTTAGGCTAATTGGAAATGGCATATACATATAATTCATTGTGGTATTAATTATTCCTCCGCCATGTATCAAATTCTTTTAATTATTATGTTATTGACTATTCTAATGAATCTTCTTATGAGAATTCTAGCATAGACCATGTCTTCAAAATAAATGGTGTAAAAGCTCTTATAGGGATGGTGCAATACCTTTAAGAAAGATATCTTCTATTTTTTATTTCAATCAAAAGGGTGAAATAAAAAAGTAGCTCTCGAAGAACCAATAAGGCCTTGAACATTTATGGAAGACTTTTAAGAAGATAATTGTCAAATTACCATCTTACTATATGAGAAATGAAGTTATTTTACTCTTACCAAAGAATCTCATTTCCAAACAAGGAAAATAACATTGAGGATCAGGGACACCCAACTTAGGGAAAGTATTTCATCATAAAAGATCTCTCCAGTTCTATTCAATTGTCATCACAATTTAAAGAGATTGGAATAATAGCCATCACATATCAAAACCTTTTGTGTAGTGATTGGATTTTGGGTGATGTCATTCAAGGGGATTGTGCATGACACAACTTAGTAGCTAAATCATGGATGTAAGACTTAATAGGCCTATTATAAGACCCTTAGGCATTATATGCTACAAATTTTTATCAATTCTTGGCCTAAGGTGATTCCATTGAGGGGGAGTGTACAAATGAATGACACCACTTGGTGGCTTAATATTAAATATAAGTCCTTATGGCATAAGCAAGTCTTAGATGAATTAAAATAAGACCTATAGGCATTAGTAAGTCCTTTGGGAATTTTTAAGTCTTGTCGGTCAATTGTAAATTCTTCTCTTTTTAAATTTTCTACTTATAAAAGCATTTGTAATATATGAGACCTACAGGCACTTTGTAGTGAACCTAGGGAAAGGTCAATTTAAGGAGAACATGGCTCTAGGATGACTTTTTATAAGACCTCATAGCATCATATTCAAAACATTGTGATTATAAGTTATGACAAGATGTCTTTCATATGGTCAAAAATGTGTGATCTTCATGTTGGCATATATTTGTTCCCCTATTTATCATTGTCAATGGATACCTACATTACTTGGCTACTTCATTTTTTCTTTTGTGTGACATGTTATGTCCCATATTAACATTAAGTGCGAGTGTTAGAAACTAATGTTATTATGCGTCACACCCTTATAACATTTATATATTGTTCTGATATAAGGTTATCAAACCTTATATATTATATACTTAATTAAGCATATTCCATTTGAAATAATTATAATCTAATAACTATTAAGTTATTAATAATTTATGAATGGGGATTATTGAAAACATGTGACCAATACCTATTAAGGTATTTATGCACCCTTCCTCTTATATTTAAGGAGATTCTCTCTCATTTGAGAGGTTGAGAATTCAGAGTTTTATAGTGATTTATATCACTATCTACATAAGGTGTTATTGGCCATGTCAAAGTAAAGAGAAATATCGCTAGCTTCAGTCTATTATGATAGGATATATTTTATAATTTTTTTAATAAAATTATATTTTATGTTGTCTTTTACATGAAAGGGTTTTTCCTATGTATATTATGTGTAATTTGTGAATTTATAGTTGTATGCTTCTCATCTTATTTATTTTATATGTTTTTTTATATAATTAGTATCCTAAGATCCTTATTTCTAACATATGCTAATAAAAATGAACTTGCGCTTTTTAAGTATTATAGGAAGCTCATGCAAGAATTAATTGATATCACATAATAGAATAATAATTTATTAAAAAAACTCTATCTTTCATATGACCAACCAAACTTCACATAAATACTTTATAGAAAGTACTATAATCTTTAATTATTAAAATATCCCATATAATGTTAATGCCAAACCTTAGAACTTAAATCCTTAAGACAAATTACTACCAAACCTCTTGATACTTAGTTCCAAGAATTTGATTCATTGTCAACTTCCATCCTCCAATCCTTAATTCTTCCTTTAGTAGACATATTTGATGGATTCCTTAAGAAATCTCTAGCCTTTTCTCTTATAGACATATTCTAAGGTATATAGATATTACAAAGTTCATTTACTAGACTATCAAAATTAAGTGGTTGATAATCAACTAGAGGGGAATTGGTATTTTTTTCTTTCCCTTTATCTTTTGTAGTTCTTTATTCTTCATTTCTTCCTCTTCTTTGCAGGGGTCTCTATCGAAGAGAGAAAAGTTCTCTTTCTCTAACTAAGGGGTACAATGTCCTCTTCTTCTTCAACATCCTCTTTCTTAACTATTGCCCTTGCAAACCTCTTTCTACTCATAATTGTTTTTTGCACTTCCTATTTTGTTCTACTATTGTCTACTTTCTCAATGTCAGGCTATAGACCAACTTTTTCTCTTGTTTCCCTTTTCTTATGTCTTTGTCCTTTACTTTCAATTGATATTGCTCTTCTTGGGGTTTTAGGAAGGAACCAATATTTACTAAAGGAAAGGTAGACATTGACCTAGTATTCCTTTGTGCTTGTTTTCCAAAGGCTTCTTCTACTATGGGAAGGTTTATCTATTTGTACAAATTCTCCATTTTATTTGCATGTTTGGTCTCATATTTCTTTTGCTTCATCTTGTTCAATAATTCAGTTACAGTCTTAAATATTTTTGCACTCTGATCTACTGATAACTATAATAGAGTCTCTATATTTTTATCCACATACTCCTCTAATATCTCATAGCGTAGCCTAGGTAGCCAAGTAGTTCTTGGCTCTATCACCTCAATGTAGCAATGGTCTTTGCTAACCAAAAGGGTGATCTCATTTATATACTTTCATACCAAACTAGCAAGAATCCTCTCTCATTCCCACATCTTGCCTTTAAAATTATTAAACCAATTCAAATATGTAGTATTATAAACTTTTGTATCATTATTAAAACTTCTAATTAGATATTTTATTTTCTCTACTATTGGAGTAAACTTATTCCATACTTCACTCTTATCACATGGGAGATCATTCATGAACATAGATGCCATAAACATGATTAGGGAACTATACTTGAATGGATACTTTCTTATCTTTGCCTTGTATAGATTATCTAAAAGTCATTGTTAGAAGCACAAATCGATAAAAAAATTCCCCCTTAACTACATGTTGTCACATGGACTTGCACCCGATGCAAGCTTGAACTTCCTGAAATCTAGTCACACATTGGACTACTCTCAGGCTGTGGGTATCCTATTATGAGAGCAGACCTCCAGATTATAGGTCGGCTTCCTATTTGATCACCTAAAGAACTTAATTGAATTTCTGAGAAAAGGGAAGAAGGATATGCATAAAATTGAAAATTAACTAATGCTAGGCGATCCACCAATGATAAAAGACCTACACACTGCTTACAAATCCATAAGATAACCAACTAATGAAACTACTTAAACTCACAACTCAAACATACATGTTTTCATAAATGATTCTCTTGAAAGGCTAGCTTACTGATGTTCAAAAAAAGGAGAATAATAATGTTCTCACAATTTTGATGCAACAAATTCACATACACAATCAGAGACCTGCACTATAACATGTACCTCAGCCATAAGGGTATAAAGAAACTAAGATAAAATGAAGGATTCTACAAAAGAATCACAAAATTTTAATCAAAATGCTTACAATCATAACACTTAGACCAAAAAATTTAAGGAGGAACTCAACTTCTTTATTAAAAACAAGGAACTTTCTGCATTACAAATCTGGAAAAAACTCCTAAAAAATGAGTTACAGGAGCCTGAATATCTGATGCTACCCAGGTACAAACAACTTGATAACTCTAACTCTAGAACTTCCCCTCTCAAAAGAGTGAAAAACAATCAATTATATGAAAGCTTGCAAAAAATTCAAAATTCAAAATTTTTGCTCCAAGATAGATCAATTGTCATCCATTCTAAGCTTTTCCTCAAAATCAAGGGGCTTAATTGAGAGAGAAACTCTTCCAAAATTGCAACTTACTACCTGATGACTTCTCCTTTCTTCGAAGTTGATTCCACCTAGACGCTACCGGACTTGGCCTGCTTTTGAATCATTTGTCTATAGAGAGTTTACAACTAACGCACCTTCTTATCGGCTTATTAGGCATATCTTCTAAACATGTTGTACTGACAAGCAATGGTGTGCTCCAAAACAACATGCTTTCCTATCGTGTCATCGGAGTAGCGTCTAAATAATTACTTCGATGCCCGATGATATTTTTCAAACTGCGCACTCCCTCAATGGTTTTCTTCATCGGGTCATTGAAATAGCACTGAAACACTTATTCTGATGCCCAATGAAGCGCTTCCCAACTAAATGCTTCCTTAGCGGACCCCACTTCTTGGTCACCATGTCGTGGCAAATAAACACCGCGCATCTTCTGATCATGGTATAGTGACAACTGCTAGATCTTCAAGAACCTGTTTGGTATTTATCTCTTCTGAGTTGCTCTCTTCATCCTGGGCCCACAGGAATGAGCAACGATATTGAACTTTGAACCATTGAACCACTTTGAATCGGTTCAAACTTCAAGTTCAAAGTTGATTTAAAAAAATAGACATCCGCTCATCTGTAGACTTTTGCCACATGTCAGCCTCTGATTTGCTCATGGGTCCACTTTGTCTGCCATCTAGACTGCCATATGG
The DNA here is from genome assembly GCF_030272615.1 of Cryptomeria japonica. NCBI lineage: Eukaryota > Viridiplantae > Streptophyta > Pinopsida > Cupressales > Cupressaceae > Cryptomeria > Cryptomeria japonica. The sequence goes on from NC_081407.1 coordinate 715,070,366, forward strand.
ACTTGATCTGCCTTGGTTCTTCATCTTCTCTCTACCACCTGGCACATCCTCATTCTTTTTGAGCCCACCTGGACAGACATCTCAACTACCACCTTGACAGTCACCAAGTTGCATCAGATAACCAGCCAGCATCTTCATCATGCGGTATAATGATAACCCTCAGATCTTTTGGACTACCGTTGATCTTCTTGATCTGCTCGACCCTTACCTCTGACTATCTGTGTCACATGTCAATCTCTGGTTTGCTATCTTCTCCACTTGAGCACGGCCTCATCTGCCACCTCAGTACCACTGGGCCCACCATTTTTACTTTGGTTTGTTCAGCATCAGTCTTTCAACCAAACTACCTCCCTTGGCGAACAGTTTTGATGTCTCATCAAAACTACAGTTTCATCGATACCTATTATTTCAATGAAATCGATGCATTCGGTGAAACCATTTAGAGATCTATCGCAGCCTAGGTTTGTGCAAAATTCACCTTGATGACATGCCACCTATTGCGAGGCTTGTCACCACATGTCACCTTGTGATACACTCAAAGTCCACCTCAGCACCACCTGACCTTCCACCTGGATGCCACCTCATTAGTCGCTAAGTTGCGGTGATTTACAGTCGAGCACTTTTGCATAGCGGTATAGTGATGGCCGTCAGATCCTTTGCAACTTTCTCACATGTTAATTTTCCCTTTCACTATAAAATTTGGTTGCTTTGAGATGGGTGCACATGCGGGAGGCCCACTAACACTAAACTACCACTTGTTAAAATCCTGTAAGCTTTGACACTAAGGATATATGTGGTCTTGCATATAAATGTGATAAATTTCCTCCGCGTGGCCAATGTGGGATAAGTGGTCCTTCTTGGTCCTTTCCTCTATCACGCAACCCCTACAGTTTTTTTTTTTTTTTACTTGAAGGTTTTTGAGCCTCTCCAAATTCAAAAAGGAATTTTGTAATGAAGCATGAAAATTTATGTAATCTATCTATCTTTGTAACATTCATCTCCATCAGCATGTTGGGCTCAACCCTCATGGGAGCCACATTTGAAACCAAATGCTATATTTTACCTTTCCTATGTCTGCACATAAAGAAAACAAGCTAGACAAAAACATGTATTCTTTTCATACTTAGCACTCGTTTTCCCCTTCTGAGGCATATGTGCAAAGTATAATGACATGATCATATTGTATGTTGTCATTGATGTCAATATGTTGAGGAATGAACCGGTATATGTGATGCAAGAGAATCGGTATGATGTTGTGAACCGGTATATGTGAAAAAGTGAAGCGGTATGTTTGTCCAAGTGAACCGGTATATGGAATGTTTTATATCAAGGTTTCATGTGGTATGACTACCGGTTGGTAGTCTTAGCTTTAGGGTTTCTAGTTGAAGTATTCCAATCCTGTGTGATTCAATCGATGACATCATGTGATGAGTTAGCATTGTAATGAAGAACAGATTGTGTTGCCACGTTAGCCTTGTGTGCATGAAGGATCTTGCATGAAGGAGATTGATCCTATCTACCTCGGGAATGTGCGAAGTCTCTATAAACGGTGGAGAATGCGTGATGGGTTATCAGCCTCCAAGAAGCAGTGAAGAATGAACGATGGAGAATGTCTTGAGATCTATTAAAAACTATTGTAATCAATGCAATATGTTCAATGGTTAGGATTGAAATGACTGAATTGCTTAACCTAAATGTTTAGGGTTTAGGGTTTATGCTACCAAGCTATCTTTCCTATAAGGTCGATGTTGTTTTTCATGTTGAGGTTGTTGGCAAATATTGTGTGTGTATCTAAGTGCAGAGATACGTGATTCTTGCCAGACAAGATAAGAGAATAGATACCTAGAGAGTGTGATTGGAGAAGGAAGGAACTAAAGCGGATCTGCATTAGCATTGAAGTGTTGTTACCAGATCATTCTAATACCTGTTGACCTCTAACAACTTCAACAGTTCGAAAATCCCTTAACAGGGTAGCTTTAACCGGCTTGATGTAAATCCTTTAACAAGGTCTAACCCTTAACTGGGTATTTTAGCCATCCCTTAACCAGGTGATCCCTAGTAGGATCAATTCCTAACATAACCTATTGTAAAGTATTTAACCGAACTAGGCTCCTAATAGAGCGAACTTTAAAAGGGTTCAAAGAACAGCTTGTGGGTATTCATCCCCACCGTGGTTTTTCCCAGTTGGGTTTACACGTGAAAAATATGTGTGTTATGTGTGATGCTTTTCATGTGATGCTTTTTTATTCTCTGTCAAGCAGTAAAGCATGTTGAACCAGTAAGTCTTTACATTTTTGTTGATGTGTTACTAGTGTATGTATATGGGTGAAGTGGAAATATGATGTTAGATTGTGAGGAAAGCCAAGAGTTACTGGTTTATGTCTTTCACATTCTTATTGTGTTTAATTGGTAGTAATCTGGTTTAGACTGGTGTTATTGCTTGCCAGTCAAGTGTAGTGTTTTCAGTCAAACTGGTTCAAGGACAAGTATTTTTGTCAGTACTGATTCACCCCCCCTCTCAGTACTGGTTTGGTACTAATTGTTCATCATTGATTCATCAATTGATATTAGAGCGTCCTCCAAGTCCTCTATGTTGTAAGCTTAACCACTTGAGGTAAAGATCCTACTCTAATGATGAAGAGGGAAGGTCCAAAGTTCAACAGAGACAACTTTAAAATATGGAAGGACACAATGAAGATATACATTAGAAGCATGGGTGCTCAACACTGGAGCTATGTTGAGAATGCTTATGTTATCCCTACCGATACTCTCACCGATGATGAAAAGAGAGAGATTCGGGAGAATGGGCAAGTCATGGAAACCCTAATCAACAGTTTATTTGACATTGAGTTTATTGATGTTCAGGATAAAGAGAATCTCAAAGAAGTATGGGATGCCCTTGAGAATATCTATGGTGGTGATGAGCATGTGAAACAAGCTAAGGAAGAAAGCCTTAGGGGAAAGTTTGAAGACATGTGGATGGTTGAAGGAGATACCATTCAACAATATGGAATAAGAATCAAAACTATTGTTGGAGATATCAAGAGTGCAGGTGGTAAAATGGAAGATTCCACTATTGTTAGCAAAGTTTTGAGATCCTTATTACCGGTCTATGCAATAAGGGTTACTGTTATTCAGGAGTTGAGGTGTGTAGACAAGACAAAGGTATCCCTGGACTCCATCATTGCAAAGTTAACAACTTATGAGCTAAATAATTATGATGGCAGTATTTAGAAGACTGAATCAGCCTTTAGAGCATCTGTTGCACCATCTAGAAAAGGCAAAGAAGCTAGTACCAATGGTGAACCAAGACAAAGTATAGAAATGGATGATGAGGAGATCCTGATGGAATTTGAAGCTCTTCTTGCCAAGAGACTTCCCAAGGGAACTGGTAAATACAGAGGTAATCTTCCTTTGAAATGCTTTTCTTGTAACCGGATAGGACACATTATTGTAAACTGTCCTTCTGGTGATAACAAGGACAAACCAAAGAGGCTGGATAAATTCAAAGGAGGAAACCGGAGAACTTGTTTTGTAGCAGTTGATGAAGGTGTCACTGATGAGGAATTAGAAGATGAAGAAAATGAAGATATTGTGTTTGTAGCAGTCAAGGAAGATGTGTCAGACAAGAAGGCTCTTGTCTCCCATTTTGATAATTCCAATGAGTGGATTATTGATAGTGGTTGTTCTCACCATATGACTAGTGACCGGAGTAAGTTTCTATTTCTAGAAGAGTATGCTGGTGGTGTGGTTCATTTTGGTAATGATGCACCATGTATGGTAAAAGGCAGAGGGTCAATCTCTCTGAATGGAAGAAGCAGTACTGACAATGTGTATTGGGTAGAAGGTCTCAGACACAACCTTTTGAGTGTTACTCAACTGAATGATAATGGACTCACTCTAGAATTTAGAAATGGAGTGTGCAAAATAGGAGGAAAGAATGGTGAACTGATGGCTACCGGTATGTAAACCAAAGGTAACCTATTTTAGCTAAATGCTAATGTCAGTACATGTCTAATGGCTAAGTTTGAAGATAGCTGGATATGGCATAGGAGACTCTGCCATGTAAACTTTGATAATATTGTGAAGGCCAGTAAGATCAAGGCAGTTAGAGGATTGCCTATGCTGAGAAAACCGAAGAATCCTTTGTGCAGAGAGTGTCAATTGGGGAAAATGTCTTCCTCAACCTTCAAAGGTAAACCTTTTACTGCAAACAATTTACTTGATCTTGTGCATACTAATTTGTGTGGTCCTATGAAAACTAGGAGTGTGCAAGGAGATAGGTATTTTATGATTCTTACTGATGATTACTCAAGAATGATGTGGGTCACATTCTTGAAGGACAAGTTTGAAGCCTTTGGAAAGTTCAAAGCCTTCAGAGAACTGGTAGAAAAGAAAGCAGTAAGAGGATTAAGTGCCTGAGAACTAATCAAGGAGGAGAATTCACTTCCGGTGAATTCAAAAAGTACTGTGAAGAGAACGACATCAAGAGGCAACTGTCTGCCCCCCAGACTCCATAGAAGAATGGCCTAGCAGAGAGGAACAACTAGACTATGGTTGAAGCAACTAGAACTATGTTGATCCAAGGGAAGGTTGCTCACACCTTTTGGAGAGAAGCGGTGAGCACTGCAGTCTAGACAATGAACCAGGTACTCATCAAAAAGGGAAAGGATAAAACACCTTATGAGTATTGGACCGGTAAGACACCAGTGGTAAGCTACTTTAGAGTGTTTGGTAGCAAATGTTATATCAAGAGGAGTGAACATCAGAGCAAGTTTGATGCTAAATGTGATGAGGGAATATTTCTAGGATATTCCACAAAGAGAAAAGGTCTCAAATGTTTCAACAATAGGACTCAGAGAATTGTTGAAAGCATCAATATTAGAGTTGATGAAACATCTGAGAAATCTGAGGAAACTGATAGTGAGCAAGTAGGAGATGAATCTGTTGTAACCTTCTGGGAACTGGTTACAAAATAGCCTAGCACCAGTAATAGTGCTCCTACATCGGTAGATGATGATGCTGATGAAGATGAGGATGAAGAAGAAAAGCAAGAAGAAACTACTAAGATCATTCCTAGGTATGTAAATCCTAATCATGGTCCAAAGCAGATCATAGGAGACAAGGATGCAGGAATTCTTACAAGAAGAAAGGTTAGAGAAAACTCTTGCATGATCTCTGAATTTGAGCCTAAAACATTTAGAGAGGCACATAAAGATGAAGACTAGATCAAGGCAATGGAAGAGGAACTTGACCAGATAGAAAAGAATCGTACATGGTCTTTTGTACCTAGACTGGAGCATAAAAATGTCATTGGCACCAAATGGGTTTTCAGAAATAAGTTGAATGAAGATGGTTCAATGGTTAGAAACAAAGCCAAATTGGTGTGTAAAGGATATACCCAAGAAGAAGGAGAAGACTATGGAGAAACCTTTGCTCCAGTAGCCAGATTGGAAGGAGTTCATATGCTTCTTGCATATGCAGCATTCAAGGGATTCAAAGTATATCAAATGGATGTAAAGTCTGCATTCCTGAATAGAATACTAGAAGTGAAGGTGTATATAGAGCAACCAGATGGGTTTGCTCTATCAGAAGATAGTGACATGGTGTGTAGGCTAAATAAGGCCTTGTATGGACTAAAGCAAGCACCTAGAGCATGGTATGAACGCTTGCACTCCCATCTTGTGAAGATTGGATTTGAGAGAGCAAGTGAGGATAGTAATATCTACCTAAAGTTAGAAGGAGATCAAATTCTAATCTGTGAGGTATTTGTTGATGACATGATTTTTGAAGGAGATGACAAGTTGAGTCATGATTTTGTAGATGAGATGAAAAAGGAGTTTGAGATGTCACTTATAGGGGAGATTAAGTTTTTCATTGGACTACAGATTCAACAAATGAAAGATGGAATCTTTATCACTCAGTCCAAATATGTCAAAGAGGTGTTGAAGACCTTTGGCATGGAAGATGGCAAACCGGTTGGTACACCGATGGTGACCGGTTGTAAACTATCAAAGGAGGATGACTCAGGGTTGGTAAATGAGAAGGAATACTGATCAATGATTTGTAAATTGCACTATGTAGTACATAGCAGACCGAACATTGCACATGCAGTGGGCATTACTGCAGAGTTCCAGAAAAGCCGTAGAGAATCCCACTTGGTAGCAGTCAAGTGGATTCTGAAATATCTGAAGGGAACTATTGACTATAGATTATGGTATCCATTCAGTAATGATTTTAACCTGAAAGTGTTTACAGATGCTGACTAGGCTGGTAATATGGACAACCGGAAGAGCACAACCGATGGTGCATTCTTTCTTGGTGGAAGACTAGTCTCATGGATGAGTAAGAAGCAGAGTTGTATCTCTTAGTCTATAGCAGAAGTAGAGTATGTTGCAACATTTATGAACTGCACCCAGACACTTTGGACGAAGCATGTATTAAATCACTTCAAAGTTCCTGTATCTGAATCGGTAAGTATATTTTATGACAACACAAGTGTGATTAACATCTCCAAGAATCTAGTTTTACATTCTAGAACCAAGCACTTTGAGCTAAAGTATCATTTCTTAAGGGAAAAGGTTCAGAACAAAGAAGTTGTAATGGAACATGTTTCCACTAAGGAGCAGTTAGTATACATATTCACCAAGCCTCTACTAAAGGCTACCTTTACCTATTTGAGAGGTGAATTAGGGGTGCTGCCTCTTCAAGAGGTGAACTAAAGGTGTGTGCTCCACATAAGTCAAGACTTACAATGATATATCTTTTTCAGGATTGGTGTGTTGAAGGATGCTACTCCTTAGGGGGGGAAACATAGTAGAACAAAGATGTATATGCCTCCACTATGGCATTGTTGTCAAAGGGGGAGAAGATGTGAAGTGGAGAAGATATCTACAATGTTGGGGGAGAATATGTGAAGCAGAGAGATATCTTTATAAATTGCCATCAATGCCAAAGGGGGAGATTGTTGGCATATGTGCAAAGTATGATGACATAATGATATTGTATGTTGTCATTGATGTCAATATGCTGAAGAATGAATCTGTATATGTGATGCAAGAGAACCGTTATGATGTTGTGAATTGGTATATGTGAAAAAGTGAAGTGGTATGTCTATCCAAGTGATCCGATATGTTGGAATGTGAACCGGTATATGGAATGTTTTGTATCAAGGTTTTATATGGTATGACTACCGGTTGGTAGTCTTAGCTTCAGGGTTTCTGGTTGAAGTATTCCAAGCCTATGTGATTCAATCGATGACATCGTGTGATGAGTTAGCATTGTAATGAAGAACAAATTGTGTTGCCATGTCAGCCTTGTGTGCATGAAGGAGATTGATCATATCTACCTCGGGAATGTGTGAAGTCTCTGTAAATGGTGGAGAATGCGTGATGGGTTATCAGCCTCCAAGAAGTGGTGAAGAACGAATGATGGAGAATGTCTTGAGATCTGTTCAAGACTGTTATAATCAATACAATATGTTCAACAGTTAGGATTGAACCGACTAAATTGCTTAACCTAAATGTTTGGGGTTTAGGGTTTATGCTACCGAGATATCTTTCCTATAAGGTCGATGTTGTTTTTCATGTTGACGTTATTGGCAAATGTTGTGTGTGTATCTAGGTGCAGAGATACATGATTCTTGCTAGACCAGGTACAAGAATAGATACCTGTAGAATGTGATTGCAAAAGGAAGGAACTAAAGTGGATCTGCATTGGCATTGAAGTGCTATTACGAGATCATTGTAATACCTGTTGACCTCTAACCACTTCAATAGTTGTAGCTTTAACCGATCCGCTTGAGATCATGGTAGCTTTAACCGACTTGTTGTAAATCCTTTAACAGGGTGACTCAAAATCATTGAGTTCTTAAAATCCTCTAACAAGGTAACCTTTAACAGGGTTTAACTCTTAACTGGGTATTTTAGCCATCCCTTAACTGGGTGATCCCTAGAAGAATCAGTTCCTAACAAAACCTATTGTAAAGTCTTTAACCAGACTAGGCTCCTAATAGAGCGGACTTCAAAAGGGTTCAAAAAACAGCTTGTGGGTATTCATCCCCACCGTGGTTTTTCCCAGTTGGGTTTCCACATGAAAAGTATATGTGTTATGTGTGATGCTTTTCATGTGATGCTTTGTTACTCTCTGTCAAGCAGTAAAGCATGTTGAACCAGTAAGTCTTTATATTTCTGTTGATGTGTTACTAGTGTATGCATATGGGTGAAGTGGAAATATGATGTTAGATTGTGAGGAAAGCCAAGAGTTACTAGTTTATGTCTTTCACATTCTTACTGTGTTTAACCAGTAGTAATCTAGTTTAGACCGGTGTTATTGCTTGCCAGTCAAGTGCAGTGTTTTCAGTCAAACCAGTTTAGGGAAAAGTGTTTTTGTCAGTACTGATTCATCCCCCCTCTCAGTACTGGTTTGGTACTAACTATTCATGATTGATTCATCATGAGCTTGTAGCTAAAATAGGTAACATTTTTTGTGACATCTGCCATATGTTTTCCTGCTAAACATTTTGACCAACTGCCTTATGTGTTTCATTGGGCATAGAGTCACTGAGACTGATAGAAAACTGAAACAACACATCACACATGACTGCAAAAACTCTCATTTCTCTCTCAAAAAAAAAACCTATCCTAATCTATGGAGTACAGGTGTGTGGTTTATGGTAGTGATCTTAACACCTTACTGTCATGAATTAGGCATGTCTATTGACAGATTAGGACAGGACAAAAAAACAAAACACCTCTGAAACACTGCAACAATTCATTACAACTATATGAGGGAGATGCCTTTTGTGCGTGAGAGGGGATAAACGTATTCATTGTTTCATATAACAAAAACCTCTCTTTTATAGCTTCAATGAATTACAATAGTATGACTCTTATTACGCCTCTTGAACTCTGCACTAGGCACTTAGGGAAAACAAAACTACAAACTGACCTATTGTGCAAAGCACTTATTACCACTAGGAAAACTGAAATATGTAAAAATTTTAGGCATACCTCAAAAGAAATGCTTGAGTTGAATCCCATTGACTGGGATTGGCTCAACTTCACCATCCAACTTAGACAGCTGGAAGGCATTGTGCTGCTTGCACTCAGAAATCATATAAGGCCCACTCCAAAAAGCATCAAACTTTGTATGCTTGCCTGGCCTGCTCCTGAATTCATCCCATTTTAGGACAATGTCACCTTCCTTGAACACTCTAGGAGAAGCCCTCTTATCAAAATATCTTTTCATTTTAGCTTGGTGATGCTTAATTTGCCTCATTACCTTATTTCCAACTTCCTCTAGCTCAATTAGCTGAGCCAATCTTGCTGACATAGGCTCTTCTTCAATCATATACAACTGGTTAGATAAATCAAGGGCTATAAACTCAAGTGAAATAGGAAACCTTGCCTCTTTCCCATACACAAGCATGTATGGAAACATTCTAGTGGACCTCTTTGGTGTGATTCTATCAGCCCATAAGGCTGATTTAAGCTTGGTATGCCAAGCTCGCTAATTTCCTTCCGTGGTCCTTTTGATGATTCTGAGCAGATTCTTATTTGTGGACTCAGCTTGTCCATTTCCCTAAGGGTAATAGTTAGATGTTATGTTGAGATAAACACCATTCTTTACTACCCAAATAGATATTTGACTCCCTAAAAAAGCAAGAACATTATCTGAAACTATAGATTCAGGGACACCAAATCTAGTTATCAACTCATCATAAAAGTTCAAAACAACTATCTCATTTGCTTCCTTTAGTGCTATAGCCTCAGACCACTTAGTAAAATAATCAGTGGCTATGAGCACCCACTTGTGGCTAGCACTTGAAGGTGGATTTATGACTCCAATTAAATCCAAACCCCACTTCATAAAGGGTTGTTCTACCTGGATAGGTTGCAATGGCAGTACTGCCAACCTCTCTTTTCTTGCAAACATGGCACATTATTTACACTTTCTAACCCAGGAATGTGCATCTCTAAACAAATTAGGCAAATAATACCCTCCCTTCATAGCTTTCAGAGTTGTAGCTCTTGTCAAAAAATGTCCTCCTGTTGATCCTTCATGAAACTCATACAATACCTTATCAACCTGATCAACATCTATGCACCTCAATAATACACCATGAAAATCCTTTCTAACTAGAAAACCATTCAAGAGTACATAGGGAATGGACTGAATTCTATAATACCTTCTTCTTGACTTACTCAATCCATGAGGACACTCACCAATCAGTAAGAAATGTGTCATTTATTGTACCCAGCTAATAGGAGGGACATGAATAGCTAATTGTTCTTCATCTTGGAGGGCCAAAACAACCTTCTCCTCATCCTCTTTACTGTTATTTGTGTGATTAGAAAGATGCTCACACAATCCCTTACCTCTGTCTAGCTTGGTGACCTTAATATCAACACCAAATTCCATCACCTTAGTCACCCAACCAGCCCTCTTATCATTTAAGTCTTTGCTGAGCAAAAACTCTTTAACTGAGGGGTGAGCAACCATCAACTTAATCCTATTGTTAGACAACATATACTTAAACTTTTTCAAACTCCCTAAAAATAACAACAACATGTTTTTCAACAAAAGAATATTTATCCTCATAATCCTTAAGGCTTTGACTGAAAAAGGCCAAAGGCTGCTCCCAACCATGCTCATTTTCTTGAGCCAACATAGCTGAGATGCTATCAATACTACCATAAGAATACAAAATAAAGTCTTTTAAGAAATCTGGGTTTAGCAAAGTAGGAGCAGCTGTAAGTGCCACTTTTATAAGCTCAAAACTCCTCCTCCCACCCTTACACCAGCTAAAAGGAATATCCTTTTTCAACATAGAAGTTAGAGGTTTTAATAATTCTACAATATCTAGAATAAACCTCCTAACAAAATTAATCCTACCCTCAGCTTTGCAAGCCCTTCTTGTGTGCTGGTAGAGGTAAGGAAAGAATATCACTCACCCTTTCCGGATCAATAGTAATACCCTCTTTTGACACCACATAGCCCAGGAGCTTACCCTAATGAACAAAAAATAGACATTTCTTTGGGTTAAAAGATATACCATACTCTCTACACCTCTCAAAAATTTTATTTAGATGAGCTAGGTGTTCAACTAAATTTCTGGAATAAACAGTGATATCATCCAAATAAACAAGTACAAATTTATACATCAAACCATGAAATGCCATATCCATAGCACACTGAAAAGTGTCACCAACATTTGACAAAACAAATGGCATCATTTTATATGCCATAGTGCCCCATTTAGTTGTAAATGTTGTCTTAAATTGATCTTCCTCCACTAAAACTTGGTTATAACCTAAAAAACCATCTAGCAAGGAGAATCTCTTAGAACTTGCAACAACTTGCATAATCTACTCCATAGAGGGAAATGGATATCTATCCTTCAATGAGGTTCTATTGAGATCTTGGAAATCAACACAAAGTCTGAATTCACCATTCTTTTTCCTAACTGGGACAAGGTTTGACACCCAAGAGGTGTGTTTAATAGGAAAAATGATGCTGCCCTCAATGAGTTTATTAAGTTCTTTGACCATAAGGGGTTCAAGCTTTGGATTAAGAGGCCTCTATTTTTGTCTCATAGGTTTAGCATTTGGCTCAAGCTCTATGGTATGTTGGGCAATACTAGGGTCAAAGCCTTTTAAATCAGAATATTGCCAAGCAAATATATCACTAAACTCTTGGCATAGTAAAAAATGCATGCCTTTCCTCTAAAGTACACACCTTGCCAAGGTTTAACAACTTATCTTTGAAAATCTCAACATTTTCATAATGTTCCTCCTTGATTTTCAAGCTGAATTTTTCTTTTCTCACTTGATCATCCTCATTGAAAATTGACTCCAATGTGACCAAACCCTTAGGTAGCTTATTTGTTTTCAGCTGTATGACCTGATCATCATACTATTGATTAAGCTTCTCTTGGTCCTATTCCCTCAAAAAGGTAATAGTCTACTGATCACTATCAAAAACTTGTCAATGATCAACATTGTTAGGAATGGAAGACCTAAAAATCACTTTTACATATTGATGTTCATTAATATTGTTGATATCACTTAGAATATCATATTGTGCTCCTATTGCAACAAGTCTATCAGCATGCTTATTAAGATTTCTAGGAATAGACAGCAGATTGAAAGCTTGGAAATCTTTAATAAGATCCCATACCCTATGTTTATAAGATTTTAAAAGATCATTCTTAGTGGTATGGAGAGCTCTTACTTGGTTGACAACTAGTTCACTGTCACCATAAACCACAAACAGTTGATTCCCGTCTTCTTCTTCCATTGTAGACCATGAATTAAGGCCTCATACTCAGCTGTATTATTGGTGCATCTAAAAGAAAACCTGAAAGCTACATAATACTTATCATCAATAGGGGAAATCAACATGCAACCACCACTAACACCATTCTTACTTCTTGACCCATCAAAATAGAGCTTCCAAAGCTCATTTTGATGTTGATTTTCTTGTTGTCCATCATCCTTCATCGAATTTGGGACAATAGAACCTTGTTCATGAAACATATAGGATCCAAGGTTTACCTCATCCATATTTTTAAAAGGATCTTCCTCAATATTCTGAGCTTCCCATTCATCTAGAATAATGTTAGGAATGTCATCAATAGGGGTGTTTGGATCACGCAGAATGGGTTGGTCATCTTGCTCATGAATGGTCAAATTGGTATTGATAACACTAGGGACATAATGTTCTATGTGATAATTAGCTAAAGCTTCTGATTTAATAGTAACTTTAGTTCCATACCTAGTCCTAAAAAACATATGTGACCAGTCAGATGACAAATAACCCCCTAATTTGGCTGTAAAGTCTCTTGATAAGCAAATTGCAAAGTAGGGTGGTAGGTCTGTCACATAAACATCTTGCGGAATAGAAAAATTAGGGCGAGCATGGAGTGTTAGACTCAAATTTTTGATGACTCCTATAGTATTTATAGAAGTCCCATCTAACTGCACTACACCCTTTTTCAATGGCTCATAAGTTAGTCCTAATTGTTCAACCAACCGCTTGGGCATGACTGAGCTACTTGCACTTGAATCTATCATGCAATTATGCACTAGGTGTTGGCCAATGATTAGAGTGACATAAAAAGGAGGTTGTTTGTTTACCTTAGACTATTGAGACCGTTGTTCACTCTTTGAATTAGGCTTATTAGTAAGAACAACCTTTGAAGCTTGTTGATTAGATGGTTGGGCAGTCAAGGAAAGGTTAGACAAAGCATCATGTAATAAATCTGTTTGCCCAGGTAGAACTAGTGAATCCCACATCGACACACTAACATGAGTTTTCTTCAACTGATCCAAAATATTAAAATCAATCATACTAACCTTTTGTTGTCCCTTAGTAACAACAATGTCCTTTTACATTTGCACTGGCTAAGGTTGGCTTTTTGGCTAATCTTTGGTCACCATAGGCTGTGACCTCTAAAGAATTTGTGTATTTTGAGCAGAGAAAGATCCTACCTGAGCTTGGGTACTTGAGAAAGGCTAGTAATTATACTTATCAGTCTGCTGCCCCATGTCGACAGGCCTTTTCTTGGATCTTGTGTTGGCTGCTATAGGGATATATGACTGATTTTGAGGCTGATTAACCCCACAAAACTCCTCACCTTGCCAATTCATTAAAGTACCATTAGGACTACCTTGTTCCATGGGTATAGATTGTTTCTCATTAACTTCTTGAGACTGATTTCTTGGAACAACAACACCGATTTGCACCATCAATGCCTAATTTAACATGCCATTGGAGCATGTA